>NC_138663.1:172824371-173424371 GCF_964273445.1 Streptopelia decaocto | reverse complement strand
TGCAAGTTATTTCTTTGGTTGTGCTGTCTCTAGGAGTCTCATGCTGAGCAGCTCCTCTAGGATCTCTTTCATGTCTTCTTATGCATTTATTGTCAAAGCTCATCCTGGCTGCCATGTTTATTTTCAGTCCACAACCAGAGCTAAACCAACACTCCTGAACAGTTGTTGAATAAGAGTCTGGCATTGCCTAATCAATTAGCAAGTGAAGCTGAAGGTCTAGGCACACCTTTATCAGGAAACAACAGAGGCAGAAACCTGGTTTTGTTTGCAAATAACGAATAACTTTCATTGAATCATGGAATAATATAATAGTTTTGGGTTGGGAGGAACTTTTAAGAATCATCTAGTTCCAACACCTCTATGGGAGGCAGGGACATCTTCCACTAAATTAGATTGCTCAAAGCCTAGTAGAACCAGATTTTGAATGTCTCCAGGGATGACATATCCACAACTTTGCTGGGTAATTTTTTCCAGTGTCTCAGCACTCTCATAATAAATTTCTTCCTTCTAGCTGTTATGTCCCTGCTTGCTGGCCCTGTTTACTATGGTTCTCATGAGCAAAACATGGACAACTGCAAACAAAACTGGACAGTATATTTGACTCAGTTTTTATAATTATACTTTTTTTAAATAAACTTGAGAAAAGTTGATGTAAAAAAAAGGTGTTTCCATGTTTTGATTTCCTAGATATGCTTCTCAATTACACTTATTTTTAAATTTTAGTTTTATCGCATTCAACAACACTGCTCTGGACTTAAGGAAGACAAGAGAGAGTCCAGCGTAGGGCAACAAAGATGATTAAGGGAGTGGAGCATCTCCCTTATGAAGAAAAGCTGAGGGAGCTGTGTCTCTTTAGTCTGGAGAAGAGGAGACTAAGGGGGGACCTTATTAATGTCTGTAAGTATATAAAAGGTGAGTGCCATGAGTATGGAGCCAGTCTCTTCTCGGTGGCAAGCAATGATAGGACAAGGGGTAATGGGATCAAGCTGGAACACAAGAGGTTCCACTTAAATTTGAAAAGAAACTTCTTCTCAGTGAGGGTGACGGGGCACTGGAACAGGCTGCCCAAGGAGGTTGTGGAGTCTTCTTCCCTGGAGACATTCAAAACCCACCTGGACATGTTCCTGTGTGACCTCATCTAGGCGCTCCTGTTCTGGCAGGGGGATTGGACTAGATGATCTTCTGAGGTCCCTTCCAATCCCAAATATACTGTGATATGAGTTTACTATTGAATCAATAAGAAATTAGAATATCACAAAGCAAAATTTTAAAATACTATTTTATTTTTTATGACAAACTCAGTTTAGAGTAGCGTGTGATCATTTAATAATTGACTTTTGCTTTCAAGATAGTCTGCATGCTATGGTGGTTTTATCCAAGTATATATCTTACACAATTGTTGCAATTTCAAATACAGAAAAACCCGCTGTTTTACCAATGTTGTAGATATCTATGCATAAGTACTTCTAATAGGATGAGATTCTAGAATTACTGTGAGTCTTTGAGTGTTTTTATGTTTGGCAAATAATGAATGATTTTTCATTTGCAGCACTGCAACATCTTATGGAAGAACTTTTATCTTTGCTCAGCGGGCTGAAAATCTGCTAAATTGTGCTTCACTTTTTTAACTCAGCCTTGGCATCATTGTCTTTCTGAAGCTGTTGGCATGGATATACTAAGAAATTGCTTGTACATTAAGTTTAAATTAGCTGTCGTTATTATTCAGAAAATAATGAGACTGAGAGCAAATCATGTCATTAGCAACAGCTTTTGCGTCAGTATCATATTTTCTCCTCTGTTTACTGCTAAATGTACAGTTTACCTAAAGAAGGAATAAGAGAAGAAATACTGACAAAGGAATTAAGAGTTAACGTGTAAAATGTTTAGAATATTACTGTGCTGTAACAGAAGCTGTAGCTTAAGAATGTGTTTTTTCACAAGTAAGGTATATATCCTTGCATTTAATCTATTTTTAAAGCTTAAAGAAGAACAGTGCTTTATGTATAAATATCTGACACTTCCTAAGAAAGAAATGACAGTATTTTATAAAACACAGTTGAGGTTCCCACACAGCAAAACATACCTGAATTTACAGATAAGGAATGAAGAGGGTTTTGTCTCTTTTCCTTGAAAATATCTCTCAGGTCAATGCATGCCTGATACCTCAAAGAAATCTGTTAAAGGGCTGCAACGCCTTCTTTCTGTAGCCAGATTTTAATATCATCTTTTCTTCGAGATTAGACAGGCATGAAAGAAAAATTGAATTTGAGCACAATATTATTTTTTCGGTTTATCACAGTCAAAATACAAATGGGACACTTTTAACAATTAGAAAGAAAAAACAATAGTACTTGGAGAAAAATTAGTACTTCAAGGATTCTATTCATCTCACCTATATAAAAGTGTATAGTTGGCTAATATTAACTATAGACATGCCCTGTTTTTCTCTACTGGTTATAGGGGAAGCCTAAAATGATATTTTTAGATGGAATGTCAACATTAAAGATACATTAGAGTGGGAAAATAACGGAAGATTGATGAGGAGGATTGTAAACACTCTCAAGTGACTTGCATCTGGGCTCTAGAAAAACACATATAATAATTGTTGTTTAGCTTTGTGTGTTGGACAAGTGAAACATCTGTGTTTAAATAACAGAGTACCGTGATAGATTTAGCGGAACCCTGTCGAACATGCTTGTGATTTCTGCCCTGCTGTGGGAAAGATCAATTATCAATGGAAAGCTACATCTGTGTGAACCTTTGAAATACAAACAAAAGCACTAGGTCTTGTGGTCCTCTAGCATGGACTAAGCTCTGCAGTGCCTGCATCCCCACTTGTGTGTCTCTGCCTGGATACTGCTTCAGGGATTACATAGTTTGCAAAGTAATGAAATAAATTCACTCTTTGCATTTCAACCATGGTTTTGTGGTTGTTCTTGTATCCTTCCTGTGCCAGCTCATACAATCAATGAAAAGCGGAACAGGATGAACTCCTGATAAAAAAGCTATCAAAAATAGACACTTTGGAAAAAAAAAAATCCTTAACAAAAGGAACCCAGTTCTAGAGTGTGATCTAGTAAGGACATTAAGCTTCAAAACAGAGAAAGTATAAAAAGAAAAAGCCTTACAACAGTGAAACTAAGAGACACTGTGAATGAAAATTAGTACCAATGTGAGATTAAAGTGTAAAAAACAAAAACAACAAAAAATAAGTGAAACAAATTGAAGATACAGATTTATCCACAATTATTCCTGTTTAAATCAAGAAAGATACTATTTCTAATATAAGTAAAGTGAAGTAGTTGCTCTTAGTAAGCTATGTATTAATATGTGAGCTTTCTGTAAGAAATATATCATTTTGGACTCTTTTTTATTGTAAGTTTTCTGCAGAAAATAAACAGTTCCAAACCTGAGAAATTATATAACTATGTATTAAAAAGATAAACAATGAAATGTTTATTTATTTCATTAAAGGAAAAATGGAGTCACTATAACCCTAATTGTTGTCCATTTTGCATTTTAGGTAAAGATCTAACAATAGAAATTCCAATAGTCTGACAGAAAGATATTCTTGGCTTCCTACAGTCTATCACTCTACCAGCCATTCCACTATCTCTATCTACTGTTAATGTCTGAATTTAAAAATGCAAAGGTTACATTTCCTGCTAGCCACATTAAATTTCTCTTTTTAAAACTACTGAACAGGATGTATTTTCAGTGACTATTCTACCCCAGCACTCTCCTAAGTTCCAATGGTTCATGGTTCAAGCAGAAACTTGACTATCATATAAGCACATCTCTCTGCTGCTTAAGATGGAGCCAAAGGAAGTTATCCCGCAGTCATCTACATCTAAATGAGATGTTTAGAGGTAGTCACAATTGGTTTATAAACAGAGATAGGCATCTGGAAGTCATTTGAAGGTCCCCAGCCTAAGATATCTATGTCAGGTAGATGAGAACATTAAGTAGAGACCTGTGTCGTGACACAACACCAGCTGGAGGTCAGACCATAACAACACTATTGGAAAAGTCATAAGATAACTACGTATGGGAAAATGAATCAAGGTTGTCTTGTAGCTATACAGATGATTAATGTAGTTCTTTTATTTCTCTGAATTTTCTTTCTCAAAATCATAAATAATTCTTAAGCATACAAATTATGTTATGGGTCTGACTCAGTTTTAGTTTTACCTCTAGTTAGAAGCTAGGGGTAAGATGCAGGGGTCTTAACTCTCATTTAGCCACTGTGGATCTATTCGGTACAGTCAAGGATATCTATAGAGCAATTAAGTTCAGTCTTATTAGGCAGTTAGAAATCAGTTCAGCTGCCTGAACACAACATTTTTAGGACATCTAAAGTTATCTGAAAGGTTCATAGACAGTTGTCAGATACATCTGTGGGAGACAGGAACTTTTCCGAAGTGGCAGATGGAAGCGAAGTCAAATACTTCGGGACATCTCAAATCACATTTGGTAGGAAATAGGTGGGCAACTGAACTGAGACCATAATGTCTGTGTTGTTTTTCTTCAATTGCCTTTTCTTTTAGCACATTGAAACTATGTATGTAATTAGAACAAACAAAACCTGTGATAGTGTTACAAATTCTTCTGAGCATTTACTGTGTTATAACATCATGACTCTCTTTTCACATACACAATATTCAGTTTTTCAGAGTAAGTTAATAAATCTGAAGAGTAAAGTTAGAGGAAGATAAAAGCTAAGAACAGTCAAGGGAGATGGCAAGCTGACAAAGCGGAGAGGCAAAGAAAAGTTGTTCCAAATGGCAGTAGCTACAAAGCTTCTAATACCTGTAATGGTCAGTGCAAATGGGAGAATGTAAGCAGAGTAGATTGCTAGTGAAGGAAAAATGAGAAGGTCAAAAAGCACACATTGGAGAAGCCTGATAGAGATTTTTAAAACACTGGTAATAGATTATAAGTGAGATAAAGTAGAGATAAGCTGGATTGAATGCAGGAACAACAATGATATTTTCATGAAGATGACTGTGATTACTTTTCCTTATTTGTGGAAGAAAAGAGAGAATAGTTGTCTCCATGTCTTTATATTAGAAGTTCAATCAATTCAGAAAGTCATGGGAAGAGGAGATGATAATAAAGAGTGGACAAAATGATGAGTCTGTGGTAGTTTAGGGATTTACCTGTAACACAAAATACAAAAGGAAAACATACATACTGTACAGTTTTTAGACATGCTTAGTACAGGCAGTGGTGAACTAGGAGAACCTGTGTGATGGAGTCTGCATGAAACTTTAATGGAAAACACTGCAACTGTAATTTCCCCTCTAAAATTCAGAGCATCATGTATTTAAGGCACATCTATCTCCCTCTTCCTAGATACGTATGAGACTCAGATTTGAATATGTGAGGTACTCATTGATTATTCTTCCTGTGAAACAAGGAGTTGGGGTATGTCATCATAAGCACAGTTAGCTGAGTAATTATGCAGTAATTAAACAGTAACTGTTTCACTTCACTTTAACACAATCTCCATAAATGTTTAGAGGAAGTATCTTCCATGCTTTCCTCTTTCTTACATCCTTCCCAAGATAACCTGTAGTGTACTGGTCTAGGTGGACCATTGGTTGACTAAGGACAGAGTCTTCTGTTCTCCATCACAGTAGCCAAGAAATGTATCATAGTGTAAATTTAAACTCCAAACCACGTAGATTAAGTGGACATCATAACTTTTCCTTTGTGTGGGAAGTCCTAGCAACATAGTCATAATCACAGTTCATACATTATCATCTTCTGTTTGTGCAATACACATATTACTAAATCTTTTTTGGTACCAATAAGAAGTGTGATATAAACGTAATTGTATGAATAATGCAAAAACATTTAATTGGGAACACTAACTCGCCTGGGAATTAAAGTACTTTCTCTGCAAATAGGAGCTGTGGATGCAAGTGGGACATGCAGGTGCATCCTCAGGATGTGGAAACACTTCAGCAAGAACTGTTCCATTTGTAATGCTAGCTAAATACACAAATGAGATATGAAATGTAATTACTGTATACTTAAAACATGTCTTTCTTTGTATAGGCAGAGTCTAAAACTTAAGATTGTCCTAAATATAGGTGTTGATGAGGTAACTGGATAATTAAGCAGTGCACTTTAGCTGCTAGGTTCAATCTGGAGCAGCTCCATTTAGAATTTCAGAAGACTGAATGTAAAACAAAACAAAACAAAACAAACAAAAAAACCCCAAACCAAATTAACCAAATTAACACATAAAAAACCAAACCAAAACCAAAACAAACAAACAAACAAAAACAAAACCAAAAGCCAAAAACCAAAATCCAAAACCAACCAACCAAACACAACAACAAAAAAGAACAAATCTCACATTTGTTAGTTTAAAATGTTCCTCATTAGCCACATTGCTTTGCAAATATGGAACTTAGAATGATGTCTCAGGAAGACATCCGAACAGAAGTAATGTTATTTAGGAAATTCACCATTGAAAAATGAACCATTGGAAGCTCAGATAATGTTAAATGTTAAAATAAATGTGAAGTAGAACTAGAACATGACAAGTAGATCTGGACCAAACCAATACGTTGGTCTCTGGCTCAAACCAATGAATACCAGTGAAGAAAGCTTAGCTGTTTCTGTTATTTCTGACACACTGCTGTTGAAAATAACTGCTCTGGAGTTGCTTCTAATTTTGACAGGGTACAGTTAGTCTAATTATGCAACCATATTATACTTTGAGAATATTACACTGCATGGAACAGGAATAAGTGTTGGATTTTTATTTTATTTTGTTTAAAGTGTTAGATACAGGACAGGTAAAACTATAGATTGTGCAACTGATCAAAGCCTTAAAATCCAGTACAGCAATTTTTGGAAATTGATTAAAACCTTTATAAGAGCATAAATTTGTAACAAGAGTCTTTGATAAAAATCTAAAAAGGAAATTTTCTGCCAGGCAGATATTAAGCAGCCTGATACAGGTTGACATTTATGAGAGCATGAGAATATTTTGGCCCTTTAGGTATCACAGAGAATCCATAATGATAGACAAATGTAGCAGAAATGCATGCAAATGTCACAGTCAGAGTCCAGTGAAAATGATCACAGAGGTGCATGTGATATGTAATACAGCCAGACCAAACCAACCCAGAAACATCATCAGAGTATAACACAATGTGCATCATACAGAAAAAGTTGCAAGAAATGTAACATCACATCACTGCATGAGCATCAAAAACTACAAATAATAACAGCAGAAGGACTCTAAGGTAGATTCCCTGCCTCAGCTGATTTCTCCATAAAACACATAGCTAAAATGTCCTAAAATATTTGGACAACCTTCCTGAAAGGAAATAAGGTATGAATTAGTTTTAGGTAGGATATGAGTGCTTTCTGTCATTCTGTAAATAAGGATGTTACCAAGAGAAGCCATAAAAGTGAACTCATGATTATATAAGTTTACAACAGTGTATCTTGAATAAATGTATGAACATATCTCAAATCAGATCAACGTATTGTGAAAAATATAAAATTTTTAAAAATGACACCCAACAGAATTAAAAGCACAATATGGTCTTAGTGTATTGACAAAGGCATTGTACTTGCAAGTGGGAAAGAAGTGATGCCTGAAAGGACTAAGAGTTGCAAAACCAATCTGAGTCACAGTAGGGATGTGACATTGAATTAAGTTCTGGTTTAATACAGTTGTTTTTTTTTTTTTTCAATTTATGCTTGCATGGAAATTCTGATGGTGTGATAAATAAGGCTTAAGGAAGGGGCTAGATGGGCTCATTTTCCAGTTGGGAGTTTGAGGAAAAACTAGAAGACTCTTTGTTCATCAAGAAACTGAAATAATCATATATATATATTTATATATAAATCTCAATATCTTGCACTATTTACCAGCAAAAAACCTCTGTAGAAATAGTAAATCAAGTTTCTTAAGTTTAATGGTATTTTTATGGGTACAGTCAGAAAAAAAAAAAAAAAAAAAATCCTTAGATCTCCTAAGACACAGTTTCCTCAGACAGTCATATGGGTTTTGTGCAGCCTCCAAAACATTCCATAGGAAAATTTAAAACAAACAAACAAAGAAAAAGCCGACAACATTTCAGTGTATAGACATATGTATGTGTGGAATACATGGAAAAAATTATGTTGGGAAGGAGAAAATAAGAAGTTTCGAAGTAGAAACATCAAAAAATCTTGGAGTGCAACTCTGTTAAAGCAGAAAAATCTAATAGGAGTAACATACATAAGAGAAAAAAAAAAACAACAGAAACAGCAAAATTTACACAGATTAAGAAGTACTGGGTAAATAGCCCCAAGAAAAAAAAAAATCTTAAAAACGAAGGGAACTAATTCTTGAAATCCTTATCTTGAGACAATACTGCACCGCATCCAATTGTCTGTATCTGCCTTCTGGGACCACATTATTCTTCAGCTCCTATAACTCCATGATCAAAATGTCAGATTGCTTTTTTGTACATGGATGTGATTAACAAAGATTTGGCTGGTATTCTCATCTTCAGAATTTGCACTGAACAGAAGTAGGCAATTCTGGTGTGTGGGTTATTTTAATAAAGAAAGATGGTACTTTAGGGTGAAATAAATTTGTGTAAAGAAATGTCTATTGACTATGCGGGCTGTCTAGGGGTACTAAAAAGAAGACACCCACATTTTAGGAGAAAAAGATACTACACCTTGTATCTAGATGTTTACATTCAGAAGGATTATTTTCTTTATAATTAATATATCCATGGTTTTCCTGGTTATTTCTTTATTTGTAGCAATTATTATGAAGGAAAAGTCATCCTATTAACTAAAAAGCCATGGGAAAAAATATTCTAAATATTCAGAATTTTATTACTTTTATATTCCAGGTATAAATTTACAATTGTCTAACATAATCTGTAACCATATATCATTTGGGTTTTTGTCAATATCTGTATTTTGTTATTGCAACACATTAACAGTCAGTGAATTCTTTCAGAATTCTTCAAGTGTAAAATGTTTCAGAGTTGTGTCTTTCACATTTTGCTATATATTTCAGCTTCCAACTTATGGATTTCTTCATTTAGAATAATTTCCTTATTTGTCATGTTAACAATAATCATCAGATAACGTCGGATGTTTTCTTTTATTTTTTTTGTTTTCCTTCTATCGTAAGGTGCCTGATTTTCTTTTAGCAACTGCTACTTTAGAGGGCAATCTTGAAGAAGGAGTATAACTACAAATATAACAGATGTCTCATAAAATTAACTTCAATTGCTTCTATGTGACCTCTGTCGAGGAAGTAAGGCTCAAATTGAAGTCAGCAAGAACAGCTGTGGATTCTGCTGTTAGATAACACCGACCTGCATTCCCAAGGGTAGTGCCCATAAATAAGAAAATTGTGGTCCTGCAAACAATAAATGTGATTAATGTCAGAATAACTTAGCAAGCATAGCTTCAGCCACACAGTGATGTGACATCTTGGGTCAGAAAGAATAGATTCAGTAACAACAATTAAAGTATATCCACTAGGTAAGCGAATTTCAGCCACCCTTAGGAGAGAACCATATACGGAATTTAGTGCTAACGTGTGTGGTTTTTTTTTCCTCCTCCACTTCTTACATTTTGTGTCTTTCTCTTTTATTTTTTTCTATGTATCTTTTATAGGTATATATATATTTTAGGAGGCATATATATGTAAATATTAGTTTAGGCATCTAATTAATAATCTAAATGTCCATTAGGCTATTAAAACAGCTCTCCCTCCCTTGCACCTCTTTTGACAGACTTGAATCTAGAAGGGATGAGAGATGGCAGAGAAGGAGATACTGATAAATATAACTATAGAAAAATAGAGCTGGCATGGGTTAATGATCCATGTATTTACACAATTTCTTGGACAGGCTTTACAGCTTTCAAAGAGGTCTCTACTTTTGTCATTATAGATTTCAATATGGGTGCATATTAGGTGAGAAGACTGGAGAAGAGAAATACTCAGACTTTGAAGGTCAGGGTAGTCATGAAAATACAAGGGCAAACCCCATGTAACTTTCAGATTTAGTTGAAGTTGATATATCAAGACTGTTATCTTCCTTTTGATACTTCTCAATCAGTTCAGTGCTCAAAATCTTTTTACAGAATCACAGAATCACAGAATCGACTGGGTTGGAAAAGACCTCAGAGATCATCGAGTCCAACCCTTGGTCCAACTCTAGTCCGTTTATTAGATCATGGCACTAAGTGCCATGTCCAATCTCAGTTTAAAAACCTTCAGGGACGGCGAGTCCACCACCTCCCTGGGCAGGCCATTCCAATGCCTGACCACTCTCTCTGTAAAGAATTTCTTTCTAATATCCAGCCTAAATTTCCCCTGGCACAGTTTAAGCCCATGCCCCCTTGTCCTATTGCTAACTGCCTGGGAGAAGAGACCAATCCCCACCTGGCTATAACTTCCCTTGGTGTCATCAGCAAATTTGCTGATGATGGTCTCAATCCCCCCATCTAAATCATCAATAAAGATGTTAAATAGGACTGGACCCAACACTGACCCCTGGGGGACACCACTAGTGACTGGCCGCCAGGTAGATGCAGCCCCATTCACCAGCACTCTCTGGGCCCGGCCCTCCAGCCAGTTCTTAACCCAGCATAGAGTACACTTGTCCAAGCCATGGGCTACCAGCTTTTGCAGGAGTATATTATGGGAGCCAGTGTCGAAGGCCTTGCTGAAGTCCAGATAGACCACATCCACGGCTTTCCCCTCATCCACCAGGTGAGTTACCTGATCATAAAAGGAGATCAGGTTGGTCAGACAGGACCTGCCTCTCCTAAAGCCATGCTGGCTGGGTCTGATCCCTTGTCCATCCTGAAGGTGCTGTGTGATTCCATTCAGGATGATCTGCTCCATAACCCTGCCAGGCACTGAGGTCAGGCTGACAGGCCTCTAGTTGCCAGGGTCAGCTTTGCAGCCCTTTTTGTGGACTGGGGTAACATTGGCCAATTTCCAATCATATGGGACCTCCCCAGTGAGCCAGGACTGTTGGAAGATGATGGAGAGAGGCTTGGCAAGTTCTTCTGCTAGCTCCCTCATCACCCTAGGATGGATCCCATCTGGTCCCATAGACTTGTGAGGATCCAGATGGCTCAGTAAATCACCAACTATTTCCTCCTGGAATATAAGGGGCCTATTTGGGTTCCTATCTCTGTCAACCACCTCCAGAGATGAGTTGTCCTGAGGGCCACCTGTCTTACTGCTAAAAACTGAGGCAAAGTAGGTATTAAGTACCTCAGCTTTCTCCTCATCTTTGTTAACTATATTTCCCTCAAAGTCCAACAGAGAATGGAGGTTTTCCTTGCCCCTCCTTTTGTTGTTAACATATTTGAAGAAGGACTTTTTATTATCCCTGGCAGAATTGGCCAAATTAACTTCAAATTGCACTTTTGTTTCCCTGATTTTTTTTCTGCATGATCTAGCTATTTCCATAAATTCTTCATAAGTAGCCAGCCCTTTTTTCCACAGTCAGTAAAGTCTCTTTCTATTTCTGATTTCATTCAGAATCTCCCTGTTTAGCCAAGCCGGTTGTCTTCCCCGCCGGCTAGCCTTTCAGCACACTGGTATAGCCTGTTCCTGTGCACTCAAAACCTCCTGCTTGAAGCATGTCCAACCCTCCTGGGCCCCCTTGTTTTTAAGCATTGTTTCCCAGGGTATGCTCTGAACTAGCTCTGAACATTTTAGGTGTAAGGAAGCCAGACACACTGTACACTAAGAGTGTTTTCCTGACCGCATCTTATCTCATCACTAGGTTTTGCATAAATACTTAGAATTATACTTTTTACAGCAGCACAGTTCAAAACTGGTTCATCCCTATACTGATATACATTTCCACTTTCAAAATGACTTTCTATGTGGGTCAGTTTCCAAAACTGGTTAGATAAATTTAGAGATTCACCAATTGTTTTTCAGATCTCTTAAAGTTCTAGTGGTGTTGTTCTAGGCTAGTACCAACCTCTTTTATATAAAAACATCTAGTGGTGTCAGATACAAAAAATTTCACAATATATGTGGCAGTTCTCAAATCTTATTAGTAATTGTATTTTTATTTATCAAGAAAAAACACTGATGTACATCCATTCTGCTTTAATTTAATTGCTAGTTGTTTAGTTAGTGCTGGCAATTTGTAATATTTCTTAGAAAAGAATATGGACATATTGTTGGAAGGACTATGGCCAGTTATGTTAAAAAACTGAGGCAGATTAAGTCTTCCAAGGTAAACTATGCCACATAAGAAACTGCCATGTTTTGAAGTATTCCAGTGACATTTTAAGGTACTGCATCTTCATTGTGATTTTAATCTCACTGTGCTACATATCTGTAGATCTTTCAGCAACAAAAATTAGTGTTCTGCCCAATATAATGAATCATATTCTAAAAGTAATTACATAATTTCTTTTAAAGTTGACATGCAAAAATAAGACATCCTCATCTCCAAAACAGATGGCATAAACCAAAGAAGTACAGCTAGATACTGAATGCAATTTTAACTCATAAGCAACTGCATCAGGCCTGTGATGGAAGAGTTGTTAGAGAGCCCGAGGAAGGAGTACAGAGTGTAGTCCTACAGTCTGATAAGTATAATACTGTCACTGCTAGTAGCAATTGACAGGTTTGTTATTAACATAAGCTAGAGTTCTGGATTTGCCAAGGTCTGTTTGAACCTGTTTTGCCTTGTTTGTGGTTTGCTTTAGCTTGCTTAGTTGTAACACATGTCTAATGACCAGGTGGCTAAAATGAAATTTGTCTAATTTTTACTTAGCTTTCTATAATTGGTTACCCTAACACCTCTCGTTAATAATGTTGATATTAATGCAAAAAATCCCAAGTAGTCAGGTTGTGTAGAATGACTTGTCTGCAACCCCAGAATAAAGATGCTGAGTAAAGGAGCACAGGTACGGGATCATAGCAAAGACTTCAAACGTTTGGGCATAGTGTAATACTGGAAGTCTGAGGGCTGTCAAAACCTCGAGAGTGCTCAGTTAGTAGCAGCAACACAAATGTAGGAATTAGGTGAAAACTCATTTCAGGGATTATGGAAAGGGCAAAGATAAAACATCTAAGATTTCTAGCATGCACTGTATACAGTAAAGTAAGATGTGAAACAAAGTTGCAGACTGATGAAGGAAGAGTAAAGAAATTTAGAAAAGACACAGAAATTACCCCCAGCAAACTCAGCCTGAAGAGTAAAAAGACAAACAAACAAACAAACAAACAAACCACACCCACACACACAAAAAACAAAATAAACAACAAAAACAACCAACCAACAAGACCCATAACATCGACGTTGTGCTTCTGCTGGCAAAAAAAAGAATGTAGAAAACCTTATTATTAACATTACACTCCTCTTGAGGAAGAGCTCAGGATTATGTCAATCTGATATTCTCCCAACTGTAGCTAAACCTATCAGCCTCAGGATTTAGAGGAATCATGAAGGGGTTAGCAGAACACCAGAGCAAAGGCTTATCTTGCATAAAATTTTATCTGCATCATTGTTAGTAATATTTGTTTTGTTTGTTAGTATCAAATTAAGTAATTTTGGACTGCCAGTCATATTTTACTTTATCTAGACTAATAGTATCACTTATTTACTGCATTTTGATTGTACAATTAAACTTCAAAAAAATAAATAATAAATTCCTGGTTTTGCATATAAGGTGCATTTCTTGTTTGTTTTTTACATGATTTTGAGTGTAGCAGTTGGGAGACATTAGAAAAAACATTTGCAAAATAAAGATTAAAATCTGACATAATTAGCAGAAATAATAAAAAAGATTAATCGGGAAAAAAAAATGCATTATGTGACACCAATGGAAATACATGATTTATAGTTGCACAGATATGACTTGTTTCATTTGAGTAACTTTTTCAGTATGTTCTGGGGGAAAATGCAGAATTTTTTTCTTGCTACCTGGCTTCAATGATGAACCAGACCTAGTCCAAACCCTCCAATACATGAGTGTAATGCAGATTCTGTATCAACATTAGTTTAATACAGCAGCTGTTTCCTTATTAATTTTCTCTTTGCACTCATAAAAATAATACTTTCTTTATTTTTATTTTTCACCCATTCTTAATACTGGGCCTTACTCTGCCCTATTACATACAAGGTTTGGATAAATTAATTAAAAACAATGGACTACAAAAGTTGTAAACCCATGTTTTATGTATATATGGCAGTGACATGGAGTGTATATGGATATCTACAGTGTCTAACATGCTGTGTTCCAATTAAAAATGTTGCACCAGACATTTTGAGGTAAGCAAGAGGAAAAAAGAAAAACAAAAAAACACATTCTTTTTTACCCAGCTAAATGAAACTCTTTGTTCTTGTTCTAAGAAAATCTACAAAATTATCTATTCATTACGATCTCTGGCAAGCACACAGATTAAATTCCATCCCAGCAGCAAAGTAGGCTAAAGTAACCTATTTTAAAGTACAGCTAGACTGTGAGTAGTTATTGTGCAAAGTGTTTATGTTTAAACCAAAATTTCTTTTGTAACTGCCAAATTTAAATACTATTTGCAACCTACAATGTTTATTCTGAGCAATGACAAAGTGCTACAATTAAATGTCTCTTACATTAAAACCTACACTTTTCAGCTATGTGTATTAGTTTGATTAGTTTATGTTAATTTCTGAATAAGTTTTCAACATTCATTTATTAAACATTTTATTTTTTAAGTATAGACTACCCAAGTTTTGTTAATTTATATATTAAAATGATTTATGTATTAGACCATTAGATATTTCCTAGCAACAGTTTGTAGTTTTTGTAGAATTGAAGAAGTTTACGTGATACCATTTTTCTTTCTATAAAAATGCAAATGAGTAATATTGTTTGGAATATAAATTCGTCTTTCAATTTGCAAGGCTAACACCTGAGAAATACAGAATCTACACCAGCATAAGGTATACCTGATTGCACAGAATTTTTTTTTTTTAAGTCCAATTTTGACTTTCCAGGTTCTAAAGTTATTACTTCTTTTCTGCCTTTTTATCAGTTTCTTTCCTACCTCATTGATAGGTCTATTAATACAAAACAATATAACATCTTTTGTCTAATTTTGAATGTATTTTAAATATTGTTCTGTGGGTCAGCGAATAGAAAAGAGGTCATCTTTCTCCTCTGTGGTCTCTTTAATTTCTGTACTTCAACGATATGAATCAAGAACAGTGGTTATTAATGCTTATCCTCCCTTTGTCATGGTGTAAAATGGCATTTTAAAGCATAAAAATTAACCTTTTATTTTTCTTATAACAAATGAGAATTAATCTTACTTGGGATTATATTAGTATGGTTTTATTGATTCATGTGATATTAGAAACACATTACCATGAATTCAAGGATTAATTATCTGTCTTTTAGATGTTTTCCACATCCACATAAATATGAGAATATTTATATATTCACTTGTTAAAGTAATAAAAAAATCAAAAATAAGTTTAAATAATGTAAGTCATAAAGTGTATGCATATATTTTCACTACTCTTTTTTTTTAATTAGTGTAAATGAAATCTAAGATGTTAACAAAATGTAATAATTCATTGTTTCTTCATTTTCCTAGACTCATGTATCCTAAACTTGTTCTGGTTTGTCTGCCAGATATACTTCATAAGTTATTTTCTACATATGCATTTGTGGTGTTGTTTTTCAGATAAATCATATGTGTATGTTTTAGGACGATATTTGGTTGTCCAGGTTATGGCTTTATATATTCAAAATATCATATAAAATAACTGTACAATTATATTTATATACTTTCTTCTCTATCTTTAAAGTCATAACATCCTTTGAGGATACGTGCACAAGTCTAAATTGAATGCCTGCTCAGAAATTGAAGTGCACAGCAAATTGTCTTCAAAGGTGTTTGATTTTCATGTATGCCTACCTAAACAGAACTTCAGCATTTTCAAAATAAATGTCTGAAAATGTAAGATTTCAAAGTAATTTTCAGCATTAAGCAGCTTCAATCATAGCTGTACAGCATAACCAGGTTGGTATTTTAACTGTTGTTTTCCCATTTAGAATTTCTGGGAAATGGTGGATTCATTTCTATAACTTATTTTAATGTTTTATTCATGTTTGGAGACGAAGTTGTAAAAATGTCAAATGACAATTACTACAATATTGCTTTTCAAAGTCTATGCATTACTATAATTATTTATAAGGTTAAAAGTATGGCTTACTCCAGCCTAAAAAGGATAACAAATTGGATGTAAAATTTTGTAAGAATTCTGAAACCAATCCAGGTGAAATAAACTTAGAAAACAGCAGAGCCTTGATAAATAATTTTCCAACTAATATGATGGAAACTTGGCTTGAAAAAGAAAAATCTATTCTGTAAAATTATAAGCAGTCTTTAACACAAGAATCTCATTATCATCATGGACGGACCTAACATCATCCCAACAGACCCACCGCAGGGCACAGCCAAGCCCCTCAGCCAGGATGATAGTGCCTTGGGGAAAATGTCATTAAGGAAAAGTGAAAATGCTGTACAAGCAGTGAGGGGTGAGGAAAAAAGATAATATGTTTAACATGTTAGTAGTATGTTAGACAAGGAAATGTAGAATACAACCCACTGTGACTTCATTGGTATAAGAAATAGATCTAGAAACTGAGTATGCTATCTCTTTGGATCACTAGCATCAGGTACTATGTGAGACAGAGTTTGTTAGGAGATGTAACACCTTCTGTTAACATTTTGAGCTATATACAAAAAAAACTCCTATCTACTATAAAACCTAATGCGACTGAAAATTTGTAAAGGGAGTCCCAAATATCTGAAAACTTCACTTTGGTTATTCAGATTTATTTTTGAGATAACAGTGGCAAAAAACAGTAAGCATCCAAGTAAACCACTAGTTTAAGGACAGCTTCTGCAGTTCCTTACCAGAACACTATCTGCATACTGCATGACACAGGTTGCACACATGAAACTGAATTAGCTTTCCTTCATTTTCAGCTCACTTAGTGACATTGATATTATTTGTCTCCAAATTAATCCTCCAAGGTAGATGCATGGAATAGGGACTCTGTTCTCTATAACTTGAGGATGACATTGGAATCCATTCCTGATTGCATGCACTTAATTCTTTTTGTGGTATTTTCACTAATAAGGATAAAGAAAAGCATTTTTGTTTGAGATTTCCCAAATCTGAAAATGATCATTCCTTCAAAAGAAGAGTTTGGAAATTTCTTCAGGCCTCAGAGAACAATCCATTTCCATCTTCAGAGTTAGAACTCTCCAGCCTCCAACAGCCCCTGGTACTTCCTTCATAAAGACAGAGCATGGCCCCACATAAAGTTTCTATTAAACTTTTTCACAATGCTATGAAAAAAAAAAAAAAAAAAAAGACAACCAGTTTGTGTACAATACCAATGAAAACTCAAGTTGTTGTTGTCCTGTAGAGAAGCAGCAGGTAGTAATCTACCTTCAGAGCTAGCACTTTGTTCCTTCCATATACATTACATTGATGACATGACCCATTCTAGGTAAACAGAGCCTCCTGCATGAGAAATCTGGGACGTGTCATGATTTCCTCTTTTTCTCTACATTGCTGCCTTGTTGCCTTTTCTCAGTGGCTTCCCTGACAACAGTGTTGAGCATTGCTTAAATGCTTCTTGATCTCAACCTTTAGCAGACATTGCTGAAGCAATAAAAAAGGAGCTTCCTACTCATCTGGAGGAAGATAATTCATTTGGGGAAGATCACAGTGAAAGATGACCAGGGTTATAATATTCTACATTTACTGCCAGGGAGGATAACTACCAGGTGAAGACCAAGTAATAGATGAAACTTAGCAATAGAAAGGTACAATATCATGTCTTTTATGTCCAGTTTCATTAATAAATCTGAACAAAGCTACTTTTACTAACACAGCTTAGATAACGTCTGCTAAGTGCTAAGAGATTTTGGCCACTCTAAGAGTCGTATCATTTCTCTTAATGACAATTTAACAGTCATATTGTATTTCAGAGAGTATTTTTTTTAACTTTTAACCTTTTTAACTTTTGACAACATTTGACGAATCTGGGCAATCAAAACCAGGCAGCAGAGTTGAATTCTGATAAAGAATCTGTTCAACAGAAAATCAATAATTAAAAAAAATAATAATCAAAACCAGACAGCAGAGTTGAATTCTGATAAAGAATCTGTTCAACAGAAAATCAATAATTAAAAAAAATAATAACCAATAAAATGCAAATAAAATGCAAAATATTACCAGATGAAAACACATCAAAATAATTTCAGTATGAAATATTAATATTTTAATGCAGTTTTTTATGCAGTTACTTTTTTTGGTAAATGTTACATGACATCCATGAGACTTTTTAATAATATGTGTCATTGATCAGTGTGTGTCCCAAAACATAAGAAAAAAAATACAGACAAAGGAAAAGCACATAATTATTTTTGAGTGTTGATTACCTGTGGTGGATGTTACAGAGGAAAATAGAAGGTAATATGTAGGGAGCAAAGACAGCACAATATATCAGAAAAGAAAAAAAAAAAAAAAGAGCAAAAAATAATAATAATAAAAAAGCAAGGCTAAATTTGGGAAAGTTTATTCCTAAATCCAGAGGATTTGCAGATGGTTCATTACTTTTTTCAGTTTATTTACAGCAAATCTATATATTCTCCTTATTTATATAAATGTATTGCCTTCTCTTGAGGAGTGAGATACCCTTTATTTAAATATGCATTATGCATATTATTACACTTTGAGTACAGATGCTTCACTTGTTTGTATAATTTCCTTCAATATTTTGGACAACAATCAGATTTATCAACAGAAGTATTTATAAAAAGCATAATTTTGAAAAAAGTGCTGTGGAAGGTTACTTTGTATTGTTAAGTCAAACATTTGCAGTATTCAACTTTAATGTATATAATGAGGAAATAAGCTGTAATTAATAGTGGAATAATTTTACCTATATGTAGCTATATAGAAGTTACACTGCTAGGCATACCAGTCATTCAACTACCTATAGAACCAACTGCAGGAAGTGATTCTACCCTCCACTCTTTATCCCTTGTGTTTAGAGTAAATGTTATCTTTTGCAAGATGTCCCTTTCCATTGACTATAGAGGATATCTAGATAAATAGCTTGCATTATGTGCCTAAGTTTTAGACAGCATCTTGGCAGATGAATGTCACTTTACTCATTTAATTAATATTAAACATTTTCAATTACTATGTATGTATGAACTGCACATGATGCTTTGAAACCTAAGCGTGCTGACAGGAAAGTCTGTAAGACTGTGAAACTTTCAGTTCTTGCCAGAATGTTTGTCAAAATTGTGGTACCATCATATAAATTACCTTGTAAAAATAGGGGCAAATCAACTGAACTGCATTTTGTTGTATAGTTCTGACTTCTTTAAAAGATTTTTTTTTTAAATTTCTAATACAAGGCTTCGTTCAAAATTCAGGAAAAATGTTAATTCATACCTCTCCAATACATATCTGTTTAGAAAACTTCCATTAGACCATAGAATCATAGAATGATTCAGGTTGGAAGGGACCTTAAAGATCATCTAGTGCCAAACCCCCTGCCATGAACAGTGACACCTTCCGATAGAACATGCTGCTCAAAACCCCAGTTAACCTGGCCTGGAACACGGGTGAAACATCCACAGCTGCTTTGGGCAGCCTGTTTCGGTGCTTCACCACTTTCCTAGGGAAAAATTTCTTCCTTATATATAATCTAAACCCACCATCTTTCAGTTAAAAGCCATTACCCCTTGTCCTATCACTGCGTGCCCTTGTAAAAAGTTGATCTCCAGCTTTCTTTAGGACCCCTTTAGGTCCTGGAAGGCTGCAAAAAGGTCTTCCTGCAGCCTTCTCTTCTCCAGGCTGAACAATCCCAACTCTCTCAACCTGTCTTCATTTGAGAGGTGGTCCAGCCCTCCCCTGGACTCTCTCCAACAAGTCTATGTCCTTTTTATGTTGGGGGTTCCAGAGCTGAATGCAGTTGTACGTGTGGGGTCTCATGAGAGCAAAGTAGAAGGGAAGAATCACCTCCCTCAACCTGTTGGCCACACTTCTTTTGATGCAGTCCAGGATACAGATAGACAATGTACAATGCCAGCTCACGTTGAGCTTCTCATCAAACAACACCCTTCTCCTTCTGGGTCCTTCTCCTCAGAGCCGCTCTAAACCCATTCTCTGCCCAGCCTGTACTTGTGCTTGAGATTGCACCCATCTTGTACTTGGCCTTGTTAAATCTCATGAGATTTGCACAGGCCCATCTCTCAAGCCTGTCAAGGTCCCTTTGGATGTCATCCCTCCCCTCCAACATGTCAACTGCACCACTCAGCTTGATGTCATCCACATTCACTTGATCCTAGAATTTAATCAATTCATAATCTGACCAAAAGAAAGGGCTCTCCAATAGAGTTGTAGAGGTGAGATGTTTCTTTTACTTGACAGAGACAAGTTGTGGTTTATCATTGTTCAGTACTGGTTTCATTGCATATTTGAAAAAGAAACAAAGAAAGAAACACAAAGAAACCAAACCAAACCAAACAACAACAAAAAAAATAACGCTCAAAAAAACACACACACAAGAGGTTTGAAACATGTGATAATGAACACCATATTCTTGTTTTCCAAAAAACATTTTATTTTGAAGATATTTATTCACCTCATCTTTTATTTTGTTTTCTTCTCTACCTTCTTATAAAGAAAAAATAAAAGTGAAGTTGTATTATTTTCCAAAGAAAAGTCACTAATAAGCAGAAGATTGAAGTATTAAGAAGTTAGTTTGAAGTTTTAATAAGTTAGACACATTAAACCAGACTTCTTATACATTATTACTATTAAAAATATTGTCACTCTTATAATCATTTAGATTTATGTGGCAATGAGAAAAAGTCATTAAAGAAAAAATCAGATGTTCTAAAAGAAAATTTCAATCATAATGATGACCAGTAAGTACTCACATACAAGTAACGTATTAATTCAAAGGGCCAATAAATCAAATAAGGAAAAAATAATTGCCCTTCACATGTAATTGTAACTACAAATTTCACCAAAGCAAACAGTTCATAATTGTATCCCAAATGGGTATTTAGCAGACATAATTATATATTATGATAATAACATGAGAAGAGATCATATAAAACAAATTACTTAGGGTTAGATCTTCCCTAGGATGTATGTTTTAGTTTCTATTTAATGTGATTACACTTAAAACTGAGATTTGAAAAACCCCTATTCATATATTACTAATTCACTATGTACCTAAATCTTTGCTAGCAGCACATCCTAAAGTTTTTCAGACAAGTATAGAACTTGCTAAATAACAATTTCTAAGTTTAAATCTAAAGAAACTTTCAACACTAAATATTGTGTTATTTAGTTTTTTTTTATCACCTTGTTCCTTTTCTATATGCATTCACCCCACAGAGTCAGGAAATGATTCCATAAATTAGCAGAGAATCTCACAAAGCCACTAAGCTTGGTTACAATTGCATATTCAACGTGAAACAACAGGGCATAGGTCATTATTATCTTTCAAAATTTATAATGAAAGCATCTAGCTAAGAAGGCACTCATTTCCTACTACACATCTCACTCAACACACAGAAAGGAAATGTGAGCTCAGTGAAAGATTAAAATTTATTGGAATTAACATTTTTATCTCTTTATATTTCGTAACCATCAGGTTAATAATAGAAGGTATGCATACAGATGAAGAAGTCTTCACCAAAGCTGTTTGCTCGAACAGTTGAAGAAGTGGCTGTTCATGTATTAATTTTCATGCTGCACTGCTGAGATAGAAGACTGTGAAGAGAGGGAAGATACTGTTGTGTCTCAAAATGTATTACAAAAACTAACTTAGCTTTTCCTGTCTTGAAGTAGCAAACCAGCAATACATTCAAACAAAACACAATATTTTTCCCCCTTTTTAATTTGAATATGCACCCTAAGAATTAAAAATAAAAAAAAATTGGCAAGACCTGAAGTAGCATTGGTTTTTTTGACATTTGTAACTGACTGATCAAATAATTCAATAAGTGTATTCTGGGAAAGGAGTTAAACAATGTGCTCTGAACTCATCTCCGTAGCAATATTTTAGCAAATGCAATTTGCTCTTGATTATCTCATTCCATTTCCTTGTACTGGTGTTTGGAGACAAAATCTTGTTTCCCTATTTTTTTTAATGCTCTTATTTTCCTCCCACAATTTCAGTATCAACAGGGTGAACCAGTATTCAAGGAAACCAGAAAATATTCAGGGGAGTGGAAAATGATTTGTCATACAGAATAACCACAACTTAGAACATGATATATTCATTAATTTCTGTTATCTGATGGTTCATCTGCTTTCAAGAAGAAATGACCCTCAGTTATGGAGATCTATAGGAATTTCACTTTTCAGTAAAACTTGAATAACTGTTTGCTGAATTGCCCCGTTCTGTACCCCTACTACCTTATGAAGCACTAGGAAATATGGTAGCAGGAATAATATAAATAGTAGCTTGATAAAGGATTATAATAGGTGAAATGGAAGATGTGAAAAGCCTAAATGAGAGCTGACAGCTTTTTCTTCCTTTAAAACAGAAAAGAGTATGTTTGCTCCCATGACACTTGTTACAACTGGCCAGAAGCCTGACAAGATTTTATAGTAGATCTTTTCAAAAACATAACAACATAGATTTTCATTAAAACATTGTCTTGACTAGCATCACTTCTGACATGTGAATAGTTTATCAAATACAGTTCAATTTGTAGTGAGAGAGCACTAAACATAAGCAATGAAAAAGTTATCTTTAGTGTAAAGATGTGTTCCAGAAAGCTAAATACTAATTAAAATAAATAAATAAATAAATAAGAATATATTTATGCTTTGTCCAAACATCCTCATGGGATACTAAAAACATGTGAATTTAAAACAGTGATCTCACTCGTCCTTAAACCAATTAACACAGTGTGTCACACATATTTGTTCACCAATATTGTAACATATCCTGTGATCTTTAATTATCACATTTCCCTATATTTTTCTGAAATGTAGTAAAACATACAGTAATTACTCATATCTAATTAAGTCTTTCATAAGGGTATACATGAAAAAACACTAAATGATCTAACATACTCATTGCTCATACTTTGAAGGATGTGACTTGCGTAGCAAGTTGTAAAAAATATTGAAATTAAACTACCGGACATTTTGTGAATAATCTGAAAGACAGCAAAATATGTCAACATTGGTCTTTCAGGGAAACAGAGTTTTAAGAAACCCTAGAATCTACTTTAAATTTTGAACATGTAGACAAATAATAAGTGGTACAGCTCTAGCTGTAATATGGTTGGCTGTATCCCACATCTATCAAAATCACTGTAACCCTCTAACATTTTTTACAGGATTTAGAGAAGAAATGTTCCCAACCTTTCCCATATCTCTGACGGTCTATCAAGGAAACATTAGTGAATTATTTTCTAATTCCTGGAATGGCATAAAAATAATAGGATACATTATTCTAAAATGTAAATCTATGACCCTAAAACTCCTGCTTAAATTCTGACCCTTTATGGCTTGTACTTGTAGTTCCTAAATCATTATGGAGTTACAAAGAAGAGAACAATCCCTATAATTAGCAAAGAAATAGAAACCACACAAGCTATATAAAAGACTTAGAGAATATATTTTAGTGATTCCGAAAAGAATCCTGAAACTTGCTGGAAATCAGGAAACATCCAAATTAACACTAAGAACACCCTGATGATTTTAAAGCTAAACAAGATCTTAATATGAGATGATGGATCTGACAAAGGGCTAAATAAGAATAAAAGCAAAGCAAGAATTTGCCAGGTTAGAATCCAATTGTCCTAAAATTAAGCTTCCATTTAAACCTGACCAGTATAATTACCTGAATTCTGCATATAGTGGAAAAAATTGGATATCTGAATATCTGCAGAATCTAAGTCTAAATATCCATCTTTCAGCTGATGTTATTGGGAATTATCTTGGACAATATAGGGTATATTTTTGAACAACTGAAGTTAAACATACTGGAAATTTTTAGATGAAGAAAACCTACATCCATTCATTTATTTGTTCATTCGGAGTTAAGAAGTCTTGGAAAGCAGACAGAGAGTGATGGCTTTCCAAGCCTTTCCTAATTTTCAGTTATCTGCATTACAAATTAGTCACACCCTCACTCTTGAAAAGAAACTGTTGGACCTGTCAGCCTGAGGTAGCCACATACATACTATCTGCTACAGCAATATAAAAAAGTTGAGTAATCAATATCCCTTTAGTGGTAAAGGCTATTTCTACTCAAGAGGCAAGATTAAAGGAAGTATTGTTGTTTCCTTTTCTGTTTTGGATGTGTAATCATAGCAGATAATGATTTGTTTAATTGTCAAACAGCAAAGTCATCAAAGAACACAAACACCTGAGAAAATGGTTGTCTGAAATAGAATAACAAATAAGAAATGCAGCTAAATTGACATTGGTTTGATTTGGATATATGACGTTATCATTTCTTCACATAAAAATACACATTTTTCTAACATGTGCCCTTATACCCTAGATATGTAACATGATGTTTTCAGTTATTATGGTTCTGCCTCTCTTGCCACTACTTGTAGAGTAGGGGTGTGGATGGGAGTGGAACCAAACCAAACAAGAAAACAAACAAAGACTAACAAAAAATAATTAAAAAGTATAAACAAAACCAATCAACCAACAACAACAAACTCCATCACACAAACCCACCTTTTAGAAAAGTCTTTCACCAGGACTACTTGCAGTGGGATATCTATATTACTTTAATAAGGCATCTGGAGAATCAATCATATGCAACCTATACATTATTGAATTATATTAATCACTCCCTATACAACTTATGAAAACTTGCTCTTTATACAAAGCTTAAATAAATACCCATTCACCATGCTGTGTACCTGTTGTGCAGTTCTCAGAGTGGAAGTCTGTACACAGAGCTGCCTGTAGAACTGTATTCTCAAAAGAGTTATAAAATTATGGTTTTGTCTCCTTGACATGGAAATTCATGTAGTAAAACCAATTTGATCAGCTAGATTGATAAAATACTTATTCAGACACAATCACACATTCTTCTATGAACATTATCTTGATTCTTGCAGGTAGATTTGGGTCACAAAGTGTAATTAGACTTCATTATTTATAAAGCACTTGAAAAATTAAAGATTTAGATATACATGGCAGTAGAGAGGAAAATACTTTTAGCTAGCTAGCTAGCAGCTTGTTGATCTATCTAGTTCCTATCTACAAATATATGATTGACACTTGATAACTGAATTCTTCAGAACTGAAATGATTGCCAACAACTTATTTCCTCTTATTAGGTATATGCTAACACCATCTGCCTTGCCAAGTTTTTGATTACGGATGGCATAAATTATATCACTATATTTTGAATTTTTGTTCTGGGTATTGAAGATTAGTGTAGTTTTGAGTGACTAGCTGTATCCCTTTCTTTTTGGAGGTACATAAAAAGAAAATTTAAAAAAAAAAAATCTCAAGATAGAAAGAGTGCTTTTATCAGAAAGAAGCAATAAAATAGCTTATATGTTGTTGTATGAACATCCATTTGACATACCTTTCAGATGATCACAAGTATTAATTTATTCATGGCATGTACCAATTAGCATATTGTTGAGTTTTGAAAATGGAAATTCTCTGCCATCCTTTGCAATAAATCAAAAAAATGAAACAGTTATACAAAAGATTCCTGACAACACTGCCAAAAAAGTGAGACTTTTAGCAGTAGCTGTAGTACAATGGGCAATTAAATAATAAAGATAGCAACTTTAAAACAAAAACAAAAACAAAAACAAAAACAAAAACAAAAACAAAAACAAAAACAAAACTTGGCAAGGGGTTGGTTGGAGTGTATAACACTAGACTGACTGAGAGGAGTCTTTGTCAACTAAACACTCTAACTGAATATCATAAATATTCATAATGTCTTTACTATTGTTTCTTATACACAGCATTTGAAAGCAAGTTTGAGTGTCATTGTGTGTCTTACTTATAGGAAGAAAGGCTTTATTTCCAGATGAATATAGAAAACCACAACAGACTTAGAAAGAAAAAGAGGCAAAAAACTGGTCACATGTTGAATACTTTCATCCCTTTAGGGTTAATTCTAACGTAATAATCTTTCAGTCAAATACCTGTAAAATAGGAAAAAGAAACTATTTGTTATTTAATGCTTTTTAGTTATTTTTGTTGTCGTTGTTTGTTTGTGTTGTTTGTGGTTTTTTGTGTTTGTTTTTTTTAACTTGTGTGTTTCGGTTTTAATTTAGGGTAAAATCCATGAGTGTCTGCTGTTATACCAGATGAAGAACAGACATGATAAACCCGTAGGACCATCTATTACTTAACAAAACACCATAGTGATGTCAAGAAATAATTCTAGCTAACAACATATTCCTCTAGAAACAAAAAACTTAAGTTACTACTGTAGAAACTAAAGACAAAGATTCTTAAATCTTTGTGAAAGATGCTTGTGTGTTCGTTCCTTTCACATAACATTTTCTCCTCTCCTCTCCTCTCCTCTCCTCTCCTCTCCTCTCCTCTCCTCTCCTCTCCTCTCCTCTCCTCTCCTCTCCTCTCCTCTCCTCTCCTCTCCTCTCCTCTCCTCTCCTCTCCTCTTCTCTCCTCTCCTCTCCTCTCCTCTCCTCTCCAGCATTCCTCTTTTGCCAGTTTTCAGTTTCATTCAAGTAACAATTATATGAATAGTTTTAGAAAACAGAGAGTAATTTCAACAGGAGAATAGACAGATGTGAACAGACAAACAAGTACTTTGGATAGACTCTGAAGAAGACACAAGTAAGGAATGCTCAGAGAGACAGAACACTGAGCGAAAAAAAAGCAAGCAAGAAAATCTACAGAATTTCAAGAGATTAAGTAGCAATAGTGAATGTTCTCCACTGCTATTTCCCTTATTACAGTTTTAATTTCTTTTTTTGTGTTTTAATGATATATCTTATAATCATACATAAAATAATTTCAGATTGCTTAAAGCTAGTGTCAGTACCTTTCCAAACACACATTTCTGGCATATCATATGTTGACCACACAGGATTTGGGAGCAGACTGCTGTTTTCTTGTTGTTGTTCTATTTCCCTGCAACTCAGTTGTTATCCCTCAGAAATCTCTGACTCCTTTGAAAAAATACAGTCTATGATAGCCATGAGAATTACAGTGACATAAAGTTTACATAAAGATAAGGTCGTCTCTGTTGCTTTACACTAAATTCAAGTTGCTGTGTTCAGAGACCATAGGAAGACAAATGGGAACAACCTAATCTTTTCCCTAAAGCAGATGACTCATAGATAGATACAGTGAACAGATTTTGATCAGTTTAGCAACATACAGCCTAAAACCTAAATCTTAGCATCAGTAGAATAGTTCTTATTGCTGTACATTCTGCCTCAGTTCTCTAAATGTTGAAATGTTAACATTTGCAAACTTAGTGGTTCACAGGAACCAGACTACTGAATATTACCTTATAAAAATGGCATAGAGAAGTATTCATAGACACTCTTAGGTAGATTTAGCCACTTAACTTAAAGTTGCATTTACACATATATGTGAATTTTGACTCAGAACTGGAAAACTCCTTGTGTCATCTGTCCCCTAAGACTGCAGTCATGTAGACTACTGCTTGATTCTCAAAGCAGAAAATTCATCTGTATTTATCACTGCTGTGGCAGCTTCTGTCATTGTGGGTTGTAGGCCTATTACAGGTTTTGAGCCACAACAATCTGCTTATGATGTTAATACAAGCCACACATCATAACGTACTTGTAGATATCTTTGAAAACTGAAACACACATACATCACAAGTCTAAACATAGAAACCTAAATTAACCTGGTGATGGTAGGAAAGGGAGTGGAATGCCTGAAAGAACTTCTTAAATGTCATGTTTGGTGTATTTTACAGATTAATTCCAGACTAAAAAATAATTAGTCAGTTAATTAACCAAGTGCAATAAGAGCAAGAGAGACCATATGAACCTAAATCTCTCGTATTTTATGACTGCGAACTAAAATAGATTCCTTAAGAAGTACCTTAGACTTTGTCTCTGCTAGACAAATGAGAGATGTATTGAACTTGTCATCATTTGCTTATTTTACACTTAGGATGAAAAATGTGTTTCAACAGCATTCAAGGAGAACATTCTCTTGAAAATTAACCAAAGTTCATGACTATAATTTCCTAAAAATCACTTTGTGAATTCCTTTTGGTTAGCCTGTAATCAGTAAATATCAGAGTTTCCTGCCTTCCTTGCAATAAAAGCATGTGCTTGGAAAATTGACCCTGTAACTTCACAAACACACACACACACACACACACACACACAAAAGAAAAAAAAAAGAAAAAAAAAAGAAAATAAAAAGAAAATAAAAAAAAAAGTATTAGATGTGGTGCAATATTCCCTCATGTAATTTTCTCTCTGTTACTTTCTTTTGTAGCTTCTGTACATTCCATGGTGGGACATTCTAGCACTTATAGAAGTACTGATATTCCAGCACATTACTGCCTGTTCCTTGAAGTTATACTATATATCTGGATATAAGGCTCTTAAAATACTTTCTTGAGGGAGATTTGAGTAGATCAGGGCTGAAGAACTAAAATATTAGAATATTTAATAATTAAATATTAGACAAAATTAAGTTGTGAAATGACAGTCTTATTTCCATTCCTTTAGAAAAAAAATAATATGTCTTATTCTAATTTTCACTTACCAGTTACAGAGACATTGATATAATAATAATAGGACAATATGTATAGTGCCATAGAGTACCTTTCAACTTCCTAAGTTCAATGTGTGAACTACATTGTTTCTTTGTGGTTACTAACACCAAAGAGATAAAATATCTTTAGAAATAGTACTGCTATACAAGAAGTTGATTTAATTAGCTAACTTTGCTACAAAACATTCTATGAAGCAGGACTTCGGAAGTTTATGACACAAATAACATGTGAACAAGATTTATATATGAATTATTTAAGAAATATATAAGTTGGTATATAACAGGAGAAACTTATTTATTACTTCTGGTTACTGAACCATCTGACAGGTAATAAAAATGAATTATTTATATGCATATGCCTTTAAGTAAACAAACTATAATATTGTGGGGCTGTTTTGAAGTTTTACATGTGGAAGTTGAATCTCTGTATCTTGGAAATTCAGTCATGTGGACATCTGTATGCATAGTAGGAGGTACCTATAACTATTTGGAACTAAACTAAGTAGTTTCATAAGCTGGAGTGTTTCAGTGTAACACCACTGTGTGACTGAAACAGTTTTGCTTGAGAAATTTTTGGTGATCTGTGAGAAAGTTCAGGTCATGCAGCATATGAAAAGTTTAAACACATTCTTGAAATGGTAATAGTTTGCAGATGAAGAGCTCAGTAGAGAAAATATGGACAAGAAAAGGTATGAACCCCTTAAAAAAAAGTAGAAAATCAGAAAATGGCATCTCAACCACACTGATGATTGGCATATTCAAGATAAAGAGGAAGTAATGCTTTCTCATGGGTTATGACCAGCTTCTCAACAGAGACTCAAGGTGGTTAGCTAGTGCTTAGCCTCATAACATCTTGGCCCTAGATATCATCTGTACATACTGTCCAGCAAGCAATCATTGTGTGACTCTAAGTTGTGTATGTCTTTCTTGTAGAATGGGAAGAGATATCTAACCAAAAGTAATTCAATAAGTGAGACTTAAAAGGTCCTTGAATTCTGACCGGAAGACAATTGTCATGCTCACATTTACACTAAGACTTAACTGCCTCTAGAGCAGGTTAGCTATGTCTAGTGTATAGAGAAGACTGCCCTGAGTATCCCAGAGAAACAAACATTTCTGCAATACGAATCTTCTCATTCTTTTGGTATATCTAGAATGAAAAACAGTTTACACAAATCTCTCTATCTTTTTCTCACTGACTAAAAAGAGACTACATGTGTGGTATTCAGTTGCATAAATGTAGGTTTACAGTGCCTTATATGACCTAAGATTTCTGAAATATCTGCATGTGGCTGGGAAATATGAAATGGAATGAGTAGGAGGGCCATTCCTTTTTAAAAGAGCTGTTGGAATCCATTATTTCTAAGAATGCTTCATATATTAATAATCATGCAACTGAATCCCAGCATAATTCATGCTTTATCTAAAATGTAATTATCTCCATTTCTTAAGTGTTAGGTTAGCCAAAGGAAATAAAACTTCTGGTACCTACCAGAGGGAGCAGTAGATTTTAAATTTAGTAAGATTTTTTAAAAGTTCATGTCTATAGAAGATATGAACAAACACTGAAGTTGTGTGCATTGGTGTGTAGATGTGTAATTTGATGTGCTCTTTAAAAGTTGGATATTGCTCTGGTATACAAAAAATGAGAGAAGATGATAGAATCGCAATTCAAGAAAGCAACATGTGCTGAAGTGATCACTGTAAAATGGCCTCAGAAGAAATCAAAGACAGGCTGGTTTGAATGAGAAGCTGCTGATCGTTTTACAGGAAAAAATTATATTACAGTTTTCATTGTGTATTTCCTAGTAGAGGAGAAAGACTTTCAATTGTTACGTTTATCTGTGAATGCATTAGAACAATCACATCAATCACTGAAAAAAAACTTAACAGCTTGACCCTGCTCTCTCTGAAGTAATTTACCTAAATGTGGACTGAATTGGAACTGGACTAATTAGTCAACGAACACAAAGTAGGCCATTTCAGAGTAGTTAATGATTGAAGAAGCTCCTTAAAAGAAAATCTTCACCAGGGTAAAATAAATGGGAATTTTCCCATGTGCGAATTTAAAATGCTGAAAAGTTAATCTAGTAGCTACAAAAGAGCTTATTAAAATTAAAAAAAAGTTTGTGAAGTTTAAGCCAAAAAGCTAAGTCATTATTGTTTGTTATTGTCATAACTACCTATTTTTCCCCTTCAGGAATGACATGGCATGAAGCCAAATATTTTTTTTTTTTTTTAAATACATTAAAATAGTTATGGTCTACTTCTGCCTGATGAGAAAAGAGTTTTGTGTAGTTTTGCCCCAAACTAGTTTATGTTTGGTAAAAATGTATTCTCTCTGTTGTTAACATGGGTTGATTTTCAAGAATTCAAACAAGTATAATGAAGAGAAGCAGATGAAGTTTGTACTTCTATGTTTCAGAGACTATTGACATTCTGTAGATATCACAAATACAGGACACTTAAAACCCTCAGTTTTTACTGAATATAATAGTATATTGAGAATTTGATGTTCGAAAGGTAAAACCTACACCTGTAAAACCATTTTTAGAACCTTTTATACCAAAACTCACTAACCTATTTATGATACTAGCATATTGAAAGTATATGCATTCAGAATGACTTTAAAAATAAAACATGCAGGCAAGAAAAAAATCACATTAAATTAAAAAAAATAGATGAATTCTGCAACCGTTTGGGACTTTGTTTCTCTCCCCAAAATATTTTGGATTCTCTTCTCTTTGTTTGTTTTACCCATCACAGAAATGCTGGAATGATGGGAACTTTAATATACCTCCAAAAAGCTTGCTTTGCTTGGCAGATAGCGTATTTGTGAGAGGTATTGATTTTAAACATGCTCAGAGTGAAATAAGGATGGATACCTGATCTTCTGCTCTTGGGGTAAGTTCTGCAAGCATTTTATAGAAAGATGGTAGGTTTGTTTTTTTTTTTTTTTATTCAAAGAGAAAAGGGAATATCACTGATTACTGCTTAATGAGGGAGTCCAGTACCATTAGTATGTGTCAGACCTGTTTTGAACACATTATGATTGTAATATTTAAAAAAAAAAGAGAAGGATTTTTAAAATCCAGACAGCACTGAATTTTGGCTAAATTCTTAAAAGATCATTGATATTTAGAAATGCAAAAATCTCAGGCAATGTAGGAGTTCTTGAAAATACACAGCTTAAATATTTCCGCTATTAGGGCAAAACAATGCTTTTCAGGATTTTTTTTTTTTTTTTTTAAGTTAGATGCCATAATTCTGCTTATACTGCATATTATTGTGGTTTGTTTTGTTTGTTTGTTTTTCCATATACAGGATTTAAACTTGTCATATCACAGTGTGTAGGCACAATCAACAAAGGGAGATATGAGATATTAGCAATATTGTATGTTCAGTAGAAACGCTTCTGTGTTTTGTATAAGGATTTAATATCCTTATAACTTAGTTATTTGAAGTCATGCTGACAAAGGTTCAAAACCTGTTCATTTGACTGATTATAAAACAGTTATTCTGAAATAAAAAGCAGTCCTTCAAGACTGTTGGTGAGATCTGATACTGGAAATTCTTGATTTGAAGGCAAAAATCATTGGTCATGAAGTTGAAATAATTTTGTAAATACAATATTTGTGGAAGAATAATGCAAAAAAGTGAAGGTATCATTAAGTTTTCAATAATTATCATTAGGAACATAGGTTAGAAATACTACAGAGCAAAAGAGACCATTTAGCAACATGTTAGGAACTCAAATTTCAATTTTTAATACTTTAAAATGGGCATTTTTTTCTTACAAACTATGAATGTACTGTATCTTCATATAAATCCCAAATGAAATTAGCTAAATATATACTGCAGTGAGAAAAAGTAAAGTTTCACACCACTCTAATTCTGTTCAGGCTTCTGAAAGGCACTTTGAACTAAATGAAGCTCAGTCAATATGTTTCACATGATTAAAAGAAAGACCACAGTCATTAACAGAACTGACTAATGGACTAGAGAGTTCTAAAGCTCCCAAATGCCATCATGATGAAATGAAGGCATTTTCTTATTAATTTTTCTGCATAGATCTTAGCTGGAGAACCAAGAATCTATTATTACTTTGGAACTTCCCAGGCTGTGTTAGGTGTCATGAGTGCAGAGTGATATCATTTGTCCCATGGCTAGAAGTCTTGTATTTTGCACTCCAGCTATAATACAGAAGGCAACCTCTGTTTCATATTTTACAAGTTAAGATGTAAATTTGCATTTAGTTTTGTGATGTTATTTCAGATGAATCCTGCTAGTTCAGTTAGAATTTAATGTAAATTCTACATTCATCAGAATTCAAGGAATAAACAAAAAAGATAACATGCAGATATATTCTTCCTAGATACATTCTTCTTATTTGACCCATTAAACAATATTGCTACTTATCTAGTCCATGATTTGCCAGTCACGTAAGGTTCTATAGGATGTAATTTCAGTCTCCCATACCAACTCAATTTCTAAAGTTGGAATATTTAACCCATGTTAAATATTACAGTTTAATAGTAACAGGTAAGAATCAAACATTTCATTAAATTTCATATTCTAGAATAAATATCTGTACTGAGGCCAGATTCTGATAGTTCTTATATGAGAGAGTATGCTTTATCAACCTAGCAGCTACATTAAATAAGGAAAAAGACTACTTAAACATTAGGAATTCATTACCCCTGAAGCAGAACTTAATATTTTTAGGAGCAAAGGCCACAAAGTATTTTCCCATTTACTTAATCTGTTTTCCTACTACACAACTTCAGAAGCTGATTCTCACAAATTATTAGATCATGTTATTAAATAATGTTTAACAAGTTATTTGAGAACACAAAACTGGGGCATGAAAGTGGTGGTTCTATTTTACAAATGACTTGAGTAATTCCATGAGATGCTGGAGAACTAGGTTAAAAATCTTACCTATACTGAGGTGAATACAGTCCACAGTTTCTACAGTTCAGGAAGACTTAGCACTCCCATGACTTTTGACTAATCTGGGACAGAGTTTTCTCCCAAGAATTTCCATTTTGTATGCAGTAATTAAATATACATAGGTCCAGAGTGAGATCCCAGCTAGTGAGGAGAAATGTTCTAATGAATATATGACTATTTTATTCAAAATGGAATGGAATCCTCAGACATTTCAGAAAACAATACATTTTTTTACAGTTCACTGTTCCCAGTGTTTCCTCAATCATTTTTAAGTTCTCTGTATGCAAGATTATTGTAGCTAGGGTACAAGGATGAGATAATCTTTTTAGTATAGCTTGTTTACATAGTTATTTCCAGAAGATGAATAAACTGTTGGTGAAATACAGAAAATCACACAGATTACCAAAACAAAACTTGGTGTCTGTGTTCAGAAGAGCAGTATAAGAAATAATGTCCTTACAAAGCCTATGTAAACAAAAGCCTGTAGTCCCATAGGTATACATGTTCAGAAGCATAGGTTTAAATCAACTTAACCATTTCCAACTGCAGCTGTTGAGAAATAGAAACAGAAAGTAATTAATCTTATGCAGTTTTAGAGGTCTACAAGGTAGATGCCAAAATCTCAGCTAGGTGTCTACTCAAAAAAACACCATAAAATAGGTCACATGAATCATGCATTGGAAATATTTATTTGCATTGACTAGCTTAAGTGAGATGCCTAAAACCTACACATAAAATGTTAAGAAAGTTGAATTTTTTTCTGAGGTTCCTCCTGTCTGCATCTTTTGAAAAGCTTAATTTGATAGACATCTTAAACCACCTCAAACTGTAAGCATTTGTCAGAACAAAGTTAGAGAAGATGGTGTTCCTAGTATCACTGTCTAGCAATTTGAGATTTATCACAGAACTTGATCTAGAGAAAATAAAGTAAAATGAAATATGACTTAAAAGCCTACTCCTTACCTCACTCTGCCGGTTGTAGAGTCTTTATTCATTCACTGTGTCCTGTTTTATTCTAGAATAGGGGTGGAGAGTTGTTTTATTTTTAATCTGAAGACTCTCCCAGGAGGAGGCAAATTTTTACTCTTTTCCAAGCTCTTGTGGGTGAATATAAATAAAAGGCCCAGGTTTTATCAGCTTCATTCCACCTCTACATTGAAGCTTCCTGACATGCTAATTTTCAGCCTAGGCCAGGAGTGTCAAACTTATTTTCACCAGGGCCCACATCAACTTGGCAGTTCCCTTCAAAGGGCCGAATGTAATTTTACGACTATATAAATGTAGGAGTAGTTACATTTATACAGTCCTAAAATTACATTTGGCCCTCTGAAGGCAACCTCCAGGCTGATGTGGCCCCTGGTGAAAATGAGCTTGACACTCCTGGCCTAAGCATCCTGAGTTGCTGAATTCTTCTCTACCCTCTCCCCATCCCCACTCTGTATTCCACTTTCTTTTACAGATTGATACCCAAAGAAATACGTTGGCTTTGCTTTATTACAGAATTGCACTTTGGGCTTTTCAGAATTATGACTTCCTGGAGCCGGGGAGGTCATACTTAGTAACTATGCAACACTGAATATTCAACTGAATGTGAAAGAGGAGTTTTGCATTTTGATTATTAAAATCTCTAAAAAATATATATATATATATATATATATATATATTATTTTGGCCCTTAGTCTCTAAAAGAGCAGATATGAAAACTTTGACTAAGCATTTTCTAGTACCTTAGACAGTCATTACTATTACACTCAGATTTTTAGCCGTGGTGAAACAGTTCCTGGATTTTTCACATATTCCATGCATATGAAGGTATTTTAGTCATAATAATTTAATAATAATGAGAATAATTTGGTGAACACTGTGCAACTTTTGTGGCATAAGGTTTTCAGTCAAAGCAGGGACATACTGGGAAAGAAATTTATCTACTGACTCATGGCCATGGAGTTATATACTCATGAATTAGCAATATTTTTTCAAATAATAATAAAAATAGATCATTAAAATAATGTTGAGGATATTCTAAAGTTAGAGTCAGTAAACCAAGACAATTTTCAAGCAATTGAAATATCATAGTCTATCACTGACTTTTTTCTTTATTTCAGTAGAAAGTCAGGAACAAAAAAAAAACACCATTGCAGGAACATTTCTATTGATGTAAAACATGGCAATGAAGGCTGAGAAATAATAAGATTGCCTTGAATGTACAGCCCTGAAAAGTTTTATTTTTTGACAGTATATTAGCTGGAAAAATATCCCAAATTTCATTTATTTTGAAAGAGAAGGATCGGAGATAAAAAATACAAATTTTATTTATGAGATTATGCATAAGAAGTAGTATTTTGCAGTAGTTCTGTTCATGTAGAATAGGCTGACATTACATATTTGTTATATAAAGTGCCAAAACTGTTCCAAAATCAGATGTGGTATTTCAGGGCTCTCACAGCTACCGAGTAATCACTAAGGTGCAGAGATCAATGAAGTGTGGGTCTATGAATCTTGTAATATTTTCTCTCAAGTGTTGTAATATGACTCAGCAATCAGTTTTACACAAATAAGCTAATTATGAGCCATAGCTTTCACTATTGTTCATAAGCAAAAGAGAGAAGTGAAAGGAAGACAGAGAGATACAACAAAGTGAAGGGGGAAGGATAATGAGGCTACGTATTGGTTAGTACTTAAAACCCATTAGAAGAAAAGACTCCTAAGTGTCAAAACAGTCAAGAACGCAAGAAGATACAGGAACTCTAAGAGAAAAAACAAAGAGGAATATAGCAACTCAAAAAAGATCAAGAATCAGCCTGTTCCAAGGCAAAACTGCTAGCTAGGAGTGCACAGTGGTGTTACCAGACAAGAATACACACTACATGAGGTATATATTTGTAATGACTTTGAGTAACTTCTATAGATTAATAACTTACACAGACTGCAGCATGTAACTCAAGTAGTGAAGCAGATATAGTTGTGCCAAAATAGTATTTAACTGTGAAATACACATAAAACAACTATAGTAATAGCAGTAAAAAAAAAGAATAAATATAGCAATATAGAGTCACAGTAGCTAATAAAATAGGATTTTAGAGTTCTGACATTGTCAGGCATTCAAAAAATGCCTCATTCAAAACATTTATTTCATTTGGGCTGTGTAACATTCACTATGGAATGATTTCATGTAGTAGAATTTATGATAGCTCAGATAAGAGGACAGTCAACCAAAGAGACCAAATAAAGAATCAGGCTTCTTAGAATCAAGTTTCTTATAGTTCTTTCTTTCTGGGTTTTGTTTCTGTTTTTCATCATAATCATCACAAGATTATAAAAAAGCCCAGAACAGAGAAAACAAAAGCCAAAAAACTAAACCACAACCAACTAACCCAAAAACCCTTAGACAAACCAGGTTTATATCTAAAAATAATTTTGAGTCTCCTTTTTTTTTTTTTTTTTTTAATGTAGAAATGAGCGAGGCTTTTCATGACTGAAGAAAAAAAAAACAATGTAGTGGCTTTAGGAATAAAATGGAACTACCTGCATAGAGATGGTCATATCAGAACTAGTTGCTAGATTTCAGAATACCAGATAGTTTCTAGGCATTAGCTTAAAATGACACACTGGTTATTTGTAAGAATACACAATGAGAGAACAACATTTTTTTAGAAGTAACAAACAGAATGGCTCTTAGAGTACAATATGAAGAGTATTTCAAGAAGTTTGGCAAAAATGGAACATCTTGAATGCAATTGTTTTAGGGAAGAAATACCTCAGAGATATTGCTAAAAAATAGGGACTGTTCATGAAAACTTTATGAGAGAAGCTCAATAAGGAAATAAGGTTAATTCTGATCTGTTTTTTTTTGCTTCCGTTGAACTGCCTGAGTATCAATCAGAGAGGTATAAAGGTCTCCTTGTTCTTGAACTGCATGGATTTTCTCTGTTTGCCATCTCTGAGAGCTTGTTTTGCATCTTTCTCCTTTTCTTGTCTAGTTGGCCCTCACTCTGCTCTTCCAAGATCAGTTTTCTCTTCCAGTTCTTCTGTTTTTCTTTTTTGTGCGAAGTGCTTGGAAATCTTTCCATTCAAAAGCTTCTACAGAGTTTGAAAAATGAGCTTAATTCCATAAAATGTCAAATGCTTTGATTTCCGATGTGTTTATTCATTTTCAGAGTTGGAGAAGTTGAAGATAAGAAACTTTTTAGATGTAACGATTTAATGCTTATAAAAGCTGCTCCAGAACATTTTTAGTAGGGAATGCATGTCCATATGTGTAATGTATAGCAGGAATGGCACCTACAGGATGACTGATCTTACAAAGCAAGGGAAATCAGGTTCCTGATTATTTTTTTTTAATATCTGAACAATTTAGCAATAAGCTTTATGTGACTTGGGTAGATTTCATAATAATGTAGTGTATGTATTTTGTCAGTCACTCAATAAGACTTCCATAATTTATTTATAATTTTATCACTTCTGAAAAATACAGATGTTTCAAATATACATCAATGTAACCTGCATACTTCACCATATTTTCTCATATATATTTTGACAACACTCTGGATGTCACATATAGAAACAATTCTTACAGCTAAATTATATAATTACTACAGGTTTTCCTTCACGAGGTAAAAAAAAAACAACTTATTGAACTTATATATGTGAGTAAATATTTTTGCTGTGTGGAAATGACATTGTTATCCTCCATCATACAGATACATAAATTGTTGTAAAAATAATAGTAGCTAACTATTCCCTGAAGACATGAGGAGTAGAGATAAAAATAAAGTATTTGGTTTACATGGCAAGGTTTTCATAGAGGCGAGGTTACACGGGTGGCTTTTTTGAGAAGATACCAGAAGCTTCCCTCATGTTGAAAAGAGACAATGCCAGGCAGCTCTAAAACAGACCCACTGCTGGGCAAAACTGAGCCATTTTACATGGTGGTAACACCTCTGTGATAACATACTTGAGAAGGGGAAAAAAGTGCTGTGCAAAGGCAGCCACGAGAGACGAGTGAGAATATATGAGAGAAACCACTATGAAGATACCAGAGTCAATAAAGAAAGACAGGGATGAGGTGCTTCAGGTGTGGGAGCAGATATTCCCCTGCAGCCTATGATGCAGACCATGGTGAAGCACATTGTCCCCCTGCAGCCCAATGAAGACCGTGGTGGAGCACGTATCCAGCTGCAGCCCATGGAGGACACCATGCTAGAGCAGGTGGATGTCCAAATGAGTCTATGACCTTGTGGGAAGCCCTCATTGGAACAGGATCCTGGCAGGACCTGTAGAGAGAGGAAGCCCTTGCTGCAGCTGGTCTTCTGGCAGGACTTGTGATACTGTGGGGGACCCAGACTGGAGCAGTCCATTCCTGAAGGACTGCACTCTGTAGAAAGGACACCTGGTGGAGCAGTTCATGAAAAACACAGACTTTAGGAATGACTGACATTGGAGAAGTTAATGAAGGACTGTGTCACATGGGAGGGACTTCATGCTGGAGCAGGAGAAGAGTGTGAGGAGGGAGAAACGTCAGATAACATGTGATAACTGACTTCAATCCCCAACCCCCATCCCCCTGCAACACTCAGTGGGAGGAAGTAGAGAAAATGCAAGTGGAGTTGAGCTCAGGAAGATAGCAGACATGAGGAGAAGGTGTTTAAAGATTGTTCTTATTTCTTGGTATCCTACTCTGACTTCTGATTGGCAATAAATTCAATTAATTCCCCTGAGTTGAATCTGTTTTCCTCTGAAGGTATTTGAATGGTCTCCTGTTCTTATCTCAACCCATGACTCTTGCATCACGTTTTCTCTCCTGTGTCCAGTTGGGGAGGGGGAGTGATAGAGAAGTTTGGTATCCAGCCAAGGTCAACTAAAAACAAGGAGCCCTTAAACTACACATTATTATTATTATTATTATTATTGTTATTGTTATTATTATTATTATTATTATTATTATTATTATTATTATTATTATTATTATTATTATTATTATTATACTTACAATCTACAGACTATTTCAAAGACTCCTGTGCCCAGGCACAAGTAGATACTGGTCCTCAACACTGGCTGGTTTGGTGAGAAAGTTTGCTTCTTTGTATCAGTGAGTCCATTTGTCACTGTCCCCATTAAATAAAATTTCAAGCTCAAGTATAAAGAAAGCAGGTTGGAACCCTAACTTCAGTTTCCTTCAGTGTGTTAGATGGCACAGCACAAATGAGATAAGCAATAATTTGAACTTTTTAGTGTCATTGATACATGATAACATCAAACCTCTGCTTATTGTAGGCTGATCACCCTCATTAACCATTAATTTTATGTATTTTTTGAGCTGTTGCACTAAATCATACAGTAGTGACGCTGTCATTACCACACTGTCTGCATGAACAAACACATTTTCCACCTCATAGCAAATAAAAAGATACTCCTGAAATTACAGGTACATTAAACAACAAATGTTCTATTTGTTTGCCAACAGTTTACTGTGAAATATATGTTGCATTTTATAAAAAATTGGGTCAGCAACAGAGAGGAAGGTGGATAGAAGGGTTATGTTGGTTGTTGCACTCTGAACAAGGAAATTGAAGCTTCCTTTAGAGTAAATGAGTATGCAGGTCTGGAAAAAGCTTCTGAAGTTCAAGTTGGGGAAGGAAGGAACAAGACAGTAATGAAGGGGGGAAATATTGACACAGTAATAGTCAAGACACAGAAATAATAGAGAGAAAATTATATAGAAAGAAATAAACTCCATTTTCTTACACACTACAAAGGAACTGTGTGGATTTTACAACCCAGGAAGCCATTAAAAATTATTGGGCTGAGAACAGGACTAAGAAAATGGCCTATCCTTCCAAGACTGACATGGGGAGCTAGAGAGGAAACTCTTTCCAAACAATCTCTATTTTTATCCACTCACTCTAAATTTATTTATTTTAAAAACTTAGCTTTTCTTTCTTATGTTGAAACAAAACTGAATTTTAAACATTCAACATTCTTTCTGTATATTTGATGGTGGTGTCTAGAAACCAATATTGTGAGCACATCTGCCTTGCAACTCTGACCATACAAGATTTCCTCATAAAAGCAACAAATAAAATTAAAATCTGTGTGCAGATACTGTGAAAAGAGAGAAACATGGAATATAATTTTCATTAATTAACTTCAGTGAAAAATTCAAGACTCTCTAGTGCTAAGAATAGCAGTATACTTAGCAGATGTTAAGAAAATTTACAAATATACGACAGACCAATTGAGGTGTGTGGGAATATCAAGGGCACTTTAAAAATAACTTAGCCTGACAGTATTCCAGCCATAACAGCTACAATTTTTCATAACTTAAATAGTTTATTGATCTAAGGGATGGTAAATACAGCTGAAAGGAGCTGTGAAATTGTATTATATAATAATATTTTAATCTAAAAAATAATATTTGCATTAGTAAACAGTAGGAAAAAAAACCCTACAAATTATTTTGTGTGTCTGTGATTTAAAACTTAACAGAAGAAGGTGGACCTATTTTCTTCACACCAAAAAAGAAACTGGACACACTAATAATATCTTTCCTCATTGAACAGCAAACGTTTCACATTTCACATAGCTTTTTGCTACATTTGGTACAGTAATCTCTATCAAGGGGTAAATTGGCTTTCTTTTTACACATCATTAGCAGCTGCAATCTAACCAATAGAGTTTGCATGAACTGATTCCAGATTGTGTCTTAGTTCAGACATGAGTTCATTCAGCATTGTAAAGCACACTAAATTAAAAGAAATATTTCCTTGAACTGTAATGCACAACTTTTGGCTTGCAACTTGCACAACTTTTGGTTTATTACTACAATAAATAATTTTCTGTATTATTGCTGTATCATTTAAACCTTTCATTTGCAAAGAATTTGTGTTTTCAAACACATAAAACATGTATGCCCAAACAATATCTTATAACAATGAAGAGTTTCTCAGCACATCAAACAGGAACTTAATCCACATTATCTCTGTATCCACATTCTGGTAGGGATCATCCTCAATATTTGGCTGACTTTGAACAAATACAAGCTTGATATCTGAATTGAAAAGCCAGGAGACAGGGAGAGTATACTATTTCTGTCTTTATGGTAAAATAGTTTACTCTAATAAGATATTAGTAAGTCCTTTGAAAAGATTGAATGTACTATTTAATGTGATTTCTGCATGGATGGATGTGAATTTCTTAGTGTATATCCTCTGCTAGAATTCTGCCTCCATTGTGATTCCATTTGCCTTGTATATAACAACTGCTTTTGTGCTTTGCCTCAAAACTCCCATTGAATTATTTACACAAAAATGAGTGTTAGAGGTGCATTTTTTTCACCTGTTAGCAAGTTCTCGAATGGCAGTTCTGTCAGCAAAGAACTACTATAGCATTTAGCTGGCTTTTAACATAGGGAATAGGGCACCTGCCTTGTGAATTTGCTGTCCCTTTCTAAGGGTTTGTGTCTATAGAACTGCAATCACAAAAGAGAAGCTCAGACTCCAAGTGGCTGGCCGCAACAAAAGCTGAGAGACAGGAATGACTTGGTTCACTTTCTCCTCCACAAATCATAGAATTATTGAGGTTGGAGGGAAGTCAGCTAAACACAATTCTTACAATTGAATTGATTTTTTTTTTTCTTACTTCCTTCATGTCCAAAATGAACTCAGCAGAAATAATGCCTTTAAAAGTATGCTCTGTATTTCAGTAGTAAAACCAGATTACAATTCTATTCAGTATTTTGAAAGAGAAAAGCTGAAAAGAAATAACTTTTGTATAAGATGAAATTGTGATAATATAGATGATATTAGGCATAATATTGACATTTTTATCAGATTCACTTATTTTACAACTCTGTAAATCAAAATCAGAATTTCTAGGAGATTGAACAAATGACAGATTTTTTTTTTTCAAAAATAGTTATATTTTAATTTAGAATTGATTTTAAAGGTTTTTTTTCTCTGAAATTTTGCATTAAATAAACCTTTAAAGAAATCATGACAACAACAAAGAATGTATGTAAATTTCTTATTTGTGTAGTTTTGCAACTCATTGCCACAATAGAAGAGATTTTTATAAGTAAAATTTATTTGTGGTTACAGAAAATAACCTGATTTTTGAGACCAAACTTGAGGGAAAAAGTTATCTTCCGTATCTTTTTGGACCTTTTAAGTGTTCTGATAGAGGCAGAACAATTAAGCATAAGTGATTCAGAGCTGTGAAAGAGTAGAACTCAAGGTAGCATACACAGCTATCGTAGGAGAAAAAAACACAGTGGAATAATGGAATAAACTGATAAATAATTGATGGAAAAATTGTCTAAATTGTTTCACATTTTCACTTAGCTAAAAACTTGTTCTTCTTTCACTACTACCTTCTGGGGAGAAAAAAATAGTTTAAAGTGCTTTTTATGTATAGTTGGTATTTTGTGAAAAAAATGTGTTTTCAAACTGTTCCCTTATGGAAATAATCAGTATAAATTTACACTAGTGGTCTGACTTGGGCATAAATCTCGTCCATGTTATCCTGGCCATTATCATGATAAGTCCTCGAGTTTTTTTGCTCAGAAAGTACATGACAGTGCTATGCTACTACACACTATCCATATCACCCACTTATGCCCCTCTGTCAGTTAACACACAAATTTATACCTTTCTCTTTAAGAAGAAAACAAACAAACAAACAAACCAACCAAACCAAACCCAAACTAACAAAAAAAACCCCACACATCTAACGCTACATTAATTTTTCTTTGAGGCCTGGGTAACTCTGAAACTTTATTACTTCCTTAAAGACCTGTTTGCTTTTAGAATATTTTCAAAATGCATGCATGGGGTAGTTAAAGCACTGCTCCTTCACTGTACATTTTGAAGAGATGTGTTATTAGTTCTGTAGCCCCTGAAGTACAATATAAAACCCATCTACTATAAAATCTGTGGAGATGAAATACTTTAACTTTTCTAATGAGAACATGCTAATAGTAGGAGCAAACCACAAAAAGGAGGCGGTTTAATATTGTGCCTGTAATAATTTGATTGCGCAGGCCCCATTTTATAGCCAAGATAACTTTCATGTTTCAAGATACTATAATTATTATGAGACCTTTCTGCAATTAATATCTTTTCTGAAAGTCAGTTCAAGGAGGTTTTACTCATTAAAACAGTCTCAAGCAGCTTCAGGCTCCTCTTTCACCCCCACTTGCTGTTTGCAGAGGAAAAGTGTGTTACAAGTCTAGTAATAACCATAATCTCCTGAGAGATGCAAATCAGCAAGATACACCAAGGACTTGCATAAGTTCACAAAGTTCTATGATTCTCCTTCTGAGGTGTCATTAAGCTGTAAAGATTCAATGATCCATCACTTCCAAGGATCCATGTCCTATGCCTAACTATTGCCCCAAAATAACTCTTTTATAACTTAATATTATTGATTTAAAGAAAAAGTAAAATTAGCCCAAATCTATGTCCAAGAACAAACATGTTTGATACATTTTAGATTGAAATATCCTGCAGAGTTAATTTCAATGTTACTATACAGCTGAATCTTGGAAAAGTGATATTAAATTATGTTATTTTTGTTCATTATTATAATAATATATTTTTACTATTCAATTACATTTCTCCTTTTATGCATGCATGTATTTTTTATTTATTTTAATCATTTGTCCGATACTTAAAAGACCAAACATAACATTAGTAAATTAAAAAAAAAAAAATCTGTTTTTGTTTAATTCAGTTAATTTTAAATGAATTCATGCACAGAATTTGTTCAAAATTTTCATAGGAATTGTGTTTTAGAAAAATATCAATATTTTTTCCTATGAACATCATCATGAAAAAGATGTTGAAAGAATTATTTAAGGATATTTTAGTTCATATTATTGTATTATTTTTTGTTGACCTAATTTAATAATCTTTGCCTAAAATTTTCATTTTAAATATTGTTTAATGCCTATGGTTTCCTGACCTCTGGACACAGGTCTCTAGGGAGTTTAATTTCCTCCATTGCCCATAAATTTCAATTTAATCAACTCCAAACATGAGGCTTCTAAAAAAAAAAAGACCAAGTATGTTAAAATCAATGTTTTTCTATACTGTTTCTTATAACTTTCATAACCTCAATATTTTTTCATCAGTTAATTTTAAAATAATTGAAGTATTGAGACTAGGTTGCAGACTCCTAGAAATGACCCTTCAGAGAAGTTTCTTAAAGCCATGTATTTACTTTGAAAATCAGTACTATAATTATTATTATATATTTATTTACAAACATCCTAATTAGTTTCTTTCTCCTCTGAGTCTCTTTTTCTCATGAAACATTTGTGAATTATTAAGCAAGCTGAAGCAGCTCATTACATTCCTCATGCTACGTGAAACCCTTTAAAAAGATACTGCCTTTCAGCAATCTTGAGTTGGAATATTCCCTCTTCCTTATTCCTAAAGAAGCTACTGTACAAGACTTTTATTTCTACAAAAATCATTTTATAGCATAAAGTGAGGTGAAAATTTAGATTTTCTTCCCATTAAATATTTTTTTATATTTTGGAAATAAATAAAAAAATACTTTAAAATTCAATCAGATAGATAGATAGACAGATAGACAAAGGAATTGCTCTTTCTGTCTGTTTTTTAACAATTTTTAAAGTTAGCTGTCCGTAAGGTGTGTCTGCTTTATTTAGCTTACATCTAAGAAATCTGTGTAACAAGTTTTGTGAAGGACTTTAATGAAGAACTAAACCAGCTGTAAACAGTTCTCCAGATACAGGAGGTAATCACATGGGAGAGAAGTGTAGGGAGCTGAGGAATTATGGGTCTAAAAGAAAAATTGAGAATTAATCAACACATCCTCTTACATTTAGCATTTCAGGATGAGAAAGTACTGTCAGCAAATTTTAACCCATCAACTCTAAATATTCCCTCACCCACACCTTTGTCCATCCAAAATGCTATACATCAGATTTTTTTAGCGACTAGGCAGTGATAAAGATGTGAAGTAGTGCACCTATTTTATTCTCTCAAGCTATTTGACATTCTGAACTAGAATGAAAGAACCTTTCAATACTAGAGAAAGCACTTTCATTTAAGTCTGCTTATTTAGTGCTGAAATAGTTATGATGGTCATGGAGAAAAGGTGCAGACACCACGCCACAGGATGAAGGCAGTACTATTTGGGAGAGTACATGTTGCTTCTCTGTGCTGATACCTGCATGTCATACAGCAAGACACAGATAAATTCATGTGTTCTGAAACATAAAAGACCACTGAAGTTATAGAAAGGATTAATATAATAGAAATATTTTGAACTCAGGAAATAAATGAACAAAATGTAACACATTACTTTTGCTTTGAAATGTATTACTTTTGGTTTGAAATTTTGTTGTGTAGTCTTCTGACGAAGAATAGCAGAGCTCTCTGACTTTATATTCCTTGATACTGTGACAGGTATAGATTTCAGTTCCTGAATAACACATAGTAAAATAAAATAAAATAAAAGTTAATTATGTTTTAGTAATACATTTAGAAACTAATAATTTTGTAAAATTATTGCAATAAAATTATAACGGAATTACAGATAACAGCATTTACTCTTCCAAAATATGTGGAGAATTCAGACATGAATGAGAAGTTGTTGTTTGTTTTTGGTTTTGTTTTGTTGTTGTTTTTTTGTTTGTTTGGTGTTTTTGGTGTTTTTTTTCCATTTTTTCAGTGATTTATGTGCATTGACTTCAGTGGACCTACTTTTGACATGTACTAGTCATATATAAAAAAATACCATCAATGTTAGAACATTCCTACCCCTGTGCTAAAAAATACTATTCCTTGAACAACAATTACTTGAAAGTATCTGCAAAAAAGAACATTAATAACTATTTCAATTATTACGTGTTGAGTATTCTTTTACATGAAAGAAACCAAAACAAACATCCTATTAAATTTGTTTATTTATTCATTTTACTTTCTGATGGACACAGCATAGCCAACATATGTGAGAGGTATGATGGCTTCTTTTGTTGTTGTTGGGTTTTTTTGTTTGTTTGTTTGTTTTTTGCATGCAGTATCAGCAAGACAAGTTTATTGTCAGACCCAGATCTACTATGTCATCTGGTTTTATCTACATGGATGACTTAAAGAGTATTACATATTGGATGTGGGCATGTTACCCCTATTAAAAATGTTTAGTTTATACTGCTTCCTAAGTAAAGAAAAAAAGGCTCAGATTCATTCCAACTCATTTTAGCTTCTAACCACAGTATCTAAGGTTCTGTCTTTACAGCCAACAAAGGCTCTATGGAAATCGTAAGACCCATCAACGCTTCCCAGAGTTCTGATAAGTAAATGCTCTGACCATGACCTGAATCCACGTCAGGATGGAACCTAGTTTGAACCTACTTTGGCTTTCCTGCTTTTTGTAGGAAGAAAACATGACCTGCACTTAGCAAAAGGAAGCTGTGCTCTCTTTCACTCTGAATTTGGACAAGAATTTGCTATGTAACTTACTCATAGCCAGGAACAAATAGATGTGTATTCAATTCATCTAAAGTAGGGATACAAATGTAAACTATTACATCTGAATTAGTCACCCACACATGTCTTTACAGTCAATGGAGATATAACTTGTCACAAGAGAATTACTTTTGTCATCTTGAAATATCTGAGAAAGGTGAAGATAACTATGCCATGCAGGTACTTGGTTCTTTTTGTTGGGCATAACTGGAGAGAGCAAGATATGATTAGTTCTTGGGCATGTCTGACGTTTAGCATACATAGGTTAGGACAGATAGTTCTGTTCATAGGATTATTTAGGTGGGGAAATATACCTATCAATGATAGCTGTGTATTGCTTTATAGAGAATTTATAAGGATCATAGATCAGTTAAGCCTCTAGTTTTAAATAGTTAAACTGAGGAGGGGAATGTGGTGTTTATGTTCTAGAACAATCACATTAGGTTTTCATCTTAAAATGTATCATTTTTCTTGCTACTATTACTCTGAGGATTGTCTCTCTAAATGTATAAATGTAAAGAGGTTTATAGCAACACTTCCTTTTATTAAAAAATAAAAACGCACACTTTCTCAGAATGTCTTTCCAGTTGCTTCAGCAGAGCATTTCTTTTAGTTATTTGCTCTGCAACCCCTTCAACTAACCTTTCCTATAAGCCATTGGCCATTTCAAGGGTGTAACTACCTACAAGGACAGCTGTGATATGATGCAGCTGTATAGCTCTAGTTTGGACTGCTGAGAAAAACTGACAGTGTGTAGGTAAAAAAAAAAAAAACAAACACATTAGGAAGGCAAAATTGCAGAGAGAAATGTGGTTCCTAGTGCATCAGTGATTCAAGAGAGGGATTTCCCACATGGAAAGATATCAAATCCTAAAAGAAAACAAGCTACTGAGCATAAACAGCAAGTGTATGATCTTAGAGTCAAGACATCAGTGTTAGCATTGATGACAGCCAAAAAAAGCAGGATAGATCAGCAGCACCCAGGACCCATGCGGTCCCTGAGCCTCCTGACCAATACTTTCCTGGACAGTAGAGACTCTTCAGATGTATTATAAGGAGTGGTGACCACACTAATGCTTAACCTAATATCTCATTAAATCCCAACTATCTTTTTTGCATAGTAATAAATAAATAACTACTTTATACTTTTAAATTATATACATCCCACTTGTAGAGTGTGTTTTTACTCAGCGAAAGATGTCCAAACACACTGCCCCATAAGGTGGTCCATAACATCTCTGTAAAGGCAACCTTATCTTCTAGATGTAACAGCTAAAGTTAGTTGTAATATGTAAACAGTAGGCCCTTTGAGAAAGTATTTTTCATAATTAGAGTTAACACTCCTGAAATTTACACTTCCTACATAGATTTGTTATGATGTTTTCCTTGCCATTACACCCAGACTAGTGTATTAATAGTCTCATATGTTTTTGATGGTACTTATTTCCATAATTTTATAAAAGGTGACTGGTGATCACATGCCTTCTCCCTTCCCACACATGGCATATCAGATTAGATAACCCCAGCTGAAATTCTGAATAATTCCTGATGGGTGTTGGAAATAAGGGAAGAAAATATTTATTCTTTTTATTTAATTTCATATCTGAAACATTTTTATGAAACATGAGTATTCTTCTGCTTATTTAAATCTTCTGAGTAAAAAAAATAACTACATCAAATTTATATTTAAACTTAATATACTTTCTGTGTAACATTAGGATGATCATGGTACTATCCCAAAAGTGTCCTTAGTTATTGAGAACTATTTCAGTAATGCCAATTCCCCATTCAGAACTTTCCAGAAATATTGAAAATTTAGTAAAAGTATGCTTAAAAACACCTATATTGTTAAGCCTTCTCACGTCTTCTAGATTGCACATGTATATTTAGCAGCAGTAAAGAGAGCAGTGCATTATTTTTGCATTCAATTTATATTTAAAACCTTTTAATTAATATATATTAACTTAGGAAAAACTGGTTTTGTTTTTTTTTGAGTTTTTTGTTTGGTTGGTTGGTTGTTTTGGTTGCTGTTGTTCTTGGTTGGTTGGTTGGTTGGTTTCTTTTGTTTCTTTTTTTTTTTTCACGATTGTAATTGAAATCTGTTCAGATCTAAATTAAGAGGTGTGTCACGAAGGCACCCCGAAGTTAGTTTTAGGTGGACAACAAGGTTCAAAACAAACTTTTATTCTGGTCAAAAAGGTGCAGCAAATTAACCGATAAAGAATGGGGTTTTAGCACTCTAGTAACATAAATACGGAAATTATTGGGGTGCAGCAAACAAGAACAATAGAGATCCACAGTGTGCATACACGTGGCTCATGTAAAACAATGCCAGAGCCATTCCTGACTCCAGGAAAAATATACGCTTGCCTGAATCTGGCAAGGATTTATTAACGAAAATACACGTGCTTATATTTAAGCACGGAATACACTCACATGTCTAGTGAGGAAAGCACCTGCCCAAGTGGTGAGGAATTATTTAATACACTTGCTTATCTGGTGAGGAAATAAGGATATCACTCACCCACACGTGGAGATGAGTCCCATTTTTCTTTCAGGAGGTTATCTTAAATGGCATCCCAGTCCCTGGAGGGCTGTCGGCGGCAGCATTTGGCCTGCACTCTGAGAGGACCACACCAAACACACGCCTTGGCGGGAGTCCCATTTATATAGCCATGTCAGATCTGACTATGGGCATTCCAGAAGCTTCTCTGCACCCCCACTCTGACTGTGGGCACCCAGAAACTTCTTGGCTCCTTGGTGCCTCTGTGCCCCCTCCTCTTAATGACGCTGGCCAACGGCCTCTGGGGTCAAACAAAAGAAGGTGTTACTCCCATTGCAGGAGAGGGGGGGAGATGTGTTGAGGGAGAGGGAGATGTGCCTGCACCTTCCATATCGAAGGAAGGTGGGGGGGGCAGAGAGAGGAGGGTGTGCAACTGCCACGAATTGAAATTAGCCTATATATATAAAATAGTAAGCCATTCCTTTGTACTCAGTATTACAGTATGACAACTATTTTCAGTGTATGCTGGATTTTCTTACTCTCAAATATGGAGAAAGAAAAAAAAAACCACAAGTGGTATTATTATGCTGAATTATATTGTTTTATAGATTCACTGAGAACTGTCAGATCAAATGTGTCAAAGAGTATCAGCTTGTCAGCACAAGTTTAAGGAAGAGTACTCAAACAGAAAATGCAGCATCAGAATTCCCCAGAATATACTTCCAGTCTCCAACAATTTGTAGCTCTGGACTTACTGTAGAGGAAATACTATATTTCTATTTAAAGCCCTAAAGAGTTTTTCGTTACTAAGTTTGTCTGTTCTTGAACCTGTGTGAACTTCGAGCAAACGTAGAGTCATGTGGCTATATATATCTCACTACTTAAGTACATGGCTGTATTTTTTTAAACTGACACCTACATTTTTTATCTGTTGAATTCTCTTCCCAGTATTAGGCAAGGGAAGACATAATTGGTCTTTACTTCCATTATCACTCTTTGCTTTGTACACTTTCACTGTATTCTCCCTCACTCATTTTTATTCCATGAGAAGAACCTACTGTTTAACAGTTCTTCATTAGGAAGCTGACATTTGCCTTCTCCCTTTCTTATCCTTGTTACACACAAAATCTCCTTAGTGGTAAGAGAGAACACAACATATGTATGGAGCCCAGAACTTAATGGTAGTTCAGTTAATATTTTAACAGCCTAATAATCCAAATTGCCCAACTAAATCAGGGAAAAAAAAGGCTTCAATAACAAATATCGTTATATAAAAGTGCCTACCTGGAATCAGTACTTTCCTCTGATCAAAAACATCACCTTTCTAATGTTCCTGAGGATCCTAAAGGTGAGATTTTCAGTCTCTTTCAAGAGGAAGGGTACCAGTTGTAATCACCCTGAGTTCTTTTGCCAGAAGGAGTATAATATTGGCATGTGGGTGCTCTTCACCCTCTTGTTTTTCAAGGGCATGTATTTATTTGTATGTTTTCTTATCATAGTTTCATTCTTTTCTACACATGTCAAGCTAGAGCTTGAAAGTTGCACAGCACATTCCTGTGCCGCAGATGACATAAAGGGCTACTGTGACTACCTTGGGGTGACAGGCTTTACTATATGCAGTACTTCCAGCTGCAGCATGTCAGGCAATATTCACTTGACCAGTGGGTAAGTGTTAGAGCAAGCTAAAATCAGGTCAGATCAATCCAAACCCCAACAGAGCCTGAGATCTGGGAGCGCTGGCTCAGTACAAAGCCTTTGTCCTTCTACTAGTAAAGTCATAATTACTGGAATGTAGTAATTTTCCTTATTTATACTTTTAAAGATGGTAGGATAAGAACACCATATAGTATTAAAGTTTTGAGTTTACTATGGGCTTGTTCAGCAATATATTGTTTTTTCTGTTTGTTTTGGTGGTGTGTCTTTTTTTTTTTTTTTCCCCTCTTTATATTTCAAAGTAATTCTTAATATTTTGACTTTGAACTTTCTTTACCATTCAAAAGCACTGCAAAGATGATATCACATAAGGAAGAAACTTTGTGGTACTAGCCCAGAACCCAACAAGATGTTTGAATTTTTTTTAGACCTGCATACACAACTATACTTATTTTCATTGTTTCTTCTCCAATTTTATTCCCCCCAACATTCAGCAAAATATTGTGGTTTTGTAGCTCTTTTCAGTCATTTTTGTCTTTATTACTTTTAATAGCTCAGTAGGGTGCACAGACTTTATTATATCATTCCAAATACCTTTTTCAGATCATTTATAAGCATATTGGATAGCACAGAGCATGGATTACTGTGGGAATTCTACTGGTGATCTCTCTCTTTCTGACAGAAGTGAAATTTTATTCTGTTTTCATTCTTTTTAGATAACTGCTTCTCTGTCTTAAAAGCTTGCCTTTTGTTATATTTATTTTATTTCTTTGCATTTTTACTATGAGGCTGTTTGAGATCTTCTGTTGATGGAATTACAGAATATCTTTTGAAAAGCAAAGGAAATTATGTATTTTTCTTTGCTTACTGACTCCTTTAGTGAACCTCAATAGCATCCACTAACTGATTTTTTTCAGAATAATTTCTACAAACTTTTTTTCTGTAAATATTTAGTGTTCTATTGTTCACTGCATGTCTCCTTGAATTTTTAAAAATTGAGTCTCTTCTTTCACTTCCCAATCATCTGCTATGACAACTGATTTAAAACAGGTTATATTGTACAACTGGTAGCTCAGCTACATCTTCCTTGATTTTCTTAGACTTCTAGCACGATTCATTACTCTTCTTTCTGTTTTTTGCAAGCTCTGCAGAAATGTCTGTTTGCAACAGATCCTAAAACACAACCCTCAAAACACCTACAGCGTGGTAAACTCTTCCATTCTCTGCAGGGTTAGTAGAGGTGCAAAAAAACATATTTAGCCATTCTAACTATGGCCTAACACACTTTGAGAACTCTTATTTTTACTTTGGTCACCTATCGGCTCACTATATTCCATATCATTGAAAAAAAATTTAGTATTATTTTCATAACCTTGCAAGCTGTTCCTCAACTCTTTCTGACTTAATGTGTTGTGTTGTGATCTGCCAAACATTCTAGTTTATTTATTTAGACACTACTGTAACTTCTTGGAAGACTTTTTTCTTTTAATGACTACTAAACCATTTTCTTTAGCTACATAGCTTTTTCTCAAACTCTTTATAAGTGACAAATTTTAGTCACTGGTGTTTAACGTGATCGGTTGCTTTTATGATTCTCTTCTATTGCCTCTCTGGATGGAGTTGCTTTAAAATAGACTTTTGATGTAATCTGATATAAATTGGGTATTCCATTTTGCTTCCAGCTGCCAGGTCAGAAAGTTGAAGATCTCCTGTAGATCCAGTGTCATAGAAGCCAGCCTCATGGGGATGGCTTAGAAACTGTAAAAAAGCCAATAGATGCATTAGCTGCCTATGTCTAAGAAACTGAATCTCACTTGTTCTAAGCCAATCTTGCATTAACACGGGTATGCGAGACTCATTACATAATTGTGCCTAAATATTTTTAATAATGAAAAGGCTATTTTTTAATTTACATTTTATTTCCTTCATACCACTTCCTTTCCTGTGGTTTGTGGGTTTTTTTTTGTTGTTGTTGTTAGGAGATTATTAGTTTTATTCTATTTTCTTTCTTCCTCATACCTTACTCAAATATTTACAAGGCTCAGTTCTATCCCTTCTACAGTAAATAAAAGTGTAGGATTTCTTCCTACCAAGACATTCCTTCCAAGCAAGACAATGAAATCATGTATGTAGGAATGCAAACACTGTTAGAATTGAGTTTCTGTGCACCAAAGGCAGGACTAAAGCAACAGTGACCTAGTAGTAAAGTGCACATATTGAACAAAGGCTGGCATCTTCACCTCAGAAAAGAGAGACCTGGATTTGAGTCCCTGGTCCTTGTTTCTTATTCAATGATTATTTGATTTGAAACAGTCCTAGAAGCTGAAATCAGAGCAATTAATGCTTCTAATTGAGAGCTCTAATTGACTGGTGGGAACAGGTTTCTTCTTTCTCATGCTTTCTTTGGCCTTTCATTCCTTAATTCATAATAGTTCAGGTTAAACAGAAGAAATCAGACAGATGCTAAGATAACTTTATAGATTAATGTTAAGAAAGTCTTGAATGAAATGGAAGTTTGAATATATTTAAATGATGAGGATCAGCACTTGTTTGTGTCTCTCTGTAGAAGATAAGTTTTAGAAGTACCCTGTCATATGTAAAAATTGCCTCTAAGCTTATGTGAAAGATCCTCGGGCCTACCTAAATGGACCCTTAACCTCACAGAGGACCCTACCCTGGATTCTGAGAGGATGAACACACTTAAAGCCTATGTTCAAGTGCTGGAGATCCTTAGAGCAGTGGAAAATGAATCATTCCACTGTACTAGGTGTTGCCTCCCCACAAGTAACTGTAGACACCCACAGGACCTGAGGGAATGGCAGGAATACATGCCAGGGGAGATTTAGGTTGGATATTAGGAAAAGGTTCTTCACCCAGAGGATGGTGGAGCACTGGAACAGGCTCCCCAGGGAGGTGTTCAAGAAGGACAATACCCTCACATGATGTGAATTTTGGGCTTTTCCTTTGCAGGGACAGGAGCTGGACTCAATGATCCCTGTGGGTCCCTTCCTACTTGGGACATCATATGATTCTAGGACTTTGCAAACAACGTAATTGTGTCTGAAAGCCAGATAGCTGTGCTGCATGACATAGTGCTCAAGCCAGGGTGCTTCGTCTTTTTTTCAGATACTTTTTCTTCTTCCAATATTTACTTCCATGATAATGATGCTCTTTTATTTCTATTATTCTATTATTATTTTATTTCTATTTCTTGATTACCTTTCTATGCCAGACTGAATATGAGCATGGCAAACGTGGTCTGTCTGAATCTTCTCCGTCTTATGGCTCTGCTTAGTTACCTGTTTCTCTGCACTGCCACATCTTCTTAGGATACCTATTTAGATACTTTGAAATTTAGCCTAAGTTTAAAATAGTTCTGAAGTTAAGAAAATCAAGATGTAACAGAACTTGACTCATACATTTGTATGGCTAGAAAAGAAAGCGTCTTTGACAAGATCACAATGACTTCAGGTATTCTTAAACCTAATTTGGTTTTGTCTTGGAATTTAAGCATATGAAATCATGGTATCCTTTTCAGCCTAATTCTAAATACATATATTTCAAAGTGCCTCCCCTGTAGGGAATGTCATTTGTTGTTGATATCTCTTCCATGTATGACTTTTCCCTATTGTAAAACTTGCAATGTTGAAGCAAAATTAATCTAAAAAATCCATAGCTGAAATGAGGAGACTAGATTGACCCAGTTATTTTTTCCCTTATTACTATAAAGCTTTTCTCTGTATCTGATTCAATCTCTTCTTTTAATAAGTGTCACTTTCTCTGATATTAAATTACTCCTTTTTTATTTACAAAAAAAAAAAAAAAATAATCACTGAAAAATAATACCGGTACGAACTAAATGCTTGTCAGTTTATATTTTAGTATAATAGGTTTCTTCAAGAAATGCAACATCTGGCCTTTCCTTTGATATATTTCTTATAATTCACTTACTACTAGATTTCATATTTGAATGGTTTGCACTAGGCACGTTAGTGGTGTATGGTTTAATATTTGATTGCACCCTTCGGTTTTCGCAATGTTTCTCCTTCTTAAGGATTTTAATCCCGTTTTCTAATCTTGATATAGCAGCTGAAGCTAAAACAGATTAGCATCCTATTTCAGAAATCTAATTCCCTTTGTATATTTTTTTTAACCCCTCTGTGTTCTTCTTTGTTTATGTGTACCCCTTTCAGATGGCTCTAGAAGATTTCTGCCGTTTTTATACAGCTCCTACTTAATTGAGCTCTGGCACTATTTTTCACTTGACCACAATGTTTTAACTGACTTTTTATTTGTATTAAATTTCAATATTGTCCTGAGCTCAATTCAGTGGAGCTTCAGTGACTTTCAAAGATGCCTCTCTTTTTATTTCCTTTCAAATTGTTGCTATTGGACTTTTTTTTCTAAAACCTTTCATCTATCTCTTTGTAGATCTCACGATCTGAAAAAAATCCTTTTGCCTTTATTTTTCTTTTGAATGGCTTACAAAGTTTCTACTTTGTAGGCAACTGTTGTTTGGCATTTGGCTTTGTGAAGCAGAACCTTCTAAGAATTAAGGAATTTCATTGCTACCAGAAAGCCTAAGTACAATTTTGAGCTACTGACAATTGCTACAACATTCTGAAGTTCTGAAAAACTTGACATACACAAGCTTTGATTCAGCATAGTGTTATTATTCTTTGAGTATAGTACCAACCATCTTCTGTGCAAGAAACAACACCGATGAATGGATTTTTGTCTCATGCAAATATCTACTAGTCTAATGATTTTGACCTAACATTTCACTACAGCAACATCAACTTTTATATCTCTTTATATGTAATTCACGGGAAAGAATGAATTAATCATTTTAAGGACTATTTTACGGTATTTTTTGAAATAAACTCTCTTCACAATTGTACAACATGGCTTTTTAAATGCAAATGCAGTGCCACAGTTTCCTAAGAAGTCTTCTGATGCAATAGAAGTGATTATATGTTGGCATTCTCAGCAGCAGGCACTTGACAAGCTGATTATCCCCTCTGTGCTTGCAGCAGTCACAGCCTGTAATAAGTAAGAGGCTGTAAATTCTAGGGGCTACTCATTTTCCCATTTCACTGTCTGCAGGAGCTAGTGAAAGCTGCAACCCTTCTATTCTGCCCTTTCATGTCTGTTAAAATAATGGCCAAATTTATTTTTTCTCTTAGCAGAATATAATTGAGATATAGATGATGGTGCCAGAAAAGTGAGATCATTTAATCAAAGGTCAAATTAGTTTCTTACTCCATACATCCATCTAATCAAAAGCTCCCTTCTTCTGTTACCTGCATAGGAAATTCTAAGACATCCTTACCATCTACTTGTGTTGATCAGACATTTCCCAATAGTGCTCTGTCACAAGGCATCCACTTACAGAAGTGTTCCTTTGACATTGCTGCTTTATTATTCTTTGTTCAAGGACATAGACCAAAGGGGAAAAAAAATAGAAAATACAAACATTTTCTTGGTGATGTGTGATCATTCCATATTACCATAGTATTATAAGATAGAGGATTTTCAAATTATAAAATAATTGAAGAAAAAAATGAAACTATTTTCATTTAGTTTTTGATTTATCATAGCAATATGTTTCATTTTCTACATATGATAAACAGACCAAAAAAGTCAGGCCTCTGCAATATAAAGGACACATGGATGGAAGACACATTAGAATAGATATCTATCAAGGGCAGGTTTGTGCTTTGTAAGCTCAGAAAAAATCTCTGCTCAATTTTTTTTCACTTGCAACAAAATTAGAATGATTCTGGCAAATAATTTATTATTCTAATAAAACTTCTGTTTGAATAAATGTTTCATGTCAATGAACAGCTATTAGTATTACAGTGTAGACCTACTTTAATTATTGTTGCTGCATATTAAGAGTAAATTCTTATTTGCTATTGTTTCATATCTCTGCCTGTCATTTTGGGATTTGCTATTTTCATTTGCTGTCCTTTTTTAGGGAACATATTTTCATAATTAATTATCTTTTTTTTAAAAAAAAAAATGAAACAAACATGAATACAGACACAACATTTTATAAAGGTGCTATTAATCAGGCTCTTTGTGAGATCCTCTTGGGCCAAATGAAAGGAAGGACTGCCAAACAGAAGAACTTCACATCAAAAAGTCATTTAAGCTTTGCATTAAAGATTTGTGTCTACAGACATACATCCTTTGAATGTAGAGGAGTTACAGTTCCAAATCCAGATTAAGAAGAGAAACTTTGTGAACAGGATGGAATCAATGTAGTATAATTGGCTGCATATCGCGGTGCCATAGTGGTAAAACAAATATTGTAACATTTTAATCAGATGGTTTGATTTTTTTTTTATCATGACCAAGCAAGATGAAAGATACAAAAAACAAAGCACAATTAAAAAAAAAAAAACCACAAAAAAAACACACAAAAAACCACAACCAACCATTAAAAAAAAAAAACAACAGTCAAAAAAACCCCAAAACACACATACACACAAACAAAAAAAACCCACCAAAAAAAAAAAAAACACAAACAAAAAAAACAAACTGACCAACCCACCCCTCCCACACCTTTCTGGAAAGCCTAAAGGATATTCAAATGAAGAATATAGTGGAAAAATGCACATAGACCCTTACTATGGATTTCAGTTGCAGTATTTCCACCTCATTCATATGCATATATCTGAAAAAAAGTAATCACACAGAATTAATCATTATCATCCAAGCAGAATTTGTAATTTCACATTTCAGAGTTGTAGGAAATTTAACAGCAGGACTTTGACATATGAAGTGTTTACTCTACAATTAAAGTGTTTTCTTGAGAAAAGAGACAGTCCTAAGCATAAACTGCTATAATGCATGTCTAGAGCCTGCAGCTTGAAAGAGACTCCACAACTGGTATTCATACTCAGTGTATGCTTTCATAAGCCAAAATCTTCAGACTTGATACTCACACAGTGTATATGCACAACAAGACTTATTTCTTAATTATTTAGCCTAGTTATATCTCATTTAAACTCAATGCAGTGTAGCCTTGCTCTGTACTATGAACTGTGGTTGCTCTTAGAACAGGTCTGAGACAAAGACAAAAGCCTTGAAAGACACCGTGAATAGCATTCAACTGTGTAAACAATGAAGACTTGTTCTGATATGAGATGTTATAAGATATCCTAGACGTCTGCAAGGGATCAGACAACAGGGCACAAATCCTACAAAAGAGAGAGATCTCCTGGAATGCCAGCTGGAGGCTGAGCCAGATATGCTGGGGAATTTCATGTCATTAGACATTGTTCAGACATATAAAAGCAGTAACATCACTCCCAGTTAAAATATATACAAAGCTATTAAAGCACTACAACTCATGCATGTTTACTTATTAAAATTCCTATCATGGTCTCACCTAAAAATGCAAATGAAAAGCTAGACTAAAATTGAAGTTTTAATTTAATTATTTGTTTTTCTAGAATTGCAGTTTAAAAATAAACTTTACATGCAAGAACAGGTGTTGTTGTAGTAATTTATGATATATTTATCTGTTAGGCATCCTTTCGTTTATGTGGTAGATGTACTACTTGGACAAGTATTTTCAAGTATGTTATTTGTTTGATTAAAGGATTTAAAGCCTGCTATACAAATACAGTAGATTCTAATTTATCTTCAAGAAAATGACTTGTCTTTTAGAAAAGTTTTAAGGCTGAAGATGTGAAAAGAAGAAGAGGGGAAAAAAAGTTCCATTATAAAAAAGATTTAATAACTATGTCTATATAAATACATTCTGGAGTTAAAGTCAAAATAACTGTTTGAATATATTTTGTGATACCCTTAGAGAAAGTAAGCAAAATATGTTTGCTTGTTTCTTTGTTTTTCTCACCAGTTATAAACCAAATTAATAATTGGATGGATACCTTTGAGTGCTACAAAATTATTTAGTCTCAGTGTAATTAATTGATTGAAGAATGTTCTCATTGGCTAATTAGATTATTTTCAATAAAATTCTTCCTGCTTCATTCTCTATCATCTGCTGTAAAATAGGTCTTCAAGTAATGTATCATAAATAGGTTGATTCTCACACGAGATACTGATTATAAACTGTCATCTGATTTAATTTCATACCAGTTAAGGATGTAAAAATAATTTGATTTATTAATTTGAAAAGAAGAGAGCTTATATGGACTCATTTACATTTGTTTCATAGCTCATTCACCAAAAGAAAAATAGATGAAACAAATGAGCTAACATTTTCACATTTCTTTATTACACATGCTATTGTGTTTCATACCTTCTGTTCAGACATGGTTTATGTCTTTTTTTTTTTTTTGTCCCTTTAAGTCTCATCTCTTTCACATATACTTTTAATCTTTTCTCAGCTTTTTAGAGTATTTCATAGATACATCATCTGAGTAGTTCACTTGGCTGTATTAATATTCTATTAGTGCTTAACTGATACAGCAGGGAAGGCCTGACAGTCGGAATCTTAATTATAGCCATTTCACCTGTATTTCCTATTGATGCCAGACTCTTAATTATAGCCATTTCACCTCCTACCAATGTTTGTCTTTCTTTTTTTTTTTTTTTTCATAACTCACCTTTCATTCTCCTTCTTATTATTGAATTTCAAAAAAAATCACAATGCAGACTGAAATTAAGATGTATTCGAATGTTTATCTGAATTTTGTAGTCCTGCAATATTAGGACACTTAGATCAAGGTAATTACTAAGTCTTTCAAAACCTTTTGAGATTATCTCTCTAAAATACAAGTTAAAATTTATTTCTCAAATCAAAAATATACATTAAATATCATAAATCATCATGTACATCACTGTCTAATTCAAATATTGAAAACACTCTCTGGAGAATTAATTTCAATTCTAGAAAATATATTTTCGTCTTATTCTTTGTTTCACATTAACTGGAACTTATCTGCTTGTTAATATAGTGACAGGCTGTGGGAAGAGGTACCTAAACTTCTATTGTTATCTTTGAGATTTCTTCTGTTAAATGTTTTACATTTGATATGCAAATATCCAGTCTAAATTAGACCTTTTTCTGAAGATGCATGTATGCATGCGTGTATTAGTAATTGCTTATTTATATGAGACCATTAGTACTAATTTAAGACTGTAATTTCACCACATTGTCGTATAGAGCATCTAACTTATAGTGTAATTTTAGAACTTCTTAATAAATACATTTCTTCTATTATCTATATACACAAATACATGCTCTTTTATTTATAACACAAGAGAGATACTGTACAGAAAAAATGTCCTCAGATTTAATCTTTACAACCTTACAGCTCAGTTTCTCATTTTCCACTCAAAAGCTACTTTGATCTAAACTCCACAAACATAATGAAACCATCTGGTATTGAAGATTTCATGTTCTAGAAACTACTAAGTTTGTTCAGACCATGACATTGCTTATAGAAAATGATACTTCAAGAAGTTGAATATATTCAAACCAGGATATTTTGAATTAACACCTTTTGTTAAATACAGTGTTCCAGTAAATACATAAGTGTTCAAATCACTGTCCTATGGGCTAAAATAAAGTGTGGTCTGTTTTCCCCTTGTAGTTCAAGAGTGAAAATATAAAATAGACCCTGTGACTAAGTCTTTTTTAGAGTTATGAAATAAAACTAAATTGTAATTTTAGGAGTGTAGACAGATATTTCCTTAGATGGCAGCAGGTAGGAAATGTTGCTTCTTTTTCATTCTGTCTTGGATACTTCTGTGAAAGATATGTCTCATTTTCATGGGAACATGAATGTCTAATTTCCAGTATAGATTCCCCATGAAACAGGTGATGTACTCAAGGTTAATATTTATGTCCAAGGAAGATCTTGGTAGATTTTTTCTCAGCATTAACAAAATAAGATATTCCTAGAAACAAATTAATCACATCCTAAGGTAAATGTTCGGAATAAACCTATGGTTAAAAATTTTTCTCTTCTTCTCCACTAAATTAAAATAGTTATACTTTGAGAAGCTCCACTGTAAATATTGACAGTATCTAGAAATCAGACTTCCCAGTAGTGAATATTGAGACACTTAAGGTCTTTTATCAGACAAACGATTGGGAATTTAACGTTCACTGGCTTTCATAAGATCAGCTTGATACATTTGGCACAAGTTGGAAGTTTTCTACTAATCCTGTCTTTCAAGTGTCAAGGTTTACTGCAAGGTGACATTAAGAATATTGTATGTATCTGTGCACCTAAGCTCTCTAATACATTTTGTTAGGGAATTACTTTGTTTTCTTTTCTTCAATTTCTTCATGACTTTTCTCATAATATTTCTTCAGTGTATGAATGAGTTCATGCTCTTGTCTCCAAGAATATACTTCTGTGTCTCCTTGAAGTAGGCACTTTTATAAATATCTTCCAAAACCATAAGGCCCAATTAAATGACCTATGACAAGCACATGTAAAGATAGTATATAATCTTTTAATTTTGAAAGAATTCTGTGATAGTATCTTAATTGTTTCCAGATTATGTTTAACTAACTGAAGTCTCTATGATCACAACTATATTAATCTCTCACTTAAGTCATATAGATAAATTGTAATTTCTAAATGGTGATTAATAAAGCTAAAATTATTTCTGGATTTTTCTTTCTTTTGACACTGGAAAATATGTAAGGCAAACAATTTCTCATTTTTACATATAAAGCTGCACCTAAATTACTTTTTCAATATGGATCAAGAATACTGTTCTGAAGCAAATCTGATTATCTCCGTTTGACATGTTTTGGTTTCTACTGTAGATCTTTCTTGAAAAGCCATGGCCTGGAATCCTGTCAGAAGAAGTACATGCTGCAAGAGTTTACCTGATGCTCCTCAACTACAAATAAGAATTTATTTCTTCAGAACAGACAAGACTTACACTAAAGTAAAACTTGAGAAACATGTATAACATGGATATCAGGTCATTTATGTCACTCGTTCTATCTTTAAGTTTTGTTCTATAGCTCCATAACACGTAACAAGAATGAGAGAAACTGTTAAGTGTTTAAAACTAGAAGACATGAATCTTGGCCAAAATTTGTTCCTTTTTCTGTAAAAAGAACCCCAAAATTTATGATAAACTATAATAAATTCATCAACAGAAGATTTGCTGTATATATAGGTTACATTATTTGGCATATACACCACATTTCACTGTACTGACTTTATAAATGCGGTTTATACTACATTATCCTTGCTTTATAGAAAAACAAAGTGAGAAAGATAAACAGCTTCATCCAAAAAGTTGTACAATACATGGTGGCTAAGCTTCTATGACTTTCAAAAATGTAAATTAGAACAATAGCAGCAAAATAGAAATAAGTAAGCATAACAGTAAACAAAGCTCTTTCTTTTAAGAGAAAACACATCTTAAATCTTAAGTAGCTGTTTACTGAAGTCATGCAAATAGTAAACTTTAAGAAACTACTGTAGTTTTTCTTCATATATCTTAATGATAGTCACCTAAAAACTAGCCAATTTAAAAAAACCCCACATGATTATGTAACTACATTACAGGGAGTCCTAAAAGTTTTTGCAGCACCTTAAACATTGAATGTTTTGGTTTGTTTGTTTTTTTCTTTTTTTAAATAATCGGCGAGAAGTATTATTGAAATACATCCCAAAATTACCTGGCCAGATGTTTGCCTAGGAAGGAAATGCAAAATAGCCAGCCTCGTAACAGAGAATACAATACTTGCTTACAACCTAACTCAGTGATACCACAGATTGTATCAGGTTGGTTTGAATATTTTAGAAATGAAAAGAAAAAAATAACTGATGGGTGACTGATAAGGAGAGGCATAAGAGAACTATGAATGCAAAAAACTTTTTCTGTATAGCACTCAGATGTCTATAAAATGCAACTAAGAAGTATAAGAGAAAGGTAAATAAAGCAGCAGAAGAAAAATCTATATCAACATAAAGGTACAATGTAACATGACATAACAGCACCACGAAGTTACATACAAAACAGTAACCCACGTTGTCCTATGCATCCTCGTACACTGACAAATCACACCGAATTATTGTTCTGTGTATTCATTGTAAATACCAAGTTAATTTGAAGTATTCTTTAGGCCATGTGCTGTGTGACAGGTGGCATAATATCTGAATATATATGTCCTGTGAAGTAGCATAGTAAGTCAAAATACCTCATTGCTTTCACTGAAGGAATTTTCTTTCATACTTTCTTTAAGAACCTGCTGGAGGATGGATCAAAAATTGTTCCTTTAATTTGCTGTCCCAGCTGGTGAGTACCAGTGGCCCTCAGTTTGTATGTAGCAATGTCATCCACAACTGCCTTGCTCCCAGCTCTCACCACCCTCATTTACTTTGCAAAGAGTGTGATCAGGTGCCCTGTTCCCACCACATTTTAGGGTCAGACAGGGAGAAGTGCAGCGCTGTCATGAACTGCACAACAGCTCATAGAATACTGGAATAAACTGAAGAGTGTTTCTGCTGTTTGTACGTCTTTATGTCTAGAGATAAGTAAACAGACTACCGTCATCCATTGATCTTTGTACGTTTTCAGATGAGAAGTCTGGTTCAGTCTTCTGAGGAAAAAGAAAAAAATCTGAGCTAGTTGATCTCAGAACCATGGATTGTTCACTGAGATAGATGTTATTTAACCACGTAAATGCAGCTTTTAATATCTCCAGCATGAAATAATACTCTTAGATTCAAAGTTCCTAAGATATGATCCATTTTTAGTTGTCATCTACTGTGTCTAACAGGAATCATTGCCCATATGTGGAATACTGTCCTGTCCCAACAGATGGGATGAGGGATGAGTTAACTCTGAACATGACACGCGCCCTGACTCAACAGATGAGATCAGGTGTGAGTTAACTCCGGGTAATTCTGTGCAGCAATGCGAAGTGAATGACAGACAATCACTCCGGGGGTCCAATTACGAATTTACTAAAAGAACATAGTGGTATACAAATTACAGCAATCAGTGACTTGGCAAAAGTATGTTATAGTACCACAAAACTTATCAATACATTGACATCAAAAGACCTTCTAAAAATGGTGGATTTGCAACAATTAGTAACTGTAATGCAAAACTTAACAAGACTTTAGCAGCAGAACTTACAATGATATTACTTTATATGTTTAAGAAAAAAGGAAGAGAGAGAAGAGGAAAACTAAGATATCAAAAAGAGAAAGGGAGAGAGAGAGAGACAGAGAGGGAGAGTAAGATATCACCACTCCACAGGTACATCGGTCCTGCGACAACCTCTGGAGGTGGGGATGTGTTGAAGATTTACACGCCGCCAACCTGTATCATACGTGAGGTTGTTTTATAACCCAGTTCATTTACATGTGAGATAGGAGAAGGCTGTTCATCTCCTCCCTCTTCTCGCTCTTCATGCTAATTAGGAAGACATTTCTGGAAATGGGTCTGGGGTCTTCAAACTAGGGGAAAGTTCATAGTATTAACCAGAAGTGAGTTGTCTTGCCCATCAGGGGTAGCTGTTGGTTTGTGGTTTCTTCTGGTAGTTGGTTGTCCGACAGATGGTTCATCTCTATCATCCCAATTAGGCCATAAGACCTTATACAGCAACGCTGTTAATTGTCCTTATATTCCAAGGTGTCTGCCTTCGTGGCCATAAAACTTTGGGAAAGATAAGATGAGATGTCGTCTATCTCTTCCTCCAAAAGTAACACAAACCAGACATTTAAGGCATAACAAGGTCTTTGTTCTGCTAAGCATGGGGGGAGTGTTTCAAGGTTGTCACAAATACCTATATACTATTACAGTGTTTTCATTAACATTATTCCTCTCCTTTCCCTAATACAAAAAAGAAAGATTTCTAATGGTCACTCTAGTTTCTTGTCTTATCAACAACCATCTGATTTACAAGTATATTTTACCTCTCTGATCAGTAAAAATTCATGGCCTTGTTTGTCTCTTTAAGTGAAGAGAAACTGGTGGAATTGTGAGGTGTCTTCCATGAGTTTTCCCTACGAAGAATATACAGATTTCTTTTACCTCAATAAAATGTCATCTAACCATATAGATTCTCTTTCCCGTTTCCTATATCCTGTTTTGGAGTCAAGATTTAACCATAAAGTTTCCGTATTCGGGAAGCTCACATTGCCATTGCCATTATAAATCTTCATTCTTCTGTTTGTTTTCTAAGTTTGTGCTGTTTCCCTTTGAATTTCCCTCTTTTTTCACACATTTTAAGTTATGTTCATGCACAGCTTCCATCCACTTACTTCCAACTCCAAAATCTTTGCATTAGCTTTTGTTTTAATAGGTGAAACAGTGTTTGCTTCTTATGTGGCATTTATTATGACACCATAAAGCAGCCTGGTCATATTAAATTTCTTTCAAGGAAGTTACCTAGTTCTTTCCTCCTCCTGTCTTCATACTGAGTAAACATATTCTTAGTTTCAGCCATGCCTTAACTGACAGGAACTAATCTTTGGGTAAGTGGATGATGTTCCAAATTCCGACCCTACTCTGAGTTTTTTAAAGGAATGGCAAGTGATTTTTTTTTTTTTTTTTTTTAATCTTGCTCATACTTCTCCAACATTTTCAGTTGCAAAAAAAATTGAAAAATCTCTAGTGATCTTCTTAACTAGGAATTCCTACTAGGAATCTGATAGATTATAAGAAGACTGACTTTAATAGAGACAGTAATAAGATCATTATTCTGCATAAAAAGGGCAGTAGTATTGTTCCTGCTAGGAAGAAGTAAACTGTCAAAACAGAAACTAGATAGTAAAGATGGCGACTCCATAACTACAAAGTCTCTTGTCTCCATTTTTCAAAGTTATATAGAATCTCAAGCTTTTTATCAAACTAAGCATTTGTTGTTGTCTGTGATATTATCAAGATGCTTGCCACTACCCACAACTTGTCAGTAAGCTGTTCCCCTCCTTGTCTTACAAAGACACTGTTCTAGTGGTGATGATTTTGAGAGTAGGAAAACAAGTATACGATATTATATAAGTATTTTATTTTCCCACTGATGCCTTTTACTTTTCAAGATCCAGTTTGAAGAAGCTGTTGATAACAACCAAACTGCCTGCAAGAATCCTGAGCAAATGTAATAACTGATCCTAGTTTTCCTCAGTCAACACACCTTATTTACCCCATTTATGGAAGTATTCAAGTTTTTCAAGTATTTCAGTGTTGTCTCATTCTTGCCAGGAGACACTCAGGTGCTCCTGTTATTTTGTACATTTCATGACTTTCTGCCATCATAAAAGTCCATTAGCATCAACTATATCACTTTCATTAAGCAAGGTATTAAAGATTAACCACAGAATGAATCCATTGAGTACTCCACTAGTAATCTCCATATCACACGATAATTTTTATTCTGCTTGCAATTCTTGCACTAACCACCATCTTAACTGAAAATTTCTCATGGGGTACCATAGCAAGTGTTGTAAAGAGGTCATGATAGATTAGATCTGCCACAACTCTCTTGTCTATAAACACAGTCATTTTGTTAAAGAAAATGTGTCAGTATGACACAATCTTTGCTAATCCTCTGTTTCAATTTATCCATTTTCCATTCACCTCAATTTATGCAATTATTGCTTCCTTCATATTTTGTTCCACTGAATGTGGCATCCTATTGAGCTCAGGTTAGTAGTTCCGTAGTTGCCCAGTTTGACTTTTCATTCTATTTTTAATTATAGTCATCGTGGTCTACTCCTGTAATTTGAAACCTTGTATTGGGTATAAATGGCAAGTTTTTGATAATAATGGACTGCAGGGGTGACCTCTGCAAAATAAAGGGTCTGCCCTGTGCTGAACACAACTGGTCACACCTGACTCCAACATACTTACCACAGAACACAGCTGAGTACATGAGCAAAGATGGCTGTGCCTCTGTGAAAAGGTATTTAAGAAAGGAAAAAAAAAAAAAAAATTGGAAAGAAAGGAGGGAACAAAAGAGGGAATAGCGGAGGAAATGAGGGAATAAGGTGAGTCAAGGTACTCCATGGCAGAGTAACTACACATCTGAAGAGACTATCGTCCTGAACAACCTGTGTTGGAGCATATGGAAAGGATGAGAAACCAGGAGCAGTAGACAGAAACCACAATGTACTGATTCTGATCTTCTGCACTATTTGTTGTCTCACTGAAGGGACCAAGTGTAACCTGTGGTGATAACAAGACAGGTCAACAAGTGACTGAAATGCAATATTGAAATGGAAAAATAAAACAGCGAGAAGAAGAGGAATTTGGAGGGAAACTGAGTCTGGAAAAGAAAGAGGTGTTTCAATGTTTGTCATCTTTGTTTTGTTTGTCTGAATAGTAATGGAGTGTAATAACGACTTTCTAACAAGTGTTTATTAAGGCAGTAAGAAAGATGAGCAACAATGAGCCCATACAGCAACTCACTCAGTCACTGATGGTGGACATAGGATCATAAGTGATGGTGTGGCTCCGGCAGATTGCTGGGAGCAGTTGGTGTCCAGGTCATCTGGAAGCAACAGTCAACCATGGAAATTACTTTTGAATGAAGGTGAGAGTCACACTGCCCCTTGCCTCCACCAGCGGCAATATGATTTTAGAGGCTCACACCTTACACGGATAATGTGGGCAACATCCTGCCTACATTGCTGATGTTGGTCAGGGGCCAGGGTGTCAGCTTCTCAGTACCCAAGTTAGTAATTTAATATTTATGCTAAATTTAATATTTATGAAGCTAAACTCCCCAATATTTATGAAGCTAAATTCCCCAAGTCAAGTTTGTTTTGCATACAATAATACCTGCCAAGCCATATCCCTGTCTGTATTTCAACCCACAAATTTTCTCACTCTTATTCTTCCTTATTTCCTCCCTCCATCCCACTGGGGCAGAGAGGGGTGAGCAAGTGGCTGAACAGGTGTTTGGCTGCCAGCTGGGGACAACTTACCACACAAGCTTACTAAGACTATTGGCTGTCAGACTGACAATTTAACCCATTTGTTCTCTTCAGAATTGGTGAGATAGATCTGATAACTACAGAATTTTTTAGGAAAAAACTAGTAAGGTGACAAGTCTGACTTAAGCGGAATACTAATAAAATGTTCACTGAAAAGAGACATGAAATCAAACATTAAAATAATATGAAATTAAAAAACAATTGGCATGCAATTATGCAGATTGATTCATGCAGAAGTTATTGAAAAGGTGTGCCATATAATATAAATGAAAACAGTTAACATTAGGGTTTTTTTGTTTGTTGGTTTTTTATTTCTGTTTCTCAAATAAATAGGGACTTTACAACAAATGAGAACATTTGAATACAATCTATATATGAACATGCACTATTTATTCATGTTAAGAAAACCACATAAACAACTTAAAGCTCGACTTGGCAAAGAAAAATAGGTTAGAGCATGTGCAAATAGTATTTACTGAAGGGACAAGATATTTTTGGGAAAACATCTGCTAAGTGCATCAAAAAAGTAGCTTGGGACCCTCTTCAACTTGATCCCAACAGCATGATTTTGTTGACTTACAATGTACTGTTGAGATTACACAAATATTTCTTTAATTTATTTTCCCTCTTTGCATATTCCCTTTATGCTCAGTAATTGCCCTAGGAAGGCAAAGTAATAGAGACTTTACCTTTTTTTCAAGAGCAGACATGTTTAGACAGATGCTGAACTTTGAAAGGAAAGTAAAATGCTTTCCAGTGAAAATTCAAATAGATCTTAAAGCCTGGAGGCTCAAACTTCCATGGAGTACAGCGCTCCCCTCCCCTCTATAGAAGACCAAAACAAGATTTAATGACACATGCCATTTAATCCAGCAGGGCAGCTGCTATGGTCAACATCCAGGAAAGAAAGGCTAGAATGATGAATGTCTCTAAACTTAATTTTGTTGTGAGCTATGGATTTGTTTTTAGGTCCAGATCTCCTAAGAATTAAAACTAATTCCCCACTGACACACATGTGGCTTGCATATGAATTCATACTGGTTTTGGCTGGGAGAGAGTTCATTTCTTCATAGAAGCCCCTGTGGTGTTGTGTTTGTGATCAGAACAGTGTTAATAACATGCCAATATTTCAGCTATTTCGAGCAGTGCTTACACAGTGTCAAAGCTTTCTCCATTTCCCCCCTAGTGAGTAGGTTGTGGGAGGACAGGAGCCGGGGAGGGAATGCAGCTGGGACAGCTAACCCAAATTGACCAAAAGGATATTCCATACTATATAATGTCATGTTCATCAATAAAACTGGGGTAGGAGTTGTCATTGCTTAAGGACTGTCTGGTCATCAAATTGACTATTGAACTATTGCTTTTGCATCATTTGTCATTTGTTTTTATTTGCTTTGTTTTGCCTTTCATTTGTTTGTTTTATTTTGTTTGGTTTGGTTTTCTTTTACTTATTTAACTGTCTTTATCTCAACCCATGAGTTTTCTCACTTCTGCTTTTCCAATTCTCTCCCTGATCCCACTGGGGAGAGAGAGTGAGCAGCTGTGTGGGCCTTAGCTGAGGCTAGTGTTAACCCACAAGGTACACAAAAACTCCTTTATTCTGAAACAAATGGGATAAAGTGTTTAGGCCTATAGAGAGATGGAATGTGGCTTAGTGAGTCACCTCCAGCTGGGAATTACAAATACTGCAGAATAGCATGCAGCAGTATTGACATCACCTAAATCATATTTTTCTTAACTTTTTCAGCTCCAGAATGTGTAAATACCTTTCAGCTCTGAAATGATAGAGGTAAAGGAGCATCCTGATTATTTTTTCTCCCCAAATAGTCAGACCACTCATTCAAATTATAGAAAAGGTTGTCCTTGTACGCCAAGCTCTATCATCTAGAAAAATAAATTACTTGTTACTGCATGTATTAGAAACGGCAAACACAGGACACAAAGCTAAAAAGGGAAAAGAGAAGGGCAGACATGCTCTCTGTCTTTGCCAGAGGATTTATTTGTAGACTCAGTAAGCACTTCTCTTTCTATTATTATTGACAATCATGTTAAACATGCTAAAAACACAAAAAAATTTTGTGTAGGTATGTGAAGTTGTATGCAACACTTCATTATTAAATCATACTGGTGGAAAGGCATCAGGCTAAAATTACACAGAATCATAGGTTATAACTTTTTGAAGTCTGAAGTTTAAAATAAAAAGTTTCACTTTTACTTTTGCCTAGTAATTTTCAATAATTGTCCACCTGACTTCTTATGCAATATCATAGAATCTATTTCACTTTTGTTTTTCTTATGGTTACTTTATAATAACAATGTTTAACTTGTAAAAGTTTCACTGCTCTTTTTTTAATTCATGCTCATGAAATTAACAAGCAACATCTTTGGGGTTCTGGTTTGTGAGATACAATCTATGCTTCCTTCATTATGTAGGATAATGAAAAAAAGAAACAAATGATCATCCTTTTCTTAATTTTAAAAACCCTCTTGTCAAAAAGGCTGTCATAAAACATTACCAAAACATCAAAGCAATTTGGGCAAGGTATAGGAAGTGTAAAATAGAGGTTAATAGAGGTTAACATTCCCCTATTTGGTCCATTATTTCAGTTGCTGATGTCGAATCATTTATTCCTAGTTAATGAATAAACAACATCTTCTAATCCCAAGGGCTCAGATAGACAATCATCCATGCATGCTAGGTATATCAAAGTGGACAAAAGTACATAGGTGAATAGAATGTAAGAATTAGCCCAGTGGTATATACATAACCATTCTAATTCCACTCCAGGAAATACAAAATAATAATGTCAGTCTTTTTGATATAGCTAAGGATTCGTCTTACTTTCTTTGGTAAAAGTTACTCAGTCTTAACAAATGAATTTGAACTGTAGCTGGAATTTATTTCCCAGCTCTTCAGATTTCTAAATAAATCTGCTTTCTACTACACTGGTAAAAAAAGAAGACAACAAGGCCTGCTTTTGAATAGCCAAAATAGGAAAATGTTGAATAAGGCAGATGGTACGCCAGCAAAATCATAGTAATAAGTGGGAAAGGGGTCCCAGGAGTGTCTTTACCTTTATGCTCCAACAAAGGAAGTTCAGTGGCAGCAACAGAGCTGATTTCCAAACACTATCTTCTGGTTTTGATGGCAAAACTGAGTGTGCTTCTACACCAGGAAAATAAAATAGTTATTTTTCTGTCCATTTCCGCATTGTCAACAGAAGAGAAGATTTAAGATTATACTTACAATAGATAAGGGACTGGGAAGCTTAAAGATGGATACATTTGCCTTTTGAGTTCACTTGCCAGAGAAAAAACAAATACCCTTCCTCCCTTCAGTGTCTTAAAGATAGGCACACACTTTCAGGGTTTGCAGGGCATTTCTGGATGCAGGTGCACAGGCTGTAAAACCTCATTAAATTGTTACTGAGATTGAAAATGTGATCACTCCAGAATAAAATTCTGCAGCTATTTTGTGTTGTGCTAAACAAAAGGTCTTCTGCAGTAAAGAGATTCATAGCTGAAAGAGCTGTCACATTTTCATCTTTCTTTCAGCTTGACATGTGATATCCCCACCTTCATTCAAGGGAAATGAAGATGGAAGGTAGTGCCAGATTTGTGAAGTTTCTGTGAAGCTATCTTAAAAAAAGGAAATATGTAAAGAAGGAATTCAATGAGAATTTCGTACTCTCCCCTGAAATTTTCCATGAAAATATATAGAGGAAAGATTTGAAATGACAGACTTTATTTTACCCTATTTATTACTTACAAAACAGTTTTATTACTCAGATCTGGAGGAATATACTTTTATTTAATAACAGAGAATTTTTTATTAGATAGCATAGTTTTTTCCTTGATGCCTTTTATTGCTGTACACTACTCTGTACGTGTCAAGAACATATTTCACATTCAGAAGGTACGCTTTTTTTTTACACCATTTCTTTATCCTTAAATTGTAGTTATTGATTAAATAGACAATACCTTACATTTTTGGTATTTGGAAAGTAACATTGCACATCAAATATTGTTTATCAAAGTGGCAAACAATAATTGCATAACTTTAGGACAGTTAGCATGACACCTAGTATTTGCACATTAATAGAGCACTCATACAGGACTCAACTGATAAAGAATTAAAATAATATAATTGGTCCCTGCTAATTCGATTTAACAAAAAGTAGGCCTTGCTGAAAAACTTGAATTAATTCTTCAAGAAGATAGGAATGCTGGATGAGAAATGGATAAGTGAGTTACCAGAAGTAAATGTAAATGTAAATCACTATCGTGTGGCAATGTTTCTAATAGCATTCCTTTGAGACTGATACCGTTGTTAATATTATATACTAATACATCATAAATAATGTAATATGTTGCATATATGTTATGTTCTATTAACATACTGTGACTGTATTAATATTTAATAACACATTGTATTCTATTCTGTGTGTTACCTGTAGATTATATATATACAAAATGATCAGAATTTTAACCCCTAGCCTAAACATAAAACATAAAACTTGACAGAACAGGAGATAATCCCCCAGTCCTCAGTATTTCTGAGGAAATGTTAAGGATCATAGTGGCCAGACATATCTGGTGAAAATACATATCTGTATGACATTCTGCAACTATTATGTAGCCAAAAAAATCCCAACAAAAACAAACAAAAAACCAAACAAACGCAAAAAACCCCAACAAAATTAAAACAAAAAACTGTGATCCTTGGCATTACAAATAGAGTGACTATGGAGTAGGAACTTGGGAATGTGGAACGGGACTTTACTTTTCTTTCATATAGCGCCATTGTTAGTACTGAAATATTGTTCAATCTTTTAATAACCACCTCTTTAGATCTGCTAAAATATAGAATGTTAAAACGAATTTCACAGAATTCTTTGGAAACAGATGACGATGAAAGACTCAGTGGATCTCTATATTACTTTTGAATACTACTGTGACTGTCTTCAAGGTGTTCTGCTTACTCTCCTTGTAGAAAGCAACTCTGGAAATGAAGCCAGGCACTTTTTTCCAAATTTGGCACAGGGGAAATTGTATGACTGTACATATTGTGTGGAACATATCCGGGCAAGAAGACAAGTATTCCTTACTCTTTGCAACTGTGAAGAAGCTTTTTCAGAGAAGTATAGCTAAAAGGTAAGGATACCCAGCATATGGGGACTAAGAAATTACTTGTTTACTGCTTATGTATTCATTAGAAGAAAAACACTAATTAATAACAGTCTCTTTAGCTTAGAAGAGAAAGGAAAATCAAGTAAAAATCAATCGAAGCTGAAGCCAGGTAAATTCAATGTGGGCATAAGGCACAAATGTCAGACTGAGGGCAATTAACCACTTTAGTCCAGTTAAATGCAATACATTTTTAGTCAGATACAATTATTGACTGTGATGCAATCTTGACTTTGAGATGACTGCATAAAATGTAAAAATGTGATCTGTAATACACAGCAGGAGAAAGAAGCTGACCAGATGGTCCTAGTTAACATTTTATACCATGATTTAATCTTTCAGTAATCTCAGCTGATAACTGATTTTATCTGACAGCTACTGACTGCTAAAATTAAAAACTTCCTAACAGAAGCACAAGATGTTTTCTGTTCATTTTACTTTATGGTTTTTTTTTTTTTTCCTTTTGATCTTATAAAGTTTATTATAGGCTTTCCAGAAATGTATACAGAAGTTGTTCACAATAACACGGGAAAAAATCCTATGTAATTCTTAGTATTTTCTTTATAAAATCCATTTCCCCACTCTTAATGCATTTATAATTCAGCTGCTATAAACATTATAATGATTCTGATGTAAAATAGCTTAAATTGTTTTCCCTGGTTTTAGCATCAGGACAGTCAACATATTTCGCATCATATTCCAACTTAAATAAGTCATTGTTTACAGTTGTCATCTCATAACTACATGTATTATTTAAATGAATTTAGATTTTTGTGACATTTATGGAAATAGATGTGTTGAAACTGTGATTCTCAGTTTGTCTAGAAGGGAAAGATACAATAAATGCTAGCCATACAAGCTCCCCTGCAATACATTTGTCAATAGGACAGGATAGGACATGGGAGAAATTAAGAAACTATACTTGATAGTCAGCTTAAAAGTTAGATTTATGACGTTAGAGTCAGAGCTAGCCATATTCTCTTTCTTAAGTCTGGGGTCATTTGGTTTGGTTTGGTTTGGTTTGGGTTTTTTATTTGTTTTTTTTAGTTGTTTTTTGTTTGGTTGGTTTTGTGGGGGTTTTTTTTGTTTGTTTTTTGTTTTTTTTGGGGGGGGTTTCTTTCAGCTTAATTAACACTGTTTTTGTTTCACTGATGCTCTTTCATATGAGACAATATTGCAAGAATTCATGCACCCAGACTTACTCAGCCTGATTCCTAGTGACCATTGGGAGAAATTAACTTGTGTCCTCTCTTCTGAAATGGTAATCTGAATTAAAGCAGACAATTATTTAGAGACTTGCAGAAACTAAGTTTCTTGGTAGCAATTAATCCTTTAAAACTCTTAAGGAAGTCACAATAGCAAATAATCTGAAACACGACCTGAGCAATATATATTTTAATAATAATTTTATTTCATGTGAATGGAAGAATGATAGCCCCTATTTTTATTATCTGTGATCAATATATATTGCTTTTACCAATTTTAAAGGCTTGTCATATTCATAGAGCCTTGGAGGCTTTATGATTTATAATACTTTGACTTGTTCAGAATTCAGAAAGTTATATGGGAAAGAATAACCTAAATGACTCAAATTTAATTTAATTTAATAAAATCTAAAATAGCTAATTTCTTGAAAGATTAAAGACCCTCTTTCAGTTGTACTCTGCTTTTGGGGCTGTTGAGCATGTAACTCAACAACATCTGATCTTCATAGTTGATTGGACCAAATATATTGACCACAGTAATTTTTTTACAAGCTGTTCAGATCTGAATGTGCCTCCAGTGCTTGTGAATGATTTGTATTCTGAATTTGGCTTTGCATACTTTGGTGTTAACCTAGTCCAAACAGCACATGAGCTGAAGACCTTTTGTACAGCCATAGAGAAATAATTCTACCCCCTTGATTTTATATTTCTGACCTTATTATATACAAAAAGAATTTACATTACATACAGTTTGCTTTTGAGACTTCTCAATGTTAAAAACTTCCTTTCATATGTTCTATTGTGTTTTTTTGTTTGGTTGTTTTTTTTGTTTTGTTTTGGTTTGGTTTTAAGTGGAATTGAAACTCTAATCAGCTCCAGAGTAAAACTCTAAAACTTTCCTTTCAGCCTCAGTGTTCTGTTGCAATATTTATGTTCTATGATGCCTTTAAGAAATCAAATTACTATTTTAGGCAACAGTCAGAAAATCCTGATAAACATAACGTTTCGCTTTTATACATTTACTTCACAATTTCAAGCCACTTTCTCTTCCTTACATTCCTAAAGTAAGTTGCCTTTTATAAACACCATGTTATACTTAGGAAATTCTTTCCTTGAAGGAAACAATTCCTTCACTTTTTCTTTTGAGTCAGTAACCAAGCTCAAATTAGTATTCACCATTCTGAGCTCCACGCTCTAAACAATGCTATCTCATTGTTTCTTTCAACAGTATTATGAAAAGTGAGGTATAATATTTGAGGCTTTCTGTCATTTTCAGTCTGTTGTTGGTCAGATCAACTGCCTGAATTCTGTGAAGTTCAGAACATTATTTTCATGTGGGTATTTTCATACTATTCCTTCCAATTCTTCCTATAACAGTTTGTTAAACAAGTATCAGAAATTTCTGCACATTATCAGATCACCTTTCCATGATATCTTAACCAATCTAGACTTATTTAGTTTTTAATGCTTTTCTCTGCAAATGAATTCTGGGAAGACTTCAGTCAACTTTGTTACCCTTCTTTGCATGCTAATGAATTTGCTGATCATTAAATAAAATTGAATATGTATCACTGCACATAGTAGTCTATGGGCAGGAAAGAATGAAAGTTAAAGAAAGACTGATCTTATGTAACGGTGTGCATTTGTAATATATAATCTGAATAGCTAATATTATACATCTCAGGGAAGATAGGAGAACAATGGAATGTTCATTTCACTGACTTCTGTGTCAAAACTTCAGTGGGGCCAAAATTTATCTGATATATGACCTTGTAAGCATATCTAGAATGTATAGATCTGTTCTATCAGGTTACTATGTTAAGTGTTATTCAGCTTAAGAGACAAATACAGGAGATGTTAACATTAATAAATTAAGCACACACACTGATATACAAGCCCTAATTAATAGCACATAACAGAGGTAACAACAAAGAACAGAATTATCAGCTTAGCAAGAGGTTACCACAATAACCATTCAAGTGCAGCACCGAAGGGATTTGACCAGACCCTGGCAACTGATGTGAAAAATAAACAAACATGCAGTCATGAATCACATAGGAAGGAACTGTTGATGCTGGAGGTATGCATATTCTTACAAATGTTTATACATATCTATATGTAGGAAAATTAGAACTGGCTGGGATGCAGAGTTTAAAAATCTGTCAAAATCACTAGAACTTTAAGCTTTAAAAGTAAACCTTACTAAATCAGCTCACTAATAATTTACACTAGTAACTCTTAGTTCTTACACATTATTAATCATCATCACCACATATACAAAGTTGTTAGTCTTTAACATTTATACTTTAAAATAGCTGTGAGTATACAGTACCACAGAGCAGTTGCTGTATAGATAGTACTGAGGGCATCTAACCTTGGTGAATCTCTGAGGTCAAGGTAGTTAGGCTTGAGAGCTCTTTGGAAGGAAAAGCCAAAACTGAAGCAGATTTGTCTTCCTTCTCCATGCTTTCTTTTCACACCTGGCATTTTCATGCTATTTACATTCTTCCCAAAATGAGTTCTTCCCTGCTTCCAGTGTTTTGTATCTCATTTTTGATTTTTTTTTTTCTATTTGCAATCCTCTCTCCTTTTTATCATTTGTTATCTCCTACCTGCATGATGTCTTTCTTCAACCTTTTGTGGTCCTATTGGTCATATACTGACATAAAATGCTTTTATACTGTTTCTGGCTATACCCTCATAGTGTCATAAAATATTTGTATACTCTTCTTGGTTACACTGTTTCAGTATTCTTATTTTTGTATTTTTGTATTAAAGGCAAGATTTAATATTGATTCACTACTAGTTTCATGTAAGTAAGCTGCTGGTCAGCGTGCTTGTTGGACTGAGTCCTGTGCTTCATCACCAGCCTGCCTTGTCTTTTTATTAAATGCTATTTGCATTTTCTGTTCTATAGAGGAGGTCTGTATTTTCTCACATACAACCCCTTGCTCTATACATGTGAACTGGATGGGTGGTCTCCCACAGATCTTCAATTTGGGTTAGTCAGTGAGTAGGGGTCCTGGAAGGACCCAAGGCTGTAGTCAGCTACTGCATTATAGGGCCCAGAGACAAGCATATATTCTGGACAAACCTCAAGTCTAGCCTGGGATTTGAAGGTTGGACTTATGAATTTAAAAAGTGAGTATATTCTACCAGTTTAGTTTCCCAAAATTCACTGTAACTTGACCGTTATGGCTCTGTTGAGTGTCCCTCAGCTGCCAGCAGAGGAAGACCTAGGCAGGGTGTTCTCCTCGTATTGTTTATTTGTGTGAAGATCCTAAGGACTGTAACACTGTGCTAGACTCAATCTCTGACACTTCTTAAGTATATTCCTTATACAACAGTGCTTTCCTAAGCCCTTGTAATTGCCCTGAGAAATAATGAAACACACACGCATACATGGTATTATAAGAGATAGAGGAAGCATTTTCAGAATATTCACAATTGTTTAGTGGAATTGTTTCGCATTTGGGAACTCTTAGGAGTTTACCAAGCAGTAGATATTGTAGTGAGGAAAACAAACATCTCACAATGTATTACATCTCAATAGAAACAAGTAACTGTACTGCTTACATGCTGTTTCAAAGCACAATGCTGTCCTTGTAAAACCATCTGCACACATTTTTTTCATCAGTTTGTTTTTGCTAAGGAATATAGTCTAGTTATTTCCAGGAGCTTAATAACAGTTTGTTTGCCAAGTAAGATCCCATCTCTCTTGATTATGCTTATGAGAATGCATTTTCACACTAAACTGGAAACAAGTGAGTCTGTTGTCATTCCTCTCTGGAGCACACATACTCCTGGTGCACAGATTTAACATAGGCATAAGGGCTGAATGATTTGTGAGAGTCTCTTGTTAAAATATTGGCAACACATTACTGAGAATTTCCTCCAGCCAAGGGAAAATATTATACCTCTGTGAGCTGAATGGAAAACTACATGGGGTTTCTTCATGTTTCTTTGTAAAATGACATGCACAAACTGCAAGGAAAACATAATTAGAAATAGTCAAAATGGTTAAAGGCAAAATATGGAAAAATCCCAAATTCAGGATATTTACTTTGTAGCAAGAAAATGTCATTGGAGCATAAACAAACTACTCAAATGAACTAGAAAGAAGCTTCAATTTCTGAATACTTACATTAGACTTAAAAGACAGATTAAATTGTATTTGTTGAAATCACATGCAGTGTCTTATCTGTCTTAAGTAATGAGAACCATTTCGGATGCTCTAGAGTTCTCACCTGTCTTCTAACAGCCTCTGTAGCAGCAGAAAGAAAGTGAGACATGAATTTCCATAAATATTGTATGATACCTATTTGTCCCAAGTAAATGTCTCAAATGCCTTAAGAATATTAAATAGTACCAAAGCTATGTTCAGGCAGTCATGTCCTTAATTTCTGTAAGTGCTGAATTGCCCATTTTAATATTTTCTGAGACTAATAATAAACAGACTAATAAAATGGTGCAGGAAAAATCTGAGCATAACTCTGTACTTATGAGTGCCTATAAAATTTGTATAATACAGTATCTACAGTTCCTAGATATGAAGGTAAAGTGACTGTCACTTCCTTTACTGATTAGCTGCAATATAGTTGAGACACTTGGGGGTTTATTTTAATCTCCAATCTTACAAAACATCTTTCTTTCACCAAGTTTGTTCTATAGGATTATGTCCCCAGGACACTTATTCAGTCAGAAATGCATAGAAAAAATACAAAATTAACATTACCTATTAAAAGATATGCATGCAAATGTGTCTTGTAACATAAATAAATATCTACCAGAGTGCTTAAAAAACTACAGTAAAGAAAGGGACAAAATAAAAATGCATAAATATAAAATTAATATTGAAAATAATTAGCTTAACTAATATGGTTTTTATACATATATTAAAACCAGCAGAAGGTCCAGGCCTCATGAGCCCCTGATGTATGTGATACCTACAATTTTGCTTACACTTGCATTCTGCTCTGGCACATGCGAGCCTAGTCCTTTGCTGAAGAATATCTGTTGCACAGGGAGTTTGGACCTATTCTTCATTATTATGGAATCTAAATTCAAACATGAGTCAAAGCACCTGTCCATAGTGTGGGTGTCCTATATGGTGTCAAAAAACTGGAGTATACTCTCAAGTATTCTATGAAACTCCATAAGCTTTTATGGTCTACAAAGAATTTATATAAGTGGAGGCTGGATGGTCACATTAATGCAAATAATCAGTGTTCCACAGAATTCAAGGAGCTCAGGCTACAAAGGATGCCATCCATTGGTTCTTTTAATGTTCATCCACATGTAGCCTAAAAGAACACCCTCACAGCAGATAACATAGATACCTTTCACATAATTTCTATATAGAGCAGAATCTATTACTACGCATAAGTAATAGTGTCACTATAGAGCTGGTTTACAGTTGTGTACAGCTGCTTTGCCCCCTTTTAGATTAAATATATATATGTTGGTGGGATAGAAGAATGGCCTCTCTAGTAAGTTGTTACGGAAGCAAGACATATTGAGATTTACATCATACAGACCTCAAGCCTTGCAGTATTTCAACTGTTAGCATCCCGCTTCATTCACAATGACTTCAAAATTGTGTACCGTTATGGTTTAACCCGAGCTAGCAATATAACCATGATAGCCGCTCACTCACCCCTTGCCCCCATAATAAGTGAGAGAATCAAAAGGGAAGGGAGAAACTTGGACTGAGATAAACACAGTTTAATAAAATAACAAAATACTAATACATTACTAATAAATATATATATAAAATAGAAATAAAAGATAAGGCAATTCCTCATGAACTCTGTCTACAACTGAGCAGCCAGTCCCGGCAAGCCATACCTGGTCCTAAAGCTGATGCCAGAAAGAGAAGAGAGGAAAAAGACAGAAAAGCCCAGAGGCCTCTGCAAAATGGCAAAAGGCTGAGCTAAATGTCACAACCAAAACTTCCCTGGCTTCCACCACAGAGAGAGAAAGAGAGAGCGGAAGAGGAGAGTGAGAAACCAGAAGGCCTCGCTCTTAAATCTGGAGCATGATGGTAATGGGATGGAATACTCATATTGATCAGTCTGGATGTCAGTCAAGCTCTGCCCCATCTATGCCCCCTTTCCTCGATACCTCACACCTGGGGGCAGAGCACTCAGAATGTCCTTGGCTCTCAGACCAGAGCAATTTAAAACCTTAGCTCTGTGCTGTGGTATTATCTTGTTCTCAAACTAAGTCCAAATAATGAGCATGCTAGCTATGAAAAAGGAAGGTATCTAACTGCATGAAGAAAATTAACCCATTTTCAGTCAAAACAGCACATGGACACACATACTTTTTAGCTTTGATGTTATGTCTTAAAATCTGTTTTCTTCAACAAAAGCCCCTTGAATACAATGTAAAAAAAAAAAAAAAAAAAAAAAAAAAAAACAAAACTCAACCAAACAAACAAACAAAACCAAACCAAAACAAAACAAAAAACTTAGTTTTGCTGAATATGGTTTTTCTGAGAAAAGCCCTAATTCCCAAAGGCTTGTGAGATGTGAATAAGAAAGCTGGCTGCAACAAATCTACTTAAGAGAGAGGCAAAGAAAAAGCTTCTGAAGCTTGTCTGCTCAGTACAACTGTTGTTATTGCTAAATATGAACCCTATGGGAGCGATTTCACTCAGGGAATTGCAAATAGCATACTAGCACTTTAACCTCTACGTCACTATTTCAAGTGTAGCTCAAACTGATAATGACCAAACTGTATTATATCATCTGCTGGCTCTAGAACGACCTGTGTCAAATGATTTGGCAATTCAACAGAAATCCTAATGGACTTTAAACTCATCAACTTTGTATCAAATAAAATCTAAATTACAAACCCTACGAGACAGGCAGTAGCTTTCTTGGCTTGCAAAAACAGGTACTGTTACTTCACTAGCTATATCTGTTTAATGGATGGAAAAGAGATAAATGTCTGTATTTTGACAAGCTGCTTATTTGCTGGAAAATACAGTTTCAGTCATTCCAAAAAGTCTTTAAGTTTAAAAATGAGTACGGTGATTTAAACAAAGATGTTAAACTTACATTTCTGTCCCCATTTTTCAGAGTTAAATAGGAAAAAAAACTGCAGTAGAGGTTCAGTCCTTATCCCTTCCTAATAGGGCCTGTGGTATAATTACTGAGGGGGAAAATTATTGAAAGTAATTATTGAAGGCATACTTATTGAGAACAAAGTTATATCCACATCCTCAGCATATAAGGCTGCTGCTCAGCATGCAAAGAATCTGCTCTGCCATGGTTCCCCCACACCTGACTTGTATTCCTAGATTTTCACACATTGTGAACTGTGCCAGCTCAGTGTACTGGCACCATGGAGAATAGAGCGGTGTGGAGATATTGCAACCGGGCTCTGTGTATGAGACAGGTACAGGAACTAGGTGGTACTGTGCACATAGTTGTTCTCAAGAGATAATATTCCATTCCATCCAAAATGCTAGTTGCTGAGCTAGCAATTGTGGTGAAATTTGTACTGTGGATGAATTTTACTCATTATAATCTCATTATAATACCAAAATACACCTCCATCGAGCATGCTCTCTGAATTCTTCAAAGTCTATACCTTTAAACTCAAAACAAGAGAATTTTACACCAGTCGATAACAAGGTATGTATGACTAGAGTCACTCAAGCTCTACTAAATGACGAGAATACTATAAAATAAATTAACAATAGGGAAAAATTAAGGAAGACAGCATCACAGACTTCTGGGATCAGTTGACAGGTTGAACTTATCTTTCCCTGCAAAGGGACAATTTTTGGTAAGATTTGCACACTTGGTTATGCCAAGTGTTTCCCCAGGACACTTAGACTTCAAGCTTGTATTTGTAATCATATTAGTAGCACTATATAGTGATCTTAAAATCTCTATATATTTGGTACCAAAATCTATTTTTGCAACAAAAGTGTATTTTTGCAGTGTATTTTATCACCAGCAATCTAAAACAACTTGTAGCTGTTGCTTTAATAAACCTCATTTTCCATGAATCTAGTCATGAGAATCTCTCATTAGGTGCACTCAGACTTACAGTATATTTCATACTATTTATAAATCTGTGCAAGTGCATAAATTCAATGACCACAACCCAACTTTGCACTATTGGTGAATCCATAATCATGTGAATTCAACATAACTCCAAACTGGCTGTTTAGCATTATAGGACTTTTAGTGCCAACTTGAGGCCATCTTGGTTTAATTGGACATCACTCAGAAGCTAAGCTCAGCCACCCCCACCCCCCAGTAATATACTGAGGACAAGCTGGAATGCAAGAGTGTTTAGTTTCTGCCAAATTAATCCTTTTAATGCAACAAAGGCCTTTGAACAAAAGCATCCAAACAACAATCTTACAATGTCTTTTGGATTTAACATTTTCTGTAATACTTATTCTATCTTACATTTATCAAGCACTGAGCTGAAGGCTGTAAACTATGTTTCACCTCTCAGGTGCTTGTCTGAACCCCCACTCCCATCACTCCAGCTAGAAAATTGTCACTAGTTCTCTCTCTCTACAGCTTCATGCACAATGAAATATTTTTAAGAAACGGGCTTGAGAAAGCATCATATTGAGATACTTATAAATGAATGGTTAGCACCTGTCTCCAGGGTAATATAAGTCAATTTCAAAACCTTTCACAGCCTGAATAAAAGAGGCAATCTAAAGCAATTTTGCCTTAGGCCAAGATTCACAAAAGCATTAAGGATTTTGGATTTTCTTTTTTTTTTTTCTTTACTTTTTTTTTTTTAAGTTTTTTCTCTGTTGAATTTAATGGGACTTGGATTCCTCAATGACTTTAGGAAACCACAGTCTGCTTCTACTTCTCAGGACTGTTACCTAATGAACAGCTCTGAGATTCATTTCTCTCAAGTGTTCTTTTAATGTCTGTGATACACCCATTAGGACTCTGAGGGTTTAAGTGTTCACTTCAAAATATCATTGTATGACAGCCTTCTTCCTTAGATAAAATGATGAACATCAGGAAATATTTTTTTTATTCTAGGATGAGTGAGTACTGGCACATGCTGCCCAGGTATGTTGTGAATCTCCCTCCTTGGAGGTACACAAAAACCATCTGGACATGGTCCTGGGAAGCTGGCTCTAGGTGGCCCTCCTTAATCTGAAGTTTTGGACTAGATGACATTTGTCAAGCTGTACTTAATTTGAAGACCAAATGACAGGATATTGGGAGTTGGATTCAGTTTGCCTGTATTTAGATCTTCACAAAGAAGCTATGTACATGTGAGATTTGTGTGTTGATCCAGTGTTGACTAAGCTAAAAATCTGTCTAGACTACATTGACTTTAACAACTAGGGACAGGAATCAGCTATTGAAGCACAGACATCTAGTGCCATTTTCCACAATGTAGGTCACTCCATTGACCTACAATCTGCTCGTCCAGAAGTCTGCAAGGCTCCTGTTGTTCTTCTGCCACATTTATCAGGTCCTTGCTGATGTCTTGGGTATTGTTAGAGAAGTAAAATTGCATGAGATACAAATGTGTGAACAATTCAATAAAGTCCCTTTTTCCTGTCAACCGTGACAGGAGTTTTGATACTTATATAAAGACATGTAACAGCCAAATGCCTACAGTCTGGAGCTTCATCCTGTCCTGTGTGTGATGGTAAGGCTTGGAACAGCACTCAAATATATATATCAAGTATCTAAAAAATTCACAGCAGTATTGATTTACCAACACTATTGATTTATCTGATGAAAGTGACTAAAGTTAGTATCGGAATTAAGTTTATTAAGGTAAAAAGGCATACAAACAGCTAGGAAAAAAAAAATTGAAGCATTATGTGGATTTTAATGGGTGGTGCTCTTTTTTCTTTTTATTTTTAAGACTACCCTGAAAGAAAATTTAAACCTTTAACATGTGCAATATGGGAAGCATATGGTCTAGTGTATATGTATAATAAAGCTATTCTTTCATCTAGTCCTGGGGATGTGAAAATGCCTATGATACTCGGATTTACTCTACAAAAGCTAAGTGTCACAGAGATTGGACACTACTGCTTGGAGTAGTAAACTTCCCTTTCAGACCTAATTTTATTTGGGCATCTCCAGCTTAAACACCATGAGGTCTGATACGGCTATTAAAAGCTGTCTAATCTTAGCTGAAAAGCTGCTGAATAACATAGTAAGAAATGAGCATGCAATAGGTTAATAGAGAGGGAAAATTCATCCAGAGTTTACATAAAAAAAGACATGGGAAGGTGGAAAAGCTCAAAAACTAACTCAAGCTTAGGACCTTGCAGAGTGTACTCATCTCCGCTAGCAGAACTGTAAAGTGACTGTACAAGTTTAGAAAATCCAGCCTTCCTTGTTCTACATTCGTTTATAATTTAAACAGAACGATGCGTCTCTTCTCCCAGCACAGGATGGCAGCTCCCTAAGGCTCAGGGAGCATCAGGGGCTTCTCATGGTGTCTGGTAGGGCAGGGCCCAGACCACTACCCCAGCCAAGGAACAGTGTAGTCCCAGAGACTGTGGTCAATTTCAATAAAGAGTTAAGATCAGCAGGTACCAATGGCCCCAGGCTGAGCTGAAAAGGTATATTGCGCCTTGGGAAGGGTTAGGGTGAGCTCCCAGATGAGGCTGGTTGGTGCCCTGAGTAGGTCCCTGACAGTCTTCGCCTTGTGTCACTGGACCAGAGGTTAGGAAGCAACCTCTTGTCCAGGTCTTAACACATCTATTACTTACCAATTTTCCATATCAGTTTACTCCAGACATATTTAAGCCCATTTAGCCAAGTCTACAGCATTCAAGTAGAGAACACTGCTCTGAGTCATATGTAAATCTAATATTTAACCACCTAGTGTATACAGATTTCTTTTGCCTATCAGGATATCACCACCTGATGGCATTACCTTATGACATGAAGAAGTAGTATTCTTCACCTTCCAAAGAAAAACACAGTTTCATAATAGCATATACTGTCTAGTATGGGAGATGAATAGCACACTTTTCCAGGTTGGGTTTATGTCCTTCCTTCTGGACTTTCCTCATCTATCCCAAAACTTAAAAGTAGCTAATGAATTCCAGCATTTGAGGAAAAATAATGAAGCATTGATAAATATCAAAGTTACTTGCTCTTCTCATTTCTTCATGTTCTCCCTGGAGTACCTATAGTTAGGTCTAAGTCTTTGATCATCGTTTTTCCTGATGAAATGAATGCTTTCCATCTAGACCAAGATACTTCAGCCCTCTTATAACTATGGTGGTCACTTCTTATAGCCTAATATTTGTCGTACACACACAGATACACTGTCTGCTTCTCAGTGACCATCCAACTTCCCAAATAACTCGGAAAACAACTCAAACATTGTTTGGGCTAAAACACATGCAAAAAGAAAAAGTATAGACTAAAGGAACAAACAGCTTTTGCATATATTTAAAAGTCAATGCCTATTTAACATGTACAAAATTGGCAGATTAAGTCCAAAAGTCAGTTAACGGGTCTAGAAGGATGGCCCATGAAAATTCTTAGCTGTCTCTTTAGACTGTTTTCTTCCTATCTTTTTAATTTTTGAATCAGATGAAAATAAGTCATCTCTTCCAGTCATCAATAAGAAGGTGCATACTGTTTAACCAGTAGCAGAATTTATATCAAGTCCCCTTTTCCACATCACTGAAACTCCAGTTTCTTTTCTGGTGCTTAGTCAGGAATGCAGTAACTAGCTGTCACGAAATATTACACGGAGGCACCCCGAAGTTAATTTAAAGGACAACAGAGTCCAAAACAACTTTTATTAAACCAGTGAGAAACAGGGTTTTAGCACTCCACAAGTGACTTAAATACAGGTTCGGATATCAGTTGAGGAAATAATTTGAAGGGGCAGCAACTAATACAACAGGCGGTCCACAGTGTACATGGCACGTGGCTGCACCAAAACAATGCCGGAGCCGTCTCTGGGTCCCGGAGAAGCACACACTTGCCAAACACGGTGCAGGATTATTTTTTTAAAAGAGATGCACGCACTCGTAGTGAGTACGGGAAGTGTACACTCGCGATTCCGCGAGGGTAAATTTATAATACACTCGCAATTGTGCGAGGATATAATTTACTTACACGTGCTAGTGTGCACGGAATCCTACACGTGCTTATGTGGAAACACGGGAGGAAAATACACTCGCGATTGTGCGAGGAAATAATTTGAAGTACATGTGCAAATGTGCACGGAAAATATATGTGCAAATGTGCACGAAAAGTATGAATATAATCGCAATCCTGCGAGACGTTTTACTTACACACGTGGCAGCGAGGCAAGCGGAGTCTCAGTCCCAGGGAGCCGGGGGGGGGCCCGTGGCTCCCGGCAGCAGTGGCCAAGCTCGTGCTCCGAGGGACCCGTGACAATGGGCGGAGTCACCAACGAGAATCCCGTTTTTTTATCTGATCAGACCTGACTGGAGGCACTCTAGAAGCTTCTCTGCACCTCCCACACTGACTGTGGGTGCCCCTGAAGCCTTCTAAACATCCCCCACACTGCCTGTGGGTGCCCAGCGGCTCTGCACTCCCTTCTCTTAATGGGCCTGGCTAGTGTGCTCTGGGCCACACAAAAGAAGCTGTTAGCCTCAAGTAGCAGAGAAAGAGGGAGATGTGCCTACTCCTTTCAAACTGGGGGAGAGAGGGGGGTTGCATTCTGCCACACTAGCATAACCTGGAAAACATCTGTATCATTCTGTATAATTCAGTATATTCTATGCCTCAGAGTATAACATCTGGCACATTCGTTATTAGCCTTTCACTTCACATTTTATCTATATAATAATTTTGGTAATGGATTTTCACTTCAGACATGATGACCTGTGTCAAAGTACATGTTATTAGTATTTGTAACATATAGACTGATACAATAATAATGTCAAAGATTTGCTTATCATCATCTCTAGAATACTGAGAACCATAACAGATATTACAATTGTCTCAGTGTTCTGTATTATTAATGCTAGCAGCTGCAAGTGTTACATGTTGCAGTAGTTTAAGCTGAGACTTACCATATTTTGACATATGACTAGTTAACTTAAGTTCAGAATTGGTACATTTATTTAGAAAAGTGTTAAACTAGTTAGCAGTTAGAAGAGGGAAAATCAGCTTTCTTTTAACTCCATCTGGTACATACCGAGATACCAAATTGTTGCTAGTAAAACAATAAATCTGCCTAAGTGATTATATACAGCAGAAGTGAAGAAAAATATAGGGGGAAAAATAGAAGAAGAATAAGTAACGAACTATATACCTTGATAATTGCAAAAGCAGAATAAAGAAGACAAAAGGAAGATACAGAAATAATACTGAATTATGGTATATCAATAATATAATGTGTTTTTTTTGAAAGTACGTCAATGATTCTCACAACTGGAATTCCAGCATATTGTAGACAGAATTGTGTATATATAGGAAAAGTTAGCTGGAGGCAGAATTCTTGTTGGAATTTTAAACAGACCAACATTATTGGGTAGATGTAATTTACCCCATACTAAAAGAAAAAGAAGAAAAACAAACAAACAAAACAAAACCAAAAGTAGGTGCCTGTTTCTTCTAAGCCATCTGGAAACTGCAGGCCTACATATCAGAGAATAAAATAAATCCTTATTAACAAATGTAATGGCTTAATTTTTAGGTAAAGTTGTAAAGAACTAAAAGCAAAAAAGAAATGACAGATGGTATATGACTAGAGATCTGCAGGAATGGAAATTTCCTGGACCAAATCTCAAGGTACTCAGAATCACTAGATACCATTTATAGAGGGATTATCTCTTAGAAACCAAAGACAGCCAACCATGCACCAACTAGAGGAGAAGCCATCCTTGACCTACTTGCAAACAGAGAGAAATTGATTAAAAATGTGCAACAGTGAAATGTGGAACCAGCCACAATCAACTAGCCGAATCTAGAGAAATAATGAGTTCACAAAGCACAATGATACAAGGGTACTTGATTTTAAGAGAGAAAATTGTTTTCAAATCCACAACTGAGGATTCAGGCAAATTTCTGGACAGGTTCCCAGGACAGTGAGGGTAAGAGGGCTTCCCAGGATATTTCACGCTAAGCCATTGGAGCCAGAAAGTGAGAAACTCTAGTAGCAGATCTGTATGAGTTTATGCAGTTCTCCTTTTTGTCTTCTCTTTACTTTTTGCATATGTCTTCTCCAGAATAACGGTTTGCACTGCTGAGATAAGATCTGTACATTCAGCATTATAGCACTTCCCAACCTCTCTGGTATCACAAATGTTGACTGGGGATTCTGGACCCTACAGAATCGAGCAATACTCCTGCTTAGGATCATGAGTTTTTAAACCATTCTTAAATTAGACCAACACCATAACATGCATGAAAACTTTTTACAACTTTTCAAATCTTAATAAGGTGATTATATTCAAAGATAAATATACGGAGGGGAAGTACACTATGCCTCATTGCCTGTGTTTTAGTTCAGTTCCAAGCACTTTTTTTCTATTTAGTTCGGCTGAAAAGTTGACTAGATAGAGTGTCTTATTTCGGGATTGTTCTTTAAGCTAGGATGCAATGCCAAAATGAGACCTGACCTCAGTCTTGCCTTTACTGAAGTAGATGTTGGTCAAAAGACAGGTTTATTCTTATGTACTTCTTTTCTCCTGTGATTACAGTTATGCACACACTTTCCTCCCAGAGTTTCCTGCATACCATGAACTTGATACGTAATCACAATACTAGTTTTTAACACTTCTCTCAGAGAATGGTTAACCAGCCAAGGTATATCAGGATGATACTGATGTCTTGTTGGTATTACTAGGCCCTCTTGTAATCTGGAAAGTAGTAAACATACCATTTATGTAGGGTGAAAACAATGGTTGGACAAATGGTTGGGCAGCAAGCCTGACTAAAAATTCAGTTTTCCCAACAAATTAAATTCAGTTTTGTAAGAAAGGTTTATGCATACTTCTTTGCACCATTTTAGTTGAAAACCGCATCTCAAATAATTAAAATAATAATGTGTCTGAAGACTACCCTAATTTGTCTATTGGGAAAGGCCCATGACCCATGCTAAGCCTCAAGCATTTAATACAAATTGTTTGGGACATTGCTGGTGAGCAAAGAAACAAAAACCTGCTAGGAAATTATTAAAGCAATTTAAAGCATTTAATGATACATGTGTACAAGCAACAGAGTTACAGTCATCAGGAGTGCTCTTGGTACTCTTTCATGGATACCACACAATGCTCTAGCATACTATTGCTTGTACAGCTTTATTGCTAATTCTGAGACAACATCTGTAAGTTTAGCATTTCAACACTTTCAAGCGGATCCAAAAGAAAAACTTGAGATATCATAGTCTATGCAGCAGAACTTTCTGAGAAAATCTGCTGTCACAGTACTGGAGTACATTGTAAGTTTTATAATAATACTGGAAGCTGAGAAAAAAAGGAAGAAAAAGGTAAAAAAAAATGAATGAATAAGTATACAGAATTTAAAATTTGTAGAAGAGTGAAACTCTAACAGTACGTATTTTTGCAGTATGTATTACCAGGCTTTATAGATCTATTTCTCCTGTAATTACCACCCTTAGTTTACTATTGACTGAAATTTTTATTTACTGCAATGAATGTTGCTTATGTTTGTCATTTTACTTGATTGCCTAATGGATAATTAAACTTCAGGAAGGGCATTTCTTATAATTCTTATAACAATACAAGGCTGTATAATGAAAATGACTGGGAAATATTTCTCCACTCTTTTCTTTCCTTGTTGTACTAGATTCTTTTAGTAAAAAAAAAAAAAAAAAGGTTAAAAAATTGTTTATTTCTGCTTTTGTCAAGAATCAGGCAGATATTTCTATGTATTTCTTACTTGGATTTTTTTATTATTATTATTTTTTAATCCCCAAAATACAGGGTCTTCTCAAATACTCATTTAAATTAAAAGTGAGAACTAAACCCCAAATAGTTCATCTTCTGGATAATAATATGAGAAAACTCTGTTCAATTGAAGCTTTATAAAATTTATTAATTTGTTGAGTTGAATTTCTGTTTACCAAGGAGGCATTTTTCATCACAAATGCAATTAAACCAATCTTTTACCAACAAAAAAGAAAGTGTTATAGATTCAACTAAAACAGTGGCTATCACTCCGAATAGGAAAAAAAAGAGAAAAAAAAAAAAGAAAAACATGAAATGCAAATTTGAATTAAAAATTAAGGCTAGTCATCCTTCAAACTATAATGGACAATATTTATTAATAAATGTAGGAATTCAGACTATTTTACACATATACAAACACTTTTTACATACATACACACTTAGGTAATCTGAGTCATTTCATCAATTCCTAGCACAGCTGTGACAGTTGTAAGCTTTGTCCTCTGGTTAACATGAAACAGCCAAAGGTGGAAGATGCAAAGAAATTATTGTTAGTAAGAAAAACATTACATGAAGAAGCACTCTTTTGGCAGAGAGACTGATAGAGCGATTGAACAGGATTCTTTTCCTACGTCCTACTTCTTATTTTGTTTCTGTAAATGGAGAACAAGCTTGGGAACAAGGACATGGTTTAGGGTTTTTCTATTTATACATTGGAGTTTTTTTTCAACTTATTATTGCTTTATTTGTATTATTAGAGCCCTGAAAAAATCTGTATTGTCTCTCTTAAGGTGAACATGTAGCATAAATTCTAGTTTGTTTTGTGAGCATGGATAAATTCCAGTAACTTTTATTCTTAACTTCTGTGTTATCCTCTCTGCTTTTTGTTTTAAGCACTTACTTTTGTCCTTTCTCTCAGTATTGTACAAAACCTGTAGACCCCCACAGATACATTTTTTATCCCTCATAAAACTTATTTAGTTCATTTTGGCTATAGATATATAATTAATGATCCAACAGGCATAGCCAGTGCAGGAACCCTGGATTAGGATTTGTCCCTTCTTATGTAGATTTGTTGGGAAAACTTTTTTGGGGGTGTTTGTTTTTTTTTTTTTTTTTAATATTTAATACAAATATTGGTACTGAATAATTATCACAGTTTGCTTTCTTGTCCTCATTTAAGTATATCTCAATCAAAGCAATGAATTAATGGAGATTCTGATACATACTGGCGATGATATAAACTGACATTACTAGATAAATTTAAATCATCTGAGAGCCTGGCCTTGATTATGCAGGTGAGATTTAAAAGTATTCTCCAAATAGTTTACACCAGGGTTGTCAAACACATTTTCACCAGGGTCCACATCAACATCACAGTTGCCTTCAAAGGGCCGAATGTAATTTTAGGACTGTATAAATATAGGAGTAGTTACATTTTTACAGCCTCAAAATTACATTTGGCCCTTTGAAGGCAACCTCAAGACTGATGTGGCCGCCAGTGAAAACGAGTTTGACAGCCCTGGTTTATATCACTCTAACAACAGAACACAGTTGTAAACTCAGTTTAATGTTTTTCATTGCACCAAATTCATTACTATTTTGTTCACAAAAACAACCAAGTTACTTACAGTACATCACTGAATCTGGTCCTCATGCTTGCAAAGACAAAACCAAATCACACTCCTCCATAAGTCAATGTATTGCTCATTCCTGCAAAATCAGTGTGGCTGACACCTTTCAATATCAACTTTATAATGGCTTAGTGCTTTTAGAAGTTTTATATTGCCACAAAAAGCAACAAGATTAGTTTAACTGAGCAATCTGAATGGCAAACAATGTTCTTGTAACAGAAAAACAACAGTCGGAATGATGGAAAAGGCCAGTAGAATACGTTATGTTCATGTGTTAGATGGGTGGAGACATTTCAGTTTCAGAATTGCTGGTTGTGAACTACTGGCAGAATCCTTCCCCAGGCACTCAATAATGGTCTTCGAAATTTTGCTTCACAGGACTGTAAGAATCAGAAACCCCTGTATTCAATTCCATAATATTTTGTTAATTGTAGGGAAAAGACGGCCATAGAAATGACATATCACTTTTTGATTTTACAGGAAGTTGGTGTGTTCACATTAGACTGAAACCAAACAAAAACAATTAAACACATTTTGGTTCCTCTCTAGGTGATATGAAGTCTTCAGCAGGAGTAAAAATGCAAGTTATGCATCTTTGATCTTTTAAGATAATGAGGATATTTAATACACATAGGCATAGGTGAGACTACAGATCATGTAACAGCTTGCAGTAAGTTTCAAAATGTACATTGCAAAATATTGTTCTTCATGTTAACGCACAATCCATCTAAATGGAAAATCTCATTGTTACCTTAAACTTTCTAGAGGAAACTGTGTCTTCCCTTTATACTCTTATTTTACTTGTTTCCTCTCGATACACTGGAGATGAAAACAAATAATTTAAATTAACAAACTGACAATAAAAAAGGCCTGTTCTGAATGCTGCCCGCAGGTCTTTAAAATGATGAAAGCACTTCACATTATAAGATTGCTCTAGTATCTGAACATGAATCCCAGTTTGAAAGATTGAAAGTCTCCCTGAAGTCTGAAGCACTTAAATAATTTAAATTAAATTTAAATTGTGCTACATTTTACAAGCCCAGAACCACAGTCACATCTTTACTGGAAAGCTTATAAAAATTTGAAATGCTCCAATAATTTTAAATCTTGTAGAAGCCTACTACCTTCCAAATTAAAGTGCTAATAAAAAAATTAGCACTGAAATTTAAATCTCTATGTGCAGTGTAGAATGATTTAAAATTATTGAAGCCTTTCAATTTTTTATGAGGTTTCTATGTATAAGTGAATCAAACAGCATTTTTAGTACAATTGAAATAAGTTAGAAAAGAAAACAAACAAAGAAAAACTGTAATCGACACAGCAATGTAATATGAGGACTTTTCCAGGGTACTAAAGAGAAGAATTTTGAAAAAACAACTGCATACTGGAGAGTGAAGCAGATGCAGTTTTCTGTTTAAAACATTTTAGTAGGACTCAAGAGATATTAATTTCAGGTCCTGAATTTGTGTAAATTATTTAATTTATCTGAATCTCTGTCTCTTCCTTTCTTATTTAGATAATAAATTCATCTAGGCAAGAACTTTCTTTTCATGACTGATATTCATCTGACTGAATCTGGATATCTACCAAGTCAACATCCATATCTAATCTAGTTATCCCACGCTTCATATTCAATGGAAAGATATGTATTCTTTTCAAAGGCTGTTCATGTAATTGTAAACTCCTACAATAAAGTATAAATAGGAATCACATCCTGAAGAAGCCTATTAGTCTCCATCTACAATAAGGAGAGACTAAAGTCACTAGTTTAGCTATCAATTGCAGTATCTGAAGTTGAGGGTAATGAAAACAACCTCTTATTACCTTGTGAAATTATTAAGCCTTCCATGTATTCCTACAACACCTATTCTTAATAGCTATAAAATTTTCAAATAGATAAGAAATCATATGAATCTACAAGTGTTAGGTAGTCACTATAGCTAAATCATTGAATATGCACAGATCTCTCAGTAAGATCTTCACAGATATGTTCCTGCAGTGAAAAGAAGAAAGAAAATACATGGATTATCTGTAACTAATTAAATGTCTTTTTTCTTTCTATAATGTTCATAGTAAAGACAACTAAAGAAAGAAACATATATATATATTTAGTGTGTTTAATATTTTTCTTACAGAACTAATTATAAGAGAATCTGAAGAAAATTCAATCACTTCCAATGACCTGATTCAATCTGAGTTTTAGTGACAGAATGAGATTACTTTAGTGGATGACAAAATCCTTTTGAGAGCTGAATCAAGCTTCATTGCAGAGAGCCACAGCTTTTCAACAGCTGATGCAAATGTCTGATACATGTGCAGAAAGACTATTACAAGACACCTGAAAAAACACATTCCAACTTGTTCCTTTCCACACAAAATCATAGAATGGCTTGGGTTGGAAGGGACCTTAAAGATCATCCAGTTCCAACCTCCCTGTCATGGGCAGGGACACCTTCCACTGGATCAGACTGCTTAAAGTCCCATCCAATCCACCTTGAACACTTTCAGGGATGGGACATCCACAACTTCTCTGGACAGCCTGTTCCAGTGCTTCACCACCCTCATAGTGAACAATTTCTTCCTTATATCTAATTTAAATCTACCGTTTTTCAGTTTAAAGCCAGTACCCCTTGTCCTTTAGGACAAGAGGAAATGGCCTCAAGTTGTGCCAGAGGAGGTAGAGACTGGATATTAGGAAAAAAATCTTCATGGAAAGGGTTGTCAGGCATTGGAACAGGCTGCCCAGGGAAGTGGTGGAGTCACCATACCTGAAGGTGTTTAAAAGGCATTTAGACAAGGTTCTCCAGGACATGGTTTAGTGCTAGAATAAGGCTATGATTGGACTTGATGATCCTAGGTGTCTCTTCCAACCAAAATGATTCTATGATTCCTGTCACTACATGCCCTTGTAAAAAATCCCTCTCCAGCTTTCTTGTAGGTCCCCTTTTAAGTATTGAAAGGCTGCAATAGGGTCTTCCTTCAGCCTTCTCTTCTCCAAGCTGAACAACCCCAATTATTTCAGCCTGTCTTCAAAAGAGAGGTCCTCCGGCCTTCACTTGATCTTTGTGGGCCTCCTCTGGACTATCTCCAACAGGTCCATGTCCTTCTTATGTTGGAGGTCCCAGAGCTGAATGAAGTAGTCCAGGCGTGGTCTTACGAGAACAGAACAGACAGGGAAAATCACCTCCCTCAACCTGCTGGTCACGCTACTTTTGATGAAACCCAGAATACAGTTGGCTTTCTGGGGTGCAAATTCACATTTCCAAATCCAGTCTCCTCACATTGATCTACAGTGATCTGTATACAGTTTTGCTTCTGGTTGAGGGACCAGTTTCTGTTTACCTTATTATGGGTTCATCCAACAAAAGCTGTAGCAGTTTTGTTAGTTGTTGCTAGGTTTAATTGTCTATGGGATGAAATTTCAAGTGGTGGGAATTTTCCTGTCAAACTCACCTATTTCTTAGCTGTGACAGACTTTATTCTGCTTAGAGAGTAAAGATAATTTTAAAACAAGTTTGGGTACACAGGACTGTTGCTATTCATTTTTCTTTATGCTGATAATCAAGTATATGTATCTGAATGTATTTGCGGTGAAAACAAACAAACAAAACAACTTAAGAAAGAAATAATCAACACCATTCACAAATATCTTATGTGTGAGGGAGATAGGGAGTGGGTAAATTATATTTTGTCAAATTAAGAGTAAGGGAAATGCATTTTCTTTTGACCATTACCACATCTTCTCTTCTAGTGAATATTAAAATATTTAAGCATAGAAACAAAAAAGAAAAAAAAATACATGAAATATTAGTTCATTGAAATAATTTCTAAAATTTTTTAAAGAAGACAATGTGTATTTTTTTTTTTTCCCCGTAAACATAGGAACAGAATTCAAAGGTTAATTACTTCAAATGCAAGTTCTTGAGATAGATAATACTTACAGGGCAAAATACTGAAAATGTAATAACTGAAAATGGAGATAGAAGTCCCTATAATGCAACAACACCGGATTCAACAAAGTGAGAGTCAATTGTCTACAAGTTTTATCAAGTAATAGAGTGCTTGACTGCCCAAAGAGCCTCAGTATCTATTATTGAACTTGTGTTCCTTTCTATGGATTGATTATCTGTTTGGGTACACCAGAAAGAATATGATTTTGGCTTAGTAGGTCTACCCATGTTAAATTTTTTTAGACTATATTGAGAAAGGAAATTGTTTTCTTCCTAACATGCCCTAGCCATGGCTTTTATTATTTTTTTTTTTTATTAGTTATACATCACCTGAAAAATGAATACATCAGGATATTATGTAGTTTACTCCATCCCTGTGTGTCCAGGTGAGAGGTCAGAGATGCTCATTTAAATCCCCTGAGCCTGCTGCAATTTGTGTGAGTAGTAAATGAAGGTGTAAGAAAAGAGTGGAGATACTATCTTCAGCTCTTTTGCAAAAATTTATATCCAGAAAACAACATCTGAGAATTTTTTAACCTAGTTTGCAGGTGCTTAAATGTAAGGTGATCACAAGATGCCCTTTCACAAAAGAACTTTATCATCCAGATCCATAGAGGTACTAAGATGTTTAATTCTTCATATCCCATTGCTTGCAAGAAGGAATTAAATACCTCAATTCCTTTGTTGAATTGGCTTCAGATAACATTATTGCAATCTGTGGAATAAGATATTTATGAACTGCAAAGTAGATACTACGAATTAACTTAATAATTTATTTTTTTTATTCTTAGATAGATATCACCATAGTTAGGAATATGATGCATCCAGGATTTTTCATTGTTCTAGGCTTTAGTGTGTGTTAACCCCATACGCTAATCTGAATCACTACATACCAGGTTAGTCTAACCAAGACAAGTTACTGAAGTAGACACACAACACATGGAAAAGCTTGAAAAACATTTATCATTTACCTTTGTATTACATATTCTATGTTGTATTTTTTACACTTTTGTTTATAAAATGACTGAATGGCTTCTAGTCTCTTTCCTAACGAGTTATGAGAGAACTTGTATCATATTTAAAGGAAATCAAAAGAACTCATGAGTTTTGAACTTATGTGACCATTACAATGGCAGACTGAAGTACCATGTAGAGATCCTTGCTTGAACCTAAGGAGGGATAAAGAAAATTCAAATTGGCTCACTTATTGGTGGCTTAGAGTTGCGTGTAGTTCCTTTGCATTTCCTAATTCAGAATGATGCTGAATATTTTTTCCTTAAATAAAACTTCTCAGTAAAGAAAGTTTAGTTTGTGTCATTATTATTATTATGAAAAGCTTACTTGGAAAGTCCAATCCAAGTGACAGCATCTGAGCCTCTAATTCAGGTTTGGGCAATTAGCCAACATAATAATGTATCTCTGTTTCTATAAGAGAGATTAGTATATTGATAGGAAAACTGTAAATCAAAATACACATCAAACCTGCATCTGCAGAAGAATCAAAGGAGACTTCCAGTATTATGGTTGTAAAACAGAGATAAAATAGTTTCTATTTTGCCAATAGAAACTCTGTGATCATAAATGTAAGAAATATTCAGATTGTGTATTGTTCCTGTTAAGGGATCTTATAAACAGTTAACACCTCCAACAGCTCCAGGGCATGGGGATTCTTCCTGCCCAGCCACTGGAGATCAGCCCTGTGTACCTGAGGGTCTCCATTCCAGGATGACAAAGGTAGTTGCTGGTTTCCCACATGCACATACACACACAGATGTGCACAGAGGACACTGACATGCCTGGTCACACAGGTGGCCGCAGACATGGTGCTGCCTCCATCAGCCTCTCCATTCAGGACTCACACCAGACACAGGCACAGCCAGCCATGTTCTCTCCTTCTCTTCTGCTGGCAGAGGCAGAAGTTCACTAGTGCAGCACACACAGCACACTCTCCAGGTTCACATGCACGCACACATTCATGAATCCTTCAGCCACTGACGTGGCCTCCTCTGCCCACCCAGCAGCCCTGCCTGGATCCCAGCCCCCATTACCCACACCACAGTCCCTGACTTGCCAGCTGGTTTAGCTGGGTGCTCACTGCACACATACAGTACTCACACACTTGTCCCACAGGCACCTCACACTCACACATCTACCCAAGTACCAGCATGGACCTTTCACCCATCTGCTATCGCTGCCCATATCCAGGGCCTCCTACATCCTTATTGGTCCAGCTTGGAGTTTGTCATTGACTCCACAAACACACCCCATGCACACCTGGTCTGGGAAAGATCCAAGCAGTCACACTCCCTGAACTGCTGCAATGTGGGCACATTGTGGCAGTGACCTTTCATCACAACACAGCCACTGGCATGGAATTAAACATAACCAGACTCTTTTATACCCCTTTCTGTCTATTCCCCACTTTTCCCCCTGCCAACTCCCCTCCCACCAAAATGATTTCATAAATTTTCCAAAGTCCCAAATGTCACCTTTGAATATCCCGTATCTTCTTGTTTCATACTTCTTATCACTTAGAAAGCCCAGGCTGCCCCTCTCCAAAGCTGTGCCTGGAGTTCTTAATGGCCTTTTAATTAGTAACTCAAGAGTTTGGGTCTTTGCCCATCTCCCTTGTCTATCAGGTTTGTGTCTCATTGTTGCTGCTTCCCCCTTTATTTATTACCCCTTTTTGCATTGAAAAGGTCCTTGATAAAATAATCTTAATGAAGTAGACCTCTCACTCTCCATATACTCATACAGTTACCACAGAAATATGGATCATAAACCCATCCATACTAAATGGAATAATTGTTTTATCATTCTTTCAATTTATTATACAAATAATTTCAGGAAAAAATATTTGAGTACAATCAGAAAATTAAAGTGCTACTTTTGTCTGCTAAAGTAATAAAAAAAAAGGTATTTTATGAGATTTGGCTTTTGGGATTACAAGGCTACAGATTAGGCATGATCATACATTAAACAAGCTTAAGTCAGATCAATAGAACATCAGGGAATGAATCAACACATCCAGAATAGTACACAGTGTTATAAACAAAGAAATTCAAGAAAAGATCTTTGCATGCGTTTGAACTGCAGCAAGAAGGACCTGCAAGAAAGGAACCTCTAATTTGTTGTCATGGCAGAATTTACCAGGCATTTGCTGCTGCTGTCAATTTATCAACTGACTAATATGTTGCATAATTATGGTCAAATAAAACTCATATGTGTCCTATTAAATGCAAGTTTGTCTTGGCATAGATGAGAGAGGCAGTTTAAAAGGGGAGGTGCTAAGCTTTTTCCAAATTAAATAAATAAAATATGTTTTGGAGTAGGAATAGAAACCATTGTTCTTCCTTCACAATTGCAAGTCCTTAACATAGTAAGCTAAAGGAACATTTTCAGGGTGAGACTCACTTTTTGGTACAAACAACCTTTTTAATAATGCTGTAGTAAGGGGGGCTGCTTCAGCAAGAGGGCCTGACACACCCTGACTTCAGAATAACTTTTACTCTCAGAGTTAAGAATTTTAAAATATGAGATTTGTAGTAAGATCCAGTGTACTAAAATTAAACAGGATTTATAAAATTAGACTTGGTAAAACTATCTGCATAATGTAAGCATTTCTGTTTAAGAAGAAAACAAAGTCCTTTAAAGGCCTTTAGAAGGAGAATCTGCCAGCTTAAATTTAACTAAAGGGCAGAAAATTACCATCTGGATACCTCAATTCTCTCCTGCATTGCAGAGCAGTGATTTAACTCTGAATTTAAAATGTTTTTTATCAATTAGCTTGCTTTGCATGTAAAATGCTTAGTACTGTTACATTTTTTGAGTATCTTGATCCACATATTTATTCTCAAAGCAGGTACTAGATTGTAGTGTAAAGCAGCAAATTGGACAAGTTACAACAATCATACAGAATGAAAGACAAACAAAAAGAAATGCAGAATGTAGGTATTCACAGAAGTGGAAAACTGCAGGGAGTAGGGGAATTTTAGTTAAATAAAGAAAAATAAATAAATAAATAAATAAATAAATAAAAAATAATATGTCTGCAGCATTTTGATTCTATGAAGTTAGTTTTAAAATAAGCAACTCTTTTCAGGATCTAAGGTCAGGTTTTTGAACTTCTTAGTTCCACTTGAAATTTTCCACAAGATTCCTAAATCCTGTTGTTGATTTAGTCACACTGTCTTTCCTAAATGCTGCATATAAAGTTCAAAATGAGAAGACATTTTAAAACAACGTAAAGGAGATAATTTTTACCAGTTGCTCCATTATCACACAAGGACAGATTAGGAAGTTCAACATTTTTGGATACTCTCATCAGTTCCTCTATCAGAATTTTTTATTTTTCTGGTCATCCTTCTATCTTATTGTTACCCTGCTGATTCTCTAACCCTAACCCCTGCAGAGAGTGAGTGACTGTCGGTGAAGTGCTGAGCTGCCTTCTGGGGTTAAATCACACCACTGCGCTTTTACAGCTCCCAGCTGGCAGGACTAGCTGGCCTGTAATCTTTCCCTTTCTGCTTTTATTCAGTATAATTTAGTGAATTAAACTGGACTGATCTACTACAGCCATATGTAGAAATTAATAGTTATCTATAATATTAACAGAATTGGACCCAAAAGCAAGCTGAAATGTAGTATTCATAACACGGTGCATTGAACAATTCTCAGTGCAAACCTAATACTGGAGACATTGTGTCTCCTTGAAAAGTTCAAATTAGACACTTTTTTCCTGCTCATAGTTTATTCTTGACACAGAACATGATAAACAAGGTGTTCATTGCTCACAATTTTAATAAATGCTTTTTATAAGCAAATGCATTTAGGGTTTCTAACAGAAATGCCCACTATGATTAGAGCTGGTCAAGAAGAAATTTCCAAATATTTGTGTGAATTAAATGTATTCAGTTTGTTTCACTATTATTTATGGCAGTCCTACTTTTCATTCTCCACAAGCATTCGGACATTTAATCAGAAATTTAATAAAATAACTCTTTCAAGTCTCACGCTGCTAGAATGTGTCAGAGCAATGCAATGCCTGTAATGCCCACATGCTGATCAGTTCTTCTTTTTCTGAAGTGTCCATATTAAATAAAATTATTTGGCACATTTCAAAACACATTTTCAAATGTTCATAGGTATCCTGCAGCTCCAAGGAAAATATCATACTGCACTTGCTGAGCTGCTAAGTTGCCATTGAATCTGATTTTATTGTTCCTACAGTCAGTGATTTTAAAAGCAACAAGTTTTAAGATTACTAGAAGTACATCTGAAAGGCATAACTGAGCTTGATCTTATGGATCTAGATAGATCTTACCAAGGAATCTTACTTAAGAATTAAATATGACTTATATCGATACAAATGAGGAGAGATTTTTTTTGCAGTTGTTCAAATTATTTCAGCTTCAAGAACAACTCATAAAATACTAGCGGAAAATCAAAGAGAAATTATGTCATTTATTTTCTAATTTTTGTTCTGCATACTGAAACTTGATTTCACTTCTTAAAGGTAAAAAAATATCAAAACTACAACATTAGATATTTTAGTCAATATTTGCTAAAACTGTACCAGGGAAATCTGCAAATCATGTTTGTTTGTTTGTTTGTTTTTTCTGCCTTTTTTGGAGTGTAATATTTGCTGGTATCTGTGGAGTTATAAGTAATTCAACAGATCACATAATCATTGAATACCATGTTGGAAGTGACCACAAGGATCATCTGGTCCAACCTTTCTTGGCAAAATCATTGTCTAGACAAGATGGCCCATCATCCTGTCAGCTGCACCTTGAACATGATCAGTGCTGGGGAATCCGCCACTTTCCTGGGGATATTATTCCAATGGATGATTGTTCTCATCCTGAAAAATTTCCCTCTTGTGTCCAATCGGAATGTCTCGAGAAGTAACTAGTATCCACTACAATCTTTTCCATGTGACTCCTTGTAAAAAGGGAGTCTCCATCTTCTTTGTAGCCACACTTTAAATGCTGGAACATGGTGATGAGGTCTCCCCTAAGCCTTCTTTTCTCACGAAAGTTTTCATTCTAGTCCTCTAACAGTTTAACACCAGTGTAAATTTGGAATTATCAATACCATAACAATATTTATATATATATTTAATCAGAATCAGACCCTTCTACCTTTTGTTTTTCAGGTGGTGTTTTTGATTTGGTGTATATCTACTTCAAAAAGCCATCAAATCTGTGGAATTACTCAGATTTATAGTAGCGAAGGATCTAACCATACCTTTTTCTTTCAAATCCGGATTTAGTTTTATACATGAAATTGAGTTTTGCTTTAATACCCAGATCCCTGTCTTTGCAGAAAATAAAGACATTTCATAAGATCAGCATAACTGCAGTCTCTGCAGAGATCTGGATATATGCCAGTTTTACATGGTGTTGAATCAGCAAAAATGCCTGAAGAACTGTGAACAAATTTGTCAAGAGATACCAACCACAATCCTAGCTTAAATTTAGGGTCACAGTTCCTCTATGTTACCAACAGAGTAAAAAGCAAAAAGAGGCCAGGGTACATATGTCCATGTGTCAAACAGTGAGTATATGAAGCCAAGATGATGTCTCACTTGCATAAGTGTTACTTACGTATACACTTTTATGAAGGTAAAGAGGTAGTTTGTAATTTCAATTTATCCCTTCCTTGTTTTTTGCTAGATAGCAGACATCATTACCATTGAAAGAAACAGTGTTACAGGAGTGTCTTTGCCTGCTGGAGACTGATTTGTGATGCTCGTACTTGGTGTTAATTATTTTTATGAATAAGGAAACATAGAACTGTGAGTAATTAACTCAGTAGAATGAAGGATGGAGTAGGAGAGTTAGTGAACGTCTGTATTGGCAAAGTTACCTGGTCATCTATATGCATCGTTCAAAATATTTCACCCTATAGAATTGCAGTCAGCTCAGGATTCCATCATTATCTAGAGCAGACCTTCTGAGCATACTGAGAGTCATATGAGTCTTGGTCACTGCTCAACAAGTGGGCATCTAATTCATCATTAAGCCCCATTAAGAACAACAAATCAGGTATTTCTCCAAATATCTTCTTTTCAGTGAATCCAACAATCATTCTTAGAAAATTACCATTGGATACAGAAGACTTTATAGAACAGACAATGTTTTCCCCTGGTTTGACCATTGGCAATATATTGAAGTCTATTTTCTGCTTGAACAAAATGGAGTAATTTAGCATTTTACGTTCAATATTGTCCTGGTTTTGTTAAAAATCAAGTTTCTCTTTTAGTGAATTTGCCTGTCAGCTAAAGCCTTCATATTAGCTGCATTTTCCTGGAGAACCAGATACATGTTTTGGTAAACCTAGCAATGGAATGCAAACTTATTGATAAGCACAGATGGACATCTCGCGAGAGGGGCAACGAGAAACCAGTGACCACGAAACTGACCAACTGTGTATAACATTCCATTCACATGAATATTTCATATAAAAGTGGGAGATCACAAGGATCTTGTCCCTTTTTCCTTATGGCCGACATTAGGAGAGGACCTTGCTAGTCGTCCCTGTGAACTGAGGCCTAGTGAGAGACTGAATCCAGCTCCGGTTGTCTGCAGAGTCCAATCCAGGACTTTGGGTGCCAGCTCTGCAGTTGCTGAGACTTTCAAGATTGGTTTTGTATATTTTGTATTATTTTCTCTATTCTTATTAGTAGCATTAGTAAAACATCTTTAATTTTTCCAACTCTCTTTTCTCTGTCCTTCTTTCCCTCCCGATCGCCTGTCCTTAGTGGGAAGGGGGGAGAGGGAAGGGCAAAAGGAGGAAGTAGGGGGGAAAGGAGGTTAACAATACATCTGCCAGGGTTCTATTGTCACCCCGCAATCTAAACCCTCAACAAATATTTTGGTGGGAACATGAAATCCTAATGAAATTAATCTCTACTAATCTGAAATATTTATAATTAGTGGAAACTAATGTTTACTTTAGGTGGTATTCACCTCACTCTTACGGTAGATGTCAAAAATTTTGCTCTATTAATGTCTGATTTTGTTCCTCCTTGTAAACAGAATCAAGAAAAGAAGTTCCAGTGGCAATGGTAGTGTGCATTCAAGAATGATGCCTAATTGTATGTGCATGGGAATTCAGGAATTTCAAATTACTTCATCTTATACTGCTAGAGCACTGCGAATTCAGAGACAAAGAAACAAAAGAGGTCTCTGATTGAGTAGCCCAGTGATTACACCATTCTGGGAACTGAGAGTACTAGTTTCTTATGCTTGAATTATTTTTATTTTTTATTCAATTTCTAAAGATAAAATTATCCCTTGGACTAAGGGCCTGAAAGCATGTCATTCTTCGTCTTGGCCGTATTGTATTAAAGACACTAACTGTTTTAAGAATATATTTCTGGGTCTTTAATATGAGACAGTCTATGATATTGAAAGTACTTGTAATCTTCCCAGAAAAAGTTCCAAGTCTATAGCTGACCATCATTGTATAAATAAGGACTTACTTTTTAAAGCTATTTCTTCAGTGCCTAAGTCAAGGATAGATCATCTGTTGTATTCTCCTGAAATAATTTAACAGTTCCTTAAAGGTTTGTCTATTCAGCTATCAAAAATAAATGCCATATTTTTTTTCTAAAATTGTTTCTTCTAGTAAAGAAGTTAAATTCATTAAACATATAGACTCACATTTCTTATTTAGTTTTGCACTAGGTTCTTTCAATTTTTATGATACTACAAATGATGTAATTGCTACCATATACAAAGAATGTATGAAATTTAGAAGGACAGAGAAACAGATCAAAATTCATATCTGGTAATTATACCTTTTTCTTATCATTGGAAACTACGAGCAATTGGATATTTCTGAGGGAAGATTATGTATAAACATGAAAAACATGACTTTTTTTTTTTTCTACAAGTAATATGGTTTAAAGGTTATTTTTCTCATAATACTTATTTGTTTATCTATTGATAGAAAAGTAACGATTTGTAGTATGATATTGGCAAAGTTAACTATCCAGACTATAAATTGGATGGTATTTTTGTGTTATTTTTTTCTCTCTGTTACTCTTTTGGACTACATCTGATTAGAAACTGAAAAGGGAGTGCCAGGTATCAGTAATCATAGTAATTTCAGCAAAATAGAGAAACAATGGAAAAACCTGACCTGATTGAGATGCTGGCTAATTTATATTTTGCCTCAGTCTGTTTGGAGAACCTCTGGATGTGAAAGAGTAAGAAACAATGAGGTAAAATTTCCATTCTTTTATTACATTTTTCAAGGGTGGAAGAAGTAGACTTCATAGGTTGTACCTGTAGCCAAACTGAACTGTCAGATGCTACCGAGGGTCATTCCAATAAGGATGCCCTAGCTGGAAATGTTTTGTTTCTATTCATGGCTTCGACACATATGGCATTTGCTAATAACTTTCCATGCCTCCATATTGCACTGTAATTGCACTGGGTATCTTGGGCAGATGGCCAGTCTTAGACATCCATTTGGAACTTCTAGCATTCATCCTGACCCCATGTGAACCATGCAAACTTCATAATCTTGTTGTTACTCCTTATATAATGGAAGCTGCTTGACCTGTGCCATTAGTTATCTCATTGTGACAAAAGGGATTTATGTGTGAAGAAGGGGTGAAGCATTGTTTCAGTTTTCAGATGCTAAGGCTTCATGATATGTCCTCTATGCTTCTTGCATCAACTACTGATCATCTGCCCAGGGGCTGATAAGAGTGATCCTAAAGAGTACATTCGCATAAAGAAGAAGGAGAGAAAGAAGACTGCAAATGGTTGTGTCAATGCAGAGAAGACTCTGGGAAAAAAAGCTTTTTCTGCAATCAGAAAGAAAATATTCTTGTTATCAAATAGTACACACTGGGGTTCTGTACGGAAAATAAGTTAGAATTAATTTCCAAGACAAAATATATCTGCTACACACTCATGTAGTCAGCCAGACCTCTGAGGATTTCCTATAACCTCCATCCTCCTGAGCAATTACTTTTGACATAGAAAGTATGGAAGCGAAGTAAATACACCTAATAGCTTTTTACTGTCTTTTACACCTACGATTTTTGAGGTTTGTAAATAGATAGAAAATGAGGAGCTCTCTTTCTCAAATTTTCTTCTTTCAACCTGGTCTCCTGAAGAAAGATATATGTTGTGTTGGTTTTTTTTTTTTTCTCTATCTAAGTCTGTTTATCTCTCTAACTTTTCACCTCATTTCTGCTAAACATGAGAGAAATGTTAAGGTGTCAAAACGTGTTTCATAAAAATCCATGACCAAACAGAGGAAAAATATCCAAACTGTAATGTCTCCTTTGAAAAGCTGTCAGGCACAACTTGACAGTCAGCGTATGTGTGATGAACAGACAGCAGCATACATACAGACAGTCCAGCACTCAGGATAGGCACAGAGGTAAACACAGGGATATCATGAGGGAAAATGCATTGGGAAAAAAAAAAATGATAGAAAACTTTTGAAAATAAGATTTTAATAATTCTGCCAGTCCTAAGAAATAAGTCTAGCTTACTTAAACACTAATTTTCATGGTTAAAAAAATGTCTGAATAGCTATTATCTATGATATTGGATTATGATTACAGCCCAGTTACTGTTGCTGTCAAAGGATTATACGTAGTACAAATGTTTATGTCTTCCTTGCTTTCTTACATAAAGCAGAGAAAATGAGGAAGCTGTTTATGGCCTCTGTTCCCATACTTCCCAAACTCTGAATAAAAACTGAAGTGAAACAACTGTGATTCATGTTGAAGGTAAAAAGTCCTTCAGACTCTGTCTAGACATTATTTTTCATGGTTGTATAATCTGTTACAGTGTCCTGCTTTGTAGATTGGCACCCAGTACAGATCAGAGCACCTGCTATTGGGACATACAGGTGGGTTTTTCTTTGGATGGAAGCCAGGGAAAAGAGCTAGCATGTGTTTCACATAGAGTTACCTTGCTGTGATACAGAATTAGTATGTAGCTAAAGCAGTTCTGGAAGCTGGAGACTGCAAAGTGCCTGCAAATTCTGGTAGGATCAGTAATCTTCTCAAGCAAGATGCAGAGTGATCAGTTGTGCCCAAGACCCTACTGCTCCTGCCTCTCTTCTGCTTCTGGTTCTACTACCTTTTCATTGATAATTTTTGAGACATGCTTTTATTCATTTTTGTCAGCACTTACCTTCTGCTTTTTCATTTCCACCAGACCAAAAATTAATTGACATCAGACCTTTTCAAAGTTTCAAGAGCTTTCTCCAATTTAACATGTGAAAGTATAGACTTTGTGTCTGGAGTCTTATATATGTGCATCTAAATATAGAAATAAAGTAAACATTGAACCAAATATATACCTATTTTATAATAAGGGAGGTACAAAAAACCTTGTGTGACATTTACTGAATAGGATACTTTATAAAGACCCTCATTCCATGACTTTCAGATCTAAGTCTTCCTACAGGACTGTGAAGACCTTAGGATTTTTCTCCCACCTAAATCAGTTGCTTTAACAAAAAACATGATAACTCTGTAGGAAAATAAACAGAAAAACAATGTGCATCCATAGTGTCTAAGCAGGTGTGCAACTATCTTTTGTTACTATGAAGCTGTGGAAAATGTGTCAAAATTTTACTTTAAGATCACTACTTTAAATTATTTCACAGCTGTAGTGCATTCTTTGAGATTAGAATCACTGTTAATATCTTGAAAAGATATAAAATTTACTTTTCAAAGGCATCAACTGGTCATCATTAGTAACAGTATACTTTTAATGCAAACTATCTTTGCTTTTCTTTATTTTATTTTTTTTTTTCAAATTCTCCTTTCCATACCATTATTCTCTGAGGACTTTAATGACCTGGGTAATTGTAATGAGTTTCAGCTAGTAAAAAGTTATTTACTTACCTTCAATAAGTTAAAGATACATATAGAGGGGGGAAAAAAAAAAAAATAATGACTTCAACAAAAAGAAACAAGAAAGAAATAGTTTATGTATAATCTCAATTTGCAGAATGCAATTTATAAGCCAGGCTGAAAACATATCCACGTATCCAGCAAATTCAACTTCATTATCTTTCTGCCTCCCACGTGCACTTAACATAATGTAACACCAACCCTGAATTTTGCCCTTTAAGTCACTGACATTGAAAGTGTCTATCTTGCCCTAAAAAGAAAAATGAAAACATTTCCACTCTATTTTTTCAAGTAGATTTTCAAATCTTCTATAACAGTGAGAAAGTTCAGCAAATGCTGTGACAAAAGAGGTGATGTTGTCTAAGCTTTCAGTTTTACTAAAAGGGAGCATTTATTAATTATTCTTTTTCATTCAAAATATACTTTTATTAGAGAAAATCAAAAGTGCAAAAGAAAAAAATGTGATGCCTGTGTTTTCAAGCTTAGTTTCCATGTGGACCTTTCCTCCTAACTTGTTAGACACACCCTAATAATATTGGCAACAAAAATATAGAAGCTACCTGATAAAGTTATTGTTATAATTAGAAATGCTTAAATGAAACTTTACAACTGATGCAGTATATCAAAGAAGCTATACTTGTTTATTTTCTTTTTTTGCATATTAGTGCAAGTCATATGAAAATACAGAAGGAAGGATACTTCAGAACAATGATATTTAAAACAAACAGCTAACCTATCAATATTTACCAGCATCTCTTGATTATTCCAGCTATAATATTCCACAAGTTTTTGGTTTTTTTTTTTTTTTTTTTTTTTTTTTTAGTGAGAACGAGTTTTTGAAGGAATATAATTGTTAGCTAATTATTGCAATACTGTAATTTTCTGAAAATTGACAACTTCCATGAACAAATATTTCAGGAAAATTAATTACAGAACTACATTACATCTTGAAAATATTTCTATATATTATTAATAAAAATCATTTGGAATAAAAATCAAATTATGGGAAATTGGTGGTAAAAGAGTAATACCTATTAAAAGTTATACTGATAGGAATCTTATTATAGATAATCACATAATGTTGATGAGGTATTACAATATCTTCTACCCAAGATTTCATAATATGATATTTTGTTTGATCATATCTTGACTTTTTACATTTGTTTGACATTTTTTTCAGTCATCTATTTTGTCTTTAAAACACAATCTACTTGTTTGAAAATAATTGTGCATGATGGCATTCAAGGGTGTATAATGGGTTTTGGTCAATCACCTACTTGAAATGGTTACTAACCACATATTAATATCATTCAAGTTAATGGCTTTGTCATTAACAACAAAGACAGCATCTGCAGCCACATCATCTGTGGTGTATATTAGACAGAAATATGTATCAAGGGTATTCTCCTTCCAGGTCTATTCTTTTAACTGACTTCTGACTGTTGTTATATATGACAAGTCAACTTAATTTCTCAAGAATTTGGCAAAAAGGTTGTGTAACTTTTTTTTAAAAAACATCAAAACCTATGAGAAGTCTGCTGAATGCTCATAAAGTATGTCAGGAAAAAAAAAAGTGAGTGTGGGGAGTTCCTTTATTTGGTGTGCTTACAGTTAAGTTATCTCACTAAAGCTTAATCACATTGAACAAAAACATGGAAAGCATCAGAGGAACAATGACAGATGAAGGAACCCTGGCAACATAGTGAGTGAAAGAGTACACTGATTCAGATACTCCTAAGGCTATTAAAAGACAACTTTTATATCATTTTCCCTGGTGTGAAGCACACCAAAGTGAGTCAGCAAAAGAAATTCCCCACTGTGACAACCTTGAAGCACTCCCCCCAAGCTTAGCAGAACAAAGACCTTGTTATGCCTTAAACATCTGTTTTTTGTTACTTTGAGAGGAAGAGATAGATGACACCTCATCTTATCTTTCCCAAAGTTTTATGGCTATGAAGGCAGACACGTTGGAAGACAAGGACAATTAACACTGTTGCTGTGAAAGGCCTCATGGCCTAATTAGGATGATAGAGATGAACCATCTGTCCGACAACCAACTACCAGAAGAAACCACGAACCAACAGCTACCCCTGATAGGCAAGACAACTAACTTCTGGTCAATACCGTGAACTTTCCCCTGGTTTGAAGACCCCAGACCCATCTAATTAGCATGAAGAGTGAGCAGAGGGAGGAGACGAACGGCCTTCTCCTATCTCGCATGTAAATGAACTGGGTTATAAAACAACCTCATGTATGATACAGGTTGGCAGCATGTAAATCTTCAACGCGTCCCCCCTTCCAGAGGCTGTCACAGGACCGATGTACCTGTGGAGCAGTGATATCTTACTCTCCCTCTCTGTCTCTCTCTCTCTCCCTTTCTCTTTTTGATATCTTAGTTTTCCTCTTCTCTCTCTTCCTTTTTCCTTAAACATATAAAGTAATATCATTGTAAGTTCTGCTGCTAAAGTCTTGTTAAGTTTTGCATTACAGTTACTAATTGTTGCAAATCCACCATTTTTAGAAGGTCTTTTGCTGTCAATGTATTGATAAGCTTTGTGGTACTATAACATACTTTTGCCAAGTCACTGATTGCTGTAATTTGTATACCACCATGTCCTTTTAGTAAATTCGTAATTGGACCCCCGGAGTGATTGTCTGTCATTCACTTCGCATTGCTGCACAGAATTACCCGGAGTTAACTCACACCTGATCTCATCTGTTGAGTCAGGGCGCGTGTCATGTTCAGAGTTAACTCATCCCTCATCCCATCTGTTGGGACAGGACAGTATTCCACATATGGGCAATGATTCCTGTTAGACACAGTAGATGTGTGCTCTCCCTTCTCTGTGTATATCTGCATGAGACACTAGTGAAATTCATGCTGGACTAGCCAGTTAGTAGAATAAGGGGTGTGAGTGACAACATACAGAGAGACAGACCACAGGTCTGATGCCCTATAGGTCTGGGTTCAAGCAAATAAAGGAGACCAGGCACTAGTGCCAAGCTGCTGGAGAGAACCACAATGTGCCTGTGCATATACCATAAATCGACTTTAAGCCTAATCAGCTGAAAAGGTGGAGAAGATGTGGGTGTGCTGTTCATGTTTATGTTACTGCTGTTTTGATCTGTGTGACCAGCTGTGTTTGTTTGTGAATCAGGGATATGTGCTCAGACTCACTACTGGCTGAACCTAGGGACACAGAGCCAAAGCAGCCTCACATCCATCTGGCAGGGACAAGAGGACATCTCAATGTGAAAGAAATGATGCTATATGTGTCAGGGAGCAGCAGAAGTGGGTTACTCCACAAGGCAATGCAAGTCAGGAGCTGAGGGTGACAGCAAAGCAGGTAGGCACTGACAAAGATCCAGCAACTGAAAAAGAACAGGTCTGGTACTGGAAACCACATTCAGCTAATAGTCTGTTTGTAACCAGACTTCCTTGCCTACTTTAAACCACCCTAAAAGCCAGAGGAAGATGATAAAAGGACAGAATTCAAATTGTCATACTTCAGACATCGAAGAACATAGTTGCCATGGGCTTTCTTTAAAAACAATGGAGACCAGTGTTGTAGGAGATGAACAAAACACCCAACCTATGCCTCTGCTCAAATATCCCACTGAAGATGTCTGTCATTATTTCCTGTGTGTAAGAATAATAGGAACATTGACTTACTTAAAATCTCAGAAGCAAGATGCATAAAATGGATGGAGTAAATAAGTTAACAATCTCTTTTACACTACATTTTCAGTGTTCATCCCTTTCAAATAGGGTTTGCTTGTTTGAGGCTGTTAAGATGGCACAAGAGTACAGAACCAGGGGAAACAGTCAGTCCCATGGTTGTATAAATTCAGTATTAGGTACAAATACCAACCCATTATGACTACTGATGAGTATCAGTATTGACCTGCTATTGCCAGTTATAAAAAAAGGCCTACTTGTAGTTGCAGAAACTGCTGAAGAGACATTGCAACTTCTTGATATAACAGGGAATCATTTACACAAAAATGGAGAGGAACTGATTCTTCTTTTGTTCTTGAATAAGAGGGTAAGAGGATAATCCAGTCCTCTACATTACGTTTCTTTCTACTTGCAAACCAGTTGGATTTTTTATTTTATTCAGTATCACCTGAAAAGCATACATTATATATTTCAAATCAACCAAGTTGCATATCTGTTAAATACTTTGAGGATTTTTACATTAAAACACTCAACTGAAAACTGTATGTCATTTCTTATAAGCAATAGTGTGGTGTTACGTTCATGATAAGTGTTTCAAAATAACATGTGAAGGTGCCTAAAATGAATGTTCTAGTGCAATTTAAGCTACTTAACAACTTTAAATCATATGTATGAAAAAGAATAGTAAATGACTAACAAATCAATAACAAAATAAATGATAGATTTAGTGTAGAGTACAAAACCTGTCAAACTCAAATTTGTAAATGGCAGTCCTGGGCTATAAATATTAAGCTCAAATAATAAGAACTAACAATATCAGAAAAGTTATTATGACTGACAGTGTTATCAGAAACACTGCAGATTTCATTAGAAACATTAATTTGTGTATGCAGTATGTGTTAAAAGTCTGCTGCATCTTTCAAATATGAATCTTACATGCGAAATAGCATCTTTCAAGCCTATTTTTGTGCTACTCAGCTTCTGCCAATATCACATCTAACTACTGACTATTCAAAGCCAAATTTGCTGGCATTTATTTTGTTCTTTACATCTCTTCACATTTCATAAACAGAATGGCATACACTTCTAACAACTTGTCCCAGAGGCAAGAGCATAAAGAAGGTCATAAGAAAAACAAAGCATGTTATCCTAAATGAAAATGAAGACAGGGAATTAGGAAGTTCTTCAAGCTTACAGCCTAAGCTACTACAGAGCAAGGGAGCAGAAGAACAAGATGTTCACCTATGTATTTAAAAAGAGAAGAATCACTTTCTTTCTGAAGGGATTATTTATTTCAGTCTCACAGCTGCTGTGATGCATTGAATACTTGACATTGTTGTAGAAAATCAATGCAATTCAATCTGAGAAAGTTGTGTTGCATGCATTCAAACCTGATGGTTGCATAAATCAGTATTTCTGTTTAAAAAAATCCTTGGCTCAAAACAAAACCTCATTCATTCATTCATTCATTCATTCATTCATATATTTTTTTACTTCTTTTTTAATGACAAGTATGATCAATATATTTTATCTTCAGAGGAACTTCTGTTACCAGTTGGCATTCAACTGCCCTGTTAAGTTGAGCAATGAAGGATATCTCTTCATAAAAATCTGATTAGGAAAACTGCCTTCAAAGCATTTTCACTTGTTGAGTTTTTTCACAAAAGTACACTGAGGTGAAATATTTTTTTTATGCTGATAGAAAAAGCAACATAATATTTTTTTTTTCATTCATACTAAATAAAGCAATTACATAGCATTCCTACTAGTATTTACATAGTATTACATAGTATTACTAGTATTACATAGTACTAGTTACTATGTATCTACAGTAACTAGAACATGATAAAATGATACAGTTTTTCAGATACTGCTAATAGGCATTAAAATAATTCTTCAGTGTACTTAATTTCTTAGAAGTGATTTTAAAAGGAAGAGGAGGGGATGAAGGAAATTATTCTCTACTTTTCAATACTGTATACATAATCATTATGCCAAATGTTCAGGAAATTAAATATGGCACTCCCAAAATTAATATAATGACTTATACATATATATATATATATATATATATATATATATATATATATATATATATATATATATACATGTATGCTGCTTAATTCAGGGGATATATTCTGATTTACAAGAAGACAACATATAGAATTTTTAGACCAGATCAGACCACTGATACATGAGACTTTTCAGGATTAACCCAATACCTGAAGATACAGGAAAAATGTACCATACCTGAGAACTGTTTTTAGTACTTCAGTGATAATTTTCCTCCTGCCACAGAAGGTTTGGTTCATCTCTTGTCTCTGTTTCGATTATAACCATAAAGACTGATTTTCTACTCATGGCCTATGTAATTAATTGACATTCAGTGTCATTCTGGGTAGTTTTCCATTAATGAATAGCCTAGAGGAATTCTAAACCTCATAATTGTTTAAATAAATTTGTGTTATGAAAATATTCTGTCATTTCATCATCATTGTTTCTGTTAGCTTTTCAAAAATATCTCAGGCATACAAATTGCCATCTCTAGGTCCAATTGTCTCATAACTTCTGTCCTAGAAGAGTATAAAGGTAGTGTGCCTCAGTTATATCTACATTTCTATGGTCTTATTTTACTTAGGGTAAATCTATAGACATGTACTTTGTATTTATCTTTGAGGGTGAAGAAAAAATACATATATATATTTTTTTTTTTAGTGCCCATAAGTGCTTATCCTAAAGAACCATCCTCACAGGAATAGTACACAATACACAAATATTCTTTGGTTTTGGGATACTTCCATTTTGCAGATCTGAAGCACTAGCCTCAATCTCAAGCCTGGAGTTCCATGTGATGTTTTAAATCCAAAACGAATATAAAAATAAAATAAAATTATAATTGAAGATATGCTGACAGCAAGCTTCTGATTGTTTCTGTTTATGAGGAGAATTATCATTAAGTAAACAGATATTTGCTATGCTATGCTATACTGCAGTAAAACGAACACAGGAGATAGAACAGGCCTTTATATTGCTGATCATAAAAATGAACTAACAAACAAACAAAAACAAAATCCAAGCCAATAAACAACAACAAAAAAAAACAATGACAAAAAATACACCTGTCCACCTCAATATAGAGCTCCGTCCCAGAACTTGCTGTTTTCTACTGCTGTGTACCTGAGATGATCTCAGTCACCTTCTTAAATCTTATTTCCTAAAGTGTTTTGGTTTTGTTTTGGTTGGTTGATTGCTTGATATTTTAACTCTCTATTCATTCCCACATAATTCTACTTAATTAGGAGCCGATAGGCTGTAATTTTTTTCTCAGAAACTAGTGTGTATGACATTGAATTTACACTATCAGTTTTATGATTTAGCTGAGAACTACAAAAAAAGTAATAAATTATCCTGTATAAAAAAGAGCATAGTTGACTCTCCAGATGATGTATTTGTATTAAATTTCTGGAGTAAATATTCTCAATGTTCTGGCTTAGAAAGAGGTAAGAGATTAATTTATACTACCTATCTCAGGTCAAAGGACAGCATGTGATTTATTTACTGTGAAAGTGTTTTAAATGTGCAAACTGTTCTTGTGTATATATGTACGCAGATCGCTGCAGATAAGTGAACCATTTTTATAATAATATCCATGCATATGGGACTGAATGGAAAGACATGGATGGAAGATAGAATCTGAGTTGTGTTAAAGCACTTAGTGAAGTTTGACGTTGCAGCTGAAACTAATAGTTCATATGATAATTCTGTAAGTCCTTGTGTCAGCTAGAAGAGGTCTGCTGTGAAAAGCAGCAGTAGGTAGTACAGACGGTCTGGAGAATTTAAATTGAACTTTAATCCTGGTTCAGCTTCCTCTTAATTCTTTAACATTTTTTTAATTAGTTATGTAGATGCTTAAAAAGCAATGTGATATTGAAATGAGTAATTTAGATATCCTTCAATAAAAATTATTACCTATTTGTAAGTTAATCCAATCACTATGCTCACATTCATACACTTACACTATGTGTATTGCAGCATATGTTACAGGAATGCAATAATTATAAACTTTTTTTTTCCACAGTTATGCACCCCACCAAGAGCCTCAGTTGATTCTTTTACTTTTTCTGTTATCAAGTTCTGTCAAAGGCTGTATACTTGGATGTTCCAGGTTTATAACTAGATACCATGACAACTAAAGCTTTATAGCTGGTGATTCTTTATATGCCTAATACTAAAGTAATTTATATGGTTTTTAAAAGAGAACATCTGCAAAGTAATGTGAGAAATTTCTCCTATCAGAAGAGGGTATAACTTTTGCACATTTTACCCTTAAAAATATGCACTCTTCAATTCAGAGATAGGAGAATCAGTGACAGATTAAAATATGAAAGAAGATGGTAAATATGTGATAATGTCCCAAAGCTGGATATTCGGACATTCTTACTTTTCAAGTCTGTGTATTCATAGAGAAATTTTACATAATGTTTCATGATGACTTTTGTTACTGTTTCGTGGTGATGGGTGACCTTCTTGACATTTTGAAATATCTTTTAAACTTTCAAATGACTTAATTCTGGAAGGTACATGTTATATGCCTCAGAGATCTAAGAAGAAGAGGGGCTTTAAAAGCACTTTCTCTATGGGATTAAACAGTGAGTCCGCAAAGGCTCCAAACTGTTTTCATTTTGGAAAAGTACTGAGGATATAGTTAAGTCCTGGAAGACCAACCAGGGCCAGTCTTAGCCATATTATCCCCCTGGTGGATTTCTGCTGACCAATTCCTAGACAGGAGGAAATCTTGCACCAGCTTCTATGCCAGTGCTTCCCTGCTTCAAAGCGTGTGATGCAGCTGAGATAAAGAAGGCCCATTTGAACTGACTACAAGCTGCGTGAGATCAAGGGCCATAGACTGAGAACTTGTGCTGCAGGTTGATTTGGAAAAAATCTGAGAAATATATTTTGAAAAAAAAATGCATTTAGTAGGGCAAAATTAAAGAAACAGAAATAAGTTGGAAGTTTGACTTATGGTTGATTCCCTTATTTTTAGAAAAGGAGGCTTTTAAAATGTGTAGGTAATATTCAACCTTATGTTTGATGATTTTACCCCATCACTGCATGCCAGAAAGACTCTAAAGTCATCAACAGTTATTGAAAACTATTTCTACCTGCCTTGAGCTCTGTGATGCCAGATGTCTGTCCCCTTAGGGTCAGACAGCTGAAATAAGAACTCAGAAAGAGTACTTCTCTATTTTGTTTCAGTAAAGGACATGCTAGACAGCTTGTGCACTTCTTAGGGTTTCTAAGGATAGTTTATAGATTCACATATACTTGCGGGAGGAATGTCTTCTAATCCATTCACTTGAAGTCAGTCTTAGATCAAGGAAAATTAAGGAACATATCTAACTGATCTCTAAAGTGTTCCTTGTAAGCACATTATAACAGCCTGATATAAATTCTGCAGAAGGTTGCAAAAAAAATAATTTTAATCAGAGTGCTATTTTCCACCCAGATTCAAAGTTTGCATTTCAGATCTTACAAATGACACTGAATATTGATCTCTTTTCTTTAAAATGCTTTATTTCAGGCCAATACTGACCTTTAAATTAGAATCACATAATAATTTAGGTTGGATAGGACCCCTAGAGGTCATCTAGTTTATTCCTCTTCACAAAGCATGGCTAACTTCAAAGTTAGATTACACTGTTAAGTGCCTTGTTCAGTTGATTCTCTGAGCAACCTTTTCCAGTCCTTAAATACTCCCCGTGGAGAATTTGTCTCTGATACCTAGTAATAATTTTTCCCTTGCTGCAACTTATGGCCTTGACCTCTTGTCCTTTCACTGTGAACCCCTGATAGGTCTGTTTTCTCTGTGACCTCACATTAAGTACTCAAAGACAGCAGTCTTGAAAGATATCCCTCTTTAGTTTTCACATCCTTTTGAAGATGTCCCTCTTTAGTTTTCACTTGTCTGAATAAACAGAGTTCTCTCAGTGTCTCCTGCACATCATATGCCTGAGCCCCCTGACCTTCTTAGTGACTATTCTGGGCTCCCTCCAGCATGTCAATATCTTTCTTGTACTGGCAAGCTCAGGACCTGAGGCAAAATGACAGGCTTGGGTCACACAGGTGTTGCATAATGGATAATAATATCTACTCTCTACCTGCAAGCTACACTCTTATTTATGTACTTACGTGGTTGGCTAATATGTCACAAAGTTGTACTGCTGACTGGTATTCGATTTCTTGTTTGCTACGATTCCCAAGTCCTTTTCTGAAAAGCTGTTCTCCAGTGGGCTAGTAGCCAGTGCGTAGGACTTGAGAGCCTCTGGTTCATTAACATTATTATGCTAAGGATCTTTTATAAGGTAAAGCAATAGGGACACACAGACACATAAATCTGATAAGTGATAAATAACACAATAACACAGACCAAAACTCTACAGTACTGGACCACTGAGAAACACCAAGCACAGCTTTAAGGAATGCCAGTCTGGGCTTTGTATCTGATTAAAGGGGTAAACTATAGGAACGTGAATAGTATGGATATTTAAGGGGAGCCCATGGGACTATGAAAGCTCATTAAGAAGTGTAGGGGAAGGATCAAGGTGGGGAAAAGTAAGGATAAGAAGGAAAAAAGAGGAGGAAAATAAACAAAAGGAAGGATAAAAAGGTCCTGTTGCATTTAAATAGGTGCAACTCGGTTCTGCCTCATCACCCAGGTTGTTAATGTGGATATTAAGTTGTGTCAGCTCTGGTACTGACCCCTGAAGGGCACAACTCAGAACTAGCTGACAGAATTGGAAATGCTAACACTTAAAATCTGGTGTTCCAGCCAGTTTTGCACCTTTCTAGCTAGAGACTATCTATCCAAAGCATACCTCACCAATTTGGTTACAAAGATACTATGCAAAGCCTTGCTAAAAATAAAGCAGATGACATCCACTGCTTTTACCTTATCCACAGAACCACAAATCTCATCATGGAAGACAATCAGGCACGTCAAGCGCAGTTTGGTCATAGTAAATCCATGCTGGTTGTTTCTAATCACTTTAAACCTGAGCATGGCTTTCAGCTCTGTAGTTTCTGAGAGTCTCCTTCTTGCCTTTTGAAGCTCAACATGACTTTTCTCTTTTGACAGAGATTAGAGATTGCCCTGGTTTCCACCACCTTCAAAAATTTGACAGTGGCTTGCAATAACACTGAACACCTTTCTCTGAAGTGTAAGAAAACAGTGATGATAATACAAGGATGTTTTAGTTATTGCTGAGCACTATTTACACAAAGCCAAGGCCTTTTCTGCTTCTCACACTAGGTCACCGCTGAGTAGGCTGGGGTTGCACAAGAAGCTGGGAGGGGATAGAGCTGGGATAGCTGACCCCAGCTGACCAAAGGCATATTCCAGACCATATGATGTCATGCTCAGTATATAAAGCTGGAGGAAGAAGGAGGCGGGGCATATTCAGAGTTATGGCATTTATCTTCTCAAGTAACTGTTATGCATGATGGAGCCCTGCTTTCCTGGAGATGGCTGAACACCTACCTGGCAACGAGAAGCAGTGAATGAATTCCTTCTTTTGCTTTGTTTGCATGTGTGGCTTTTGCTTTACCTATTAAACTGTCTTTATCTCAACCCACAACTTTTCTCACTTTTACCCTCCTTATTCTCTCAGAAGCAGAGCTGGCTTTAGGCTTCAGACTGGCTATTAAATTTGTATGCAACAGCACCCTGAGATACATCTCACCTTGTACCATTGAACTATGTATGTCCTATTTGTCAAAATGGTCCCTACCTTTTTTCTCTTGAATAGTAAGTAGAATTTCTGTCTGAATTCTTTCATCAGGCATGGAAGCCTCAGAGACCTGTTGGCAGACCTTATCAGTAAAGACTGAGGCAAAGAAGACGTTGTTTACATCAACATTTTTGATTTTCTTCATCACTTGGTTGACAAACAGTTTCCTTGACCTTCTTTTGTGCTGCCATTTATCTAGAGAAGCCTTTCTTGTTGTCCTTCACATCCCTCACTACTGATAACTTCAGCTGAGCTTTGCCCTTTCAGATTTCATCCCTGTATTACCAGGAATTTTCTCTATATTTCTCTTGAGTATCTTTTGTCCACTTTTATCTTCCATATGCTTCCTTTTCATATTGAAGTCAGTCAGGCTGGCTTTCTGCTATGCTTACTCAGCTTTATATATATTAGAAGGAGTGCTCTAGTGCTTTAATGAGGTTGTCCTGGAAGCTCAGCCAGGTCTCTTGCGCACTTTCAGGGCAATATGCCACTATGTCCAACTATGGAACTATGTCCAGTTCCATGAGAAAGCTGAAGTTTGTATTCAGTAGGACCAAGGGGTTTTATACTTCTGTTTCCTTTCCTCAAATCCCTAAGGATCTTACATTCTCTTATATCACAGTTACAACCAAGTTCCTGTCAACCTTTTCATTCAGAACCACTTCTTTCTTTTTTGTGGGCAGTGCATCCAACAGAGTGTTTCCCTTTGCCCCTCCATCACTGGCAAAGAACTGGCTTCAGAGCATTCAGAAAACAATCCCCTATTTCTTACACCTTTCTGCACTGTATTCCTAACACCATAAAGAAGTAGAAGCTTGACATGAGCTGCTCAACCTCCTAATCAGATTTTGTGTTCAGTAGGCAAGTTCTTAAAGTGCTTTTGAGTGCTTGACCACAAGTCACTCTGTTTATGAATTCCAGATCTGCAGCACATTGATCTACAGAAGATGATAGAAATTTCAAGGGCTTTTAAAAATTTTGTTGTCACAAATGAACACAAACTAATTCAGACATGGATACTTAGTTTCATTGTGTAATGGGAAATCATGAATCCCAGAAAAAAATTTAGGGCATGTGAATAATTTTCTGCTCTTATATTAATAATTCTTGGCATTTCTGTGTTTACCACATCCAGGAACAAAGGATTTTAAAACATCTGTAGTTCTTCCTCTGGCTCTTTAACACAGTCTTTGAACTTTTCCGTTCTCCAGCATAGCTTTTTATGAGTTCTATCTACAAAGGGTATTCATTTTTTTATAATTTCATTCATGTTTTAATCAAAGTAGCATACCATTTTACTGAGTGTTAGGTTTCATATAAGTCTTGCTAAACATAACAGTGGAACCATCTTGATCATAGCTGGGGTTTGGCATGTTTGAAGTCAACAGAATCTGCTGGACTTAGACTCTCTAAGTAAAGGAGGTGTCTTGTCAAGCCTGCCCCAAAGCCAGTGACCTCCATCATAAAACAGTTTGTGGGAGGCAGTTAAGTGAAGCTGAAGACTTTCTGATCCCTCAGACTGGAGGGGAGTCTCTGAAATATTTCACTGAATTGTCAAGACACTGGAAGGGTTGGAGGCTCCCTGTGGGCTAGGATACTGGGAGCATCAGGGGGCTCCCGTGGGGTCTGTCAGGGCAGGGTGTGGCAGCCAGGGCCTGTCCCACTGCCTCAGCCAGGGACACCAAGACAGTCCAAACCTGGAGCATTGTCCTCCTGGAGATGTGAACAGGCTGAGGTTGCGCTGGGACATGAACCCATGGGTAGGCCTGGCCCAGCAGGGCTCATGGCTGGGCAGGGGAGGGCTATAGGGGGCTGGACACTAGTCCTGCTGCAGTGTCACAGGGGAAGGGGTTGATGGCCCTGGAGGGCTGACATGGGGTCCTGGACCATGGACAGGGTGTAGGGAACCCTGGGGGATAAGCAGGACCTTTTAGTGGATAATCCAGGGACCTTGGGTTCAACACTTACTTTGATAGCTACTGTTTTCTGTTTCTTTTTGTTTGAAACACTCATTTTGCTTGAATTCACTGGCAGTCAACATTAAAAAGGAAAAGAAAGCCTAGATTACAGAAGTTGTGTTCAGCAACTAGCTCAGATTCTACAGGATCCATCTCTTGCTTTTTAAAAATAATTCTATTTTTCAAACATATAAAGTTATATCAAAAATAATATTATTAGAGTTTGTTTCACATTCTCAGGAGGAAATTGGATCCCTAAGATTCTTCATAGAACATTTACTTGTTTTATTCTACTTGATACACTGTTGTGTATAAAGTCGTAAAGCTCACTTTCTTACATTTGACCCTCCTTGACATTTCCCTATCACACACCATGTAGCAATGCATCATTATACTACAACAACAGAATTACAAAAAGTCTACTCTAGTATACAGGTCTCTTAAAGACGTATTTTATGTGTATTATTTTTTTTTAATTATTGTAACCATAGCTTGCTTTTATATTCAAAAATATTAAATGGATGGAAGACCAGACACATATTTTACAGATCGTATGTGTATATTAATTATTGGGTAACTGTGCTGAAACTGATATTTAAGGAAGAGATTCAAAAAGTATCATAATTGCATAAAGAATGATCTTGTTATTAATTGAATCATTATTGATTTGCTCAGCAGGATCCCAGAAAGTGCCAGGTTTAACAGATGGAAAAAATATCTAGGAGTATACTGACAATTGATACCAGTACCACTTGCAAACTCATTTCATTTAATTTTATAGATGCAGTGTAGATGTATTTGCTTCTCAGGAGCGTATCCCACATTCTGCCACAGAACACAATTCTTGTTTGCAGTTCTTGTCTCTTACTGATCATTCAGACAATTTATACAAAATAAAAACCAAACAAAAACAAAACCAAGAACAAATCACCTCTAGCAGGCAATACAGATAAAAGGGTTTCATCTGAAGAGGTATACAACCTAGCTTCACACTGTTGTCCTCTCTGAGAAGATAGGCTGGTAGGCAGCAATGGCATACTCCTAGCAAATCTCCAAACCTCTGTTCTCCTAACAGGCCCTAGGATGATGGGAGGATAAGACTAGAAGGCTGATAAATTAAGCACTGCACATGTTGATGTTTCCGAGAGAAGATCTCCCCAGTTCAGTGTATGTGCACTGAATATGCAAAAAGTATTTATCAATAGCTGGTTATGTTAAAGATTAAGGAATTCTTTGCCTGTAGTTCCTACTCTTTCTGAATGTTTACCATTCTTACCCTGAGAAGCCATCAGTCACTCCATTGATTCCACAGAAGCCATTTCTATCCACATTTTAAACAGTCAAAGCTAAAATAGTCAACATAGAAGATAACAGAATTTCTGCTGTTACGAATTTTGCTACATAAACATTTCTTAATAGATTTAATATAGCATTATTATTGTTTTTGAAGTTAGTTTGTATTTTAATATAAAGGAGAAGTAATATCTTATAATAAGGGAGAAGCAATAATATCTGTGAGTCTAAATTTATTTTTTTCTAAAATAACTGCTCTAAAGACCGTCTATTTCCATTTTCTGCCTCTAGATCAACAAGAGTTATAAGAGTCTTTAAATATTTCAGGTAAAATCACTGTAGATGTAAAATATGTATTGTATCTATACAAGAAGTAAAATGGTTATTTATGATAAATTTGGAAGGAAAAATTAAAAATGTAAAAATCCTGCTGCAATTAGGAAAACAATATTCCTCTTTCATATTTTTTATTCAAATCACTAGATGAAAATAGCTATGTATTCCAATATCTATACCAACAGATGGTAAGCTTTTGTCACACCAGATACGTATGTACCTTGCACCTGTCGCATCTTTTATTACAAAGGTTTAAATATTGCTAGTGTACATATAAATGACTATTTAATCCTCAGGTCAGTTACCAGCATGTTAGCCATATGTCATGTAGGAGAACAAATGTTTTACTATAATAGGAAAAGAACATTCTAGTTGCCATACGATTTTCCTTTAATTACAACATTCAAACGTACAGTATGGAGAAGTCTCTCTGAGATTTGTTGAGTCTCTATATTTCACCACAGGTTACTTGTTTGTCAGCATCCAAACAACGGAATTCTGTAATGAGAGAAATTATGTTTCTTTTTAAAAAATTGTTAGATTTTTAATGAAAAGGAGTTTTACAACTTATGGGCAGTGATCCACAAGGAAGTGTTCCTGCTCTGGCAGGGGAATTGGACTAGATGATCTTTTGAGGTCCCTTCCAATCCCTAACATACTGTGATTCTGTGATACTGCTGAAGACAAAAATTGATTAAGGTCAGTTTAGGTTTTGTGGAACAAAATTATCTTAGCATTTATAGTACTAATGAAGAATAGGTTATTTTGACAATAATGGGTGCATCCAAAGTGTTGTTTTGTTGTTCATCTACAAAAATGGAGTTCCAAGAGCAAACCCAGACTTACAATAGAGTTGAACAGCTTATCAGGCCAGTATTGGCATAGCCAACATATTAAGTCCTGGATCACCAAAAGAAACAACACAAAACAGCAGAAAGAATGGTGTGTTTGTAGCATGCTTTCCCGTGTGATATATTTTTCAAGGTTTGATTTATGTACCTTTCTGAAACAATATTGTGCTGGAAATTAACATTTTTCTTTTAGGCATTCAGTCTTTTGATTTTGTTTGATGGCAATTACATTCAGTTCAGCTTGAGTAGTAGGCATAGTCTGAGCATATCTTGTTAACTTGATTTTCTCGTCAATGTAGTCATCAAAATGGCATGCTCTAAAATGTCACACAGCCTTAGGACAGAGACAGTTTAGCAGGAGCAGCAGTGCCACTGATTACACCTATTCAGAACAGCTTCTCCCTGAAACCTCAAGTAAATCCAAAATAGTTAAATAAAGGGGTTTGATTTTTTTTTTTTTTTTTTCGTTTCCCACAACTGGTCTCAATTCACCAATTTAGCTGTTCTGAGACTGTGTTTGGCCAATACTTATAAAAACTTCTCTAAGAAACTCCTGTTTGCAAAACTTTCATTTTTTTTTTCATCATTCTCTTTTTCTTTTTTTGTGTGTGCGTGTTTTGTTATAGGTGTTGTTGGGATTTTTTTTTTTTTGCATTTTTTTGTTGTTTTTTAAATATAGAATTTTTATTTTAATAGAAAAGCTCATAATTTTTTTTATTTTTTTCTCTAAGGTTATCTCATTTAAAATGTTTCCTAAATATTCCTAGTGATGTTTACAAATACTTACACTAAGAATCAAGATCAAATAGACTATATAGAGTTAATTCTTGGTCAATATAATTAATGGTCTGCACTCTTTACTCAAAAGTATTTTGTAATTGTTTGTAGGAATTAAACATATACAGAGAGATCTGAGGTTTTAAACTAATATTGAGGTTCTACTTGGACCAAATTACTGCTTGCTTTACTTATGTTTTTTTTTTTTTTTTTACTTGGTTTCGTTTTATGGGTTGTTTTGTTTGTTGTTTTGCTTTTTGTGTCTGTGTGTATTTTGTTTTGCTTTTTAGTTTTTTAAGCTATAAATATGTCTTTTGGTGCTGTATGTTACTCACTGTTGACTATACGTTCTGGTTTAGGCTGGGAAAGAGTTAATTGTCTTCCCAGTAGCTGGTATAGTGCTGTGTTTTGGATTTAGAATGAGAATAATGTTGATCATACACTGATGTTTTGGTTATTGATAAGTAGTCAAAGACTTTTCAGATTTTGACGCCATGTCAGATGTACAAAAAGCTGGAAGGGGGCACATCCAGGACAGCTGATCCAAACTGACCAAAATAGTTTTCAATAAAATATGATGTCATGCTCAGTATATATTTTTGGGGGAAGTGATTGGGAGGAACTGTTGCTTAGGGACAGTATGAGCATTGATCATCAGGTGGTGAGTAATTGCATTGTGCATCACTTGATTTATATATTCTATTATCATTATCATTCTTGTTGTTGTTGTTATTGTTGTTGTTATTATTTTCACTTTCTGTTCTATTGAACTGCCTTTATCTTAATCCATGAAGTTTAACATTTTTCCAATTCTCTCTCCATACCACTGGGGGCTGGATTGGCAAGCTGCTTGCTGGGTTAACCACAACACTATATATAGTGTGCTATGCATATTTACCCACAGAACAACAACATTAAAAATACAAATCTTATGTTTATTGTATGAACTTGACATACCTTTTTTTTTTTTTTTTTTCTTATGGTATCTTAACAATACTAGCAAATCACAAGATGTGATATACAGTTTCATCTTTTGTTAGTTTTAAAAGACAGTCTATGATAGTGAATATGAAAAATAATGTACTGCAAATTGTCAGAAAGGGTACCAGAATCACATAGTCAGCAGATCTTTATTCCAGTGTGTTCACTTCAGAGGTCTGTTAAGTTAGATTCATTAATTATATGTATGTTTCTCTCTGTCTTTTTTTTTTTTCCCTGACTCAAAATGATAACCACCTAATTCAAGGACTCTGCTCTTTTCATGACTTGTCATTTCAGGCTTTAATCAGCCACAGTCATTAAAAATCTCACAGTACTTCCCGCGAAAGTAATCATCATGATTTGTTAAGTGCTGACACTGGACTCATCTTTATATCAGACACAAACAAAAACAAGAGCAATTTCCAGCTTGAGTATATGTTTTCAAATTTCTTATGCTTTATAATATTCACTATGTTAAATGTGAGGAAGATATTTTAGGAGAAATAGAAAACATGGATTTTAGTAATACATAAAGTTAGTCTTTCATATGTGAATTATTTAACATATTGCAATCTATTTGTGTGAAAACCTACACCAAATGAAATAATTTTTGCTTATTTCACCCAGTGTAAAATATTTCACTAATGTTGATCTCTGAATTTTCTTTAGGATACTGTGCAATTTAACTTCTTCCCTTGTCATCCTAAAGGTAAATAAATTAGGTTTAGGCACTCACTATAAATTTTGTGACTGATTATTCACAGAATGTTGAGGTCAGAGTCCTCTGAATGTGTGTTCTGTATCACATATTCTATTTATTATGTGTTATCACATTCTATCTTTCTCTTTTTTTTTTTTTTTACTGTATTTATGCCACCTACTTTGCATTATCTCTTAGTTTTTCTACTACTTAACCCATAGTTTTGTCCATTTTTTATGATAAGTCAAATTAAACTCATTTTGTTTTGCTGTTCTTGAAACCGTGAAGAAATTTTGATTTATTTTATGCTATTTCTAACACTTAGACCCTTGAAATTATTAACTCAGCATGCAGAACTAGGGGCAACATCTTCTAAAATGAGTAACAACGTCTTGATATTTATTAATTAAAAGTTATGCAGTCCACATCTATGGACTACATGCTCTAGTTAATGGAAGCCTTGCAACCACACTTCTATTAGCAAGTACTCTAATCTCCATCTCCTTAATGAAGAAATGGTGCAAAGGTAACAGCTGGGAAATATGTATTAAGAAATGTGCAGTAACAGATGGGTATCAGAAAACAAACAAACAAATGAACAAACAAACAAACAAACAAACATAAAATTCATCAATAATTAATCAATATTTAATTACTTTTTTTTGGTTGTTGTTTATTCTTACTCAAGTGAAATCAATTTAAGGTCTGAACCTAATCGGAATCAGTAGTCAGAACACTGTTAAAAACAGTCTATGCCTCATAAGACTCAGATGGAAGTCTGAAAGCTTACTTTTTTCTTGATTCTAGACTTCCTATCTGGCTAATCTTCCTAGTGCTATTTTTATGTTGCCTTAAGTGGTCAATGGATTAAAACCACCCCAAAACAACACCAAAATCCATCTATCAGTCCTGAAGCATGAATCTCTTTACATCAATGTGAGTTTCCTGATCATTAACCATTCTATAATGATTCTTTTGGAGTTCAGTACATTTATTTGTGCATATGGAAACACAGAGGCACATCTGCTGTAAAAGGAGTAGACAGGACCTCTTAACCAGTTCTGTAATCGAGTAATTAGGTTGTTATTTTAAATAAAACACCATGACTGAAATGTGAGTGACACCCAATTACATGATTAAAAAATAACCTGAAGAATTTTTGAATCCTAAAGACAGGGTTTTGCATCCTAAATATACCTACATTGGTTCATTCCTGCTAAAACAAATAACATTCAGGGATTTAATCCAAAAGTCCAGGCACTGGAGTCAGAGGAGCTCATCATCTCACCCTAAGAAAGATATCTTCCTTTGTTCAGCCAAATAGCTCTCCAGATTCCTCAGAGATCCTTTTAGTTGTCCAAATGTAGGTGCCAACTGCTATGTAAGACGTGGCCTATAGTTTCTGAGACACCTTAATACAGCTTGCATATTTGAAAAAGGATCTGAGAAGATGCTCATGTTTTCGAAGTAGCAAAGGAATGGCAGGAGAAATATCCTGAGACATAACAGATGATGTTAAATACTTACGTGTGTGTTACTGAACTGCATCCTAGATTTCCACTGACTGTATAGGGAGTTTAGATGACAAACTCCCTTGTCAGTGTTTACATTTAGTGATATATGTATAACCCCAAATCTGGTTAAAACACCTACAGTCTGGGTGATATGGGCTTGATGATGTTGTTTAGACATAAATGTCTGTTATTTGAAATGCTCTATGGCCTCTTACCTGGTTATCAAGTTGCTGCTCAATATCAAGCAGTTCCAGTTTCTTATGAATGCTGGGTCATGCCTTTCTATCCCTGTGCAACTGTTTCTAGGGCATCAAATGATACTAGGCATCTATGGCTAGGAATCACATTATTGCTGAGTTTGGTTTTCTCCAGTGTTGGTTGATAATGAATGGGGATTTTTCAATGGCATTGTTCTGAGACACCTCAGTTCCACCTAAGTCCTAAATAGTAATTTGCACACTTGGCTGGATCTAGTATTTAATCATCTGTTGACACAGGACATTACCATCATTTTAACAGATTAACAAAATCAGCTACTTTCCAGTTATCATTATTAGGCATTCTTGGAATATTTTCAAGGCTTTTTGACCTTCTAAGTTTTTCCTATTTCTTGTTTAGATTATAATGTATAACTTCTGCTTATTTTTCATGTATAACTTTGCTAATTTTTCAGGTTATCAGTTACATCTTAAACTTGTTAGAAATATATTGATTTCTCATTGAAAAAAATAGCCTAATAAAAATAGCCTTTTCAGATGTCTTTGATTTTTTTTTTTTTTGCTTTAAATTCAGATAGTAATTTTTTATCAGTTCTTTCAGAGTTACATTTGCTCAACTCATCTTAATGTCACAGTAATGCCCTGTCACATAATTTGCAGAAAAAACAGTGAAATGAAGTTGACTTTTCCTGCTGAAGAAAACAAGGTTCAGCTTGCTTGTGATGATACAGTTCAAAAGGATAGCAGACTCCTCAATAGGATACTACTTCACAGATTTTCTGCTTTGATTCCTTAACTGTTTTTCCCTTAACTATTTTAGACATCACAGTTATAATGCTCTACCTGGTAGCAAGGCAACACTGCATAAATGTTGGGTGATTTATAAATAGCTAATTAAATGCATTACAGATAAAAATATGCTGCATTTATGTATCAGTTCTCTTTATATATCGGTTTAAGAAGGATGGACCTGAGCCATTTGATACCTGTTGATAAGTTCTGTAAAACACTCAACATAGTGCATTTAATGTGTTTTTTGAAATTTATCATGTAGATAGCAGTTTACAAAACTGATTTAGACTGCTGATACTTTTTAAGACAAAAACGTCTTTCCTTTTTTAATGTAGATGCAATTATTAGTATTAAAGTGGAGTCTGAAGATTGAAGTGTGGTACCTTATTTAAAATGGCAGCATAGAAATGCTAACAGAAATTAAAATAGGTGTGATGATAGTTAAAAGACAGATGGAAATCATCATAGTCATGAGTAATTAGCAACTATACTGTAGATAAATTGTCTTCATTGCCTTGGACATTATATAGCACACAATGGTAATTTAACTCAAAGTATGAAATACTTAATACTTTCATATGCACAATTTGTTCACTTCCTTTTCTTTTAGCTACTGTTCACATATAACTTCAGGTATCTAGTAGTTATAAATCAGTTCAGAAATTGAGGACACCCAAAAGTTAGCCCTATCTTTCTTTTCTGTTTATTTTGTTTTGTTTTGTTTTGTTTTTGGTTGGTTGGTTGGTTGTTTTTTTTTTAATCAGAGTTAGCTATATATGTTGTTCCAAAATATTATAACAATACTAGTAATTATTTTGTCTTGCAACTATAGATACCATTTTTTTCTTTTTCTTTTAATATTGATAATACTTTTATTGACAATTAAAAGGCACTTTAACAGATCCGTTGCTTATTAGCTTTTCAAGAGATATAATTGATTTATTTCTATCATTGTAAAATTAATTCCTATACCTAAGAAAAAAAATAAATAGATTTGTGTTCATAACTTCTCTGTATCTCTAATTCAGTAGCCTCTGATGAATCTTTGCAACACCTACATTTAATGTCTTCAGATATGTACATTTTTCTTGTAGATTTCTTTGGCCTAATCCGGATTGACAGCTGCATGGTTTCTTCCCCTCTCAAGAAATTCATTATTTCCTGGCCAGTCTTCTGTGAATACATACAGTTTCCATCCTCAGAGGTTTTCAAAATATAGCCCTAGCAACCTGGTCTGACCTCACAGCTGGCCCTGCTTCAAGCAGATATTGGACGAGAGAGTTCCTGAGATCACTTCTGACCCGAATTATTCTGTGTTTCAGTGAATAAGTGGGTGCTCTTGGATCACACTAGCAAATGAACCAGGAACAGCCATGCTATGAAGCTGAGTTGTTGCATTGAGATGAAGAGCTAAGATTCTGTAGCAATGGACTGGAAGCCCTCTCTTCTGGAGCCTGACTTAGACTGATCATCTGTAGCACACACTCAACCATAAATTACATGCATCAAAGAATAGGATTCATTCTTATATCTATGTGAAATGGTTGTCTAGTTCTTTTATCACTATCTTGTCTTTAAAATATATTAAAGAGACTGTAGCCTTCTTTACTGACTTCTTTATTCATGAAACATTTCTTATTCTTTCTGCACTTCACTTTAAATGACCACTGGAGGTGAATTTGCCCCCGAGGTATTATTTTCCTTTATCACATCAGGTATTGTAAATTATTCTTTTGTAATTTCATAGACTGAAATATAACATCTCCAACTGTTCCTCTGATTATAAATGTAACAATAGTAGTTTATTAGTACCCTTGAATTCATTTTCATTCTGTTTGACATGCCTTACATATATCTGTTCAAGATTAAGTCAAGATCTGGTCCAAATTTGCTCATGGTTATGTCATAGATAAAGCTGAAAGTAGTTTCACATTTGTTATTTTTTTTTATTTGTCTTGAATCTTTTCACTTAACACAGTACAATAATTCACATTTTTAAACTGAAAATATAAATAAAAATAGATCATCAGACTACTCATGAACATACTTAGAGCAAGGACTTTGTGTCTGCTTTCAAAGCCACAAGCTTCTATTCAGTTATAAAATGTGATCATTGCATAGAGAGCACTAGATTGATTTTTAATATTGTTTGGCTATTTAGGTAAATGCTTCAGTTTAAAATACTTCATGTATTTTATTTAGTCTTTGTCCTTTTATCATTCTTTTCTCTTTCCGTTTTTCAGCTTGTTCTTACTAATTAAAATTCACATTTTGCTACAAAACCAAGAAAGAACAGACTCCAAGCATGCTTATAGGTGTGTGTCCCCCCCCCCCAAAAAAAAAAGAAAGGAAGGAAGTAGCTTTATCTGTCACATCAGAAGCTTTAAAGAAGCCTAGACATTTTATAATTCCCATGCACTCTTAATCTACTTTGTGCATATTACACGCTCAGACTTTTCTAAATATATTGTAATTAGACCTCTGTATTACAAAGGGGCTGCTCATATTGCTCCTACCTAATCTCTAATTTATATGCAGAAGAGCAAAGCTAAAGAGTTTAGGATTTTCACATTTAATGCTCTTTTTACCTAATCAAGTTGTACAGCTTAGTAGCTTCCTACCCTGTCTTTTTTTTTCTTTTTTTTTTTTTTTTTCTTAAATAATAAATTGACATAGTCCTAGGCAGGAGTTAATGTCTGTAACCTTTCTTTATTCACTGATTGTTCTCTGGAGACACAATAATTCATCATTCAGAAATAAATGGTGCATGAGTAACCCCTTATAAATAATCAGCTTACTAGTGAATCCAGATTAAGTTCAAATGAAGTTTCATTCACTGTATGTTTTCCTCCATTCCTTTCTGAGACCAGTATTAAAATTTTGCTTCCAAAGTAAGGGACAGGTATGTCTAAATAAAACTGGATTAACTTTGCTACCTCCTTCACAGAATCAAAGTTTTACCATCAGAACTGGTTTTGATGGTCCAAGAGGTTAATTTAAACTTTGCTTTTCTCAACACAACATATCCTGCTGAGTAGTGTTAAAAAAGGGTCCTCCTTCATCAATTCACATAATTATTTAGTAAAAAGTATGATTTTCTGCTGGCTTTTTGGTTATAGTAATTACTGACATACATTATCAAAATAAAACTGCTGCTTATCTCCTTCCTTTACCTTAGAATATTATGCTTAGCAACATATTACACAATTTTTTTTTAAATTTTTTTATTCTGAAAATATTAAAAAAATCATATTGTGTTTAGCCATGTTTTTCTTTTTTAACTGAAAGGTGAATGTTTTGTTTTAAATACAAGATGACTGAGGTTCTGATTTTTTTTTTTTTTTTTTTTAAGAAACATAACAAATTCTACAAAGACCATTATCAAGTCATCATCTGTCATCTTCCCTATATGTATATGTTGATATTCTCTCTTCAGTGTTAGAATTACACTTCTTTCTTTGGTTGTTCACTACTTTGTTTATGGTCTTGAGAAAGATAGAAGACACTTCCAATTTCTGCAACCTTCCCGGTAAAATCTGGAATCAAGTCAGATTTTCTGTATCACTAAAATAATCCTATGAGTTTCAGGAGACTTCTTTTAATGTAGTCCTCACTGTTTCTTTTGCACAACTGCACGGTCAACAACGAACAAATGGATTTCCAATTTGACTAATGTTTAATTTTTACAGTGATAACATATCAGATGATGTTGCAAAGATTATGTCCTGTGTACCTTTAGTTAAGTAAAGTACATAGTAAAGTATAAAGAAATAAGCAAATATTAGCCTTTTAAAAAGTATTAATATTTTGAAACTTTTTACTCCATCAAATATCTTCAAATATTTACCTTTACTAAAGTGAATAGTAAGATAAAAGAAAGTAAACAAAGCCAGGCCCTGAGAGGCATGTGTGATGTTTCCGTCTTCCTGAGATTGCAATTCTGTCTTTTTCAAAAATAAGGCAGGCGTTTGCCTTTCAGTTCATCACATACCAGTGGCAATAAAAAAAACTAAGATGGTCTATAGTGATAGAAAGTAGTTTGTGAACACTTTTGGTGTTGGTTCTTTCTTTGATTGTTTGAGAGTGACAAAGTAAAGCTTACAAAGGGTTTTTTGGTCTTGTTTTTCCAGGCTGCTCAGAAGTGCAGTGAATTTTCTCAACTGTCATAAAAAAAGTAGAGAAAATGAAGTATTCACCTGCCTTTGTTAGGACCATTATTCCATATGTTTTCAGAAGACAAATAGCAGGCAACAGTAGCTATCTGATTGTTGAGGTTTGTTGTTTTTGTTTGTTTGTTTGTTTGTTTTTCTGTTTTGGTTTTGCTTTTTTTCCTAGTGTTCAATAAAAAATTATAGAAGAGTATAAAAATAAACACCTGTGTGCAAGACTTTCATTGAAGCTTTTAATACATTATTTTTATATATATAAGCACTGTGTAAAACTAGTACTGATAAATCCAACTCTCAAATATTATCTGATCTTACAGTGGTCATATATGTTTTATAGTGTGATATACCTGTTAAGACTCAAAACCTTACAGGACAAAGTTTTGCCTTTTCTATCTACCTGTGCATTCAATACAAATACATCCCAGGTAGCTGTTCATAACTTTCCTAAATTTTAATAGAATGATTTTAATTTTCCATGCTGAGCCTCTGCCTCAGACAATTTTTTTCTGAAAAAGAAGAAAGTATGAAGGAAAGAGAATGAAAGCAAAGGCAAAGACAAAGGCTTTGAGACATTTTTGTCCATATGAAAAAATCTTGAAGTGATATATTTGTGTACTGTTACTGACCACATTTTTCAGAATGAGTTATCTCTATTTTGGGAATATTACTTTTGCTGTGAAGATATGCAAGAAGTGAAGAAAAAGAGTGGGAGCAAGAAGAGCAGAAGGTTCATTATTATAAGAGAAAGGCATAGAGTGTTTTAATAGTCAAGGACAGCAAGAAAGATTCTACAAGTACAGCCATAAAAGGAAGTTTATGGAGAAAGTGGGCCTATTGAAGAATGGGACAGGGGGTCTGCTGACACAGGACTTGGAAAATGCTGAGGTACTGAATGTCTTCTTTACTTCTTTACTTACTTCAGGAATGCTAGATCCCTAAAGGGAATTCTAGGGGATGAAGTCTTACCCTTGCAGAAAAGGTTAAGTTTATAGAACATTTAAATCAAGGTAGGTGAGGCCTGGACTGCAGAAGGTTTGTTAGCAATTTAGAAGGTCAACAGGAGCTTAATCTGAAAATGACATGTGGTTTAACCTCACTATTTAAACAAAACAATATCTGTGTGACTGGTAATATTTTAGGAAAATCAAAAAAATACAAGGGCCACTGTGAAGCATCTTCCTAAATATTTTTCAAAGATTAATGTTTAAACAAATCTCATATGATGTTTCTGATACACATCGAAGATGCTGTCAGTGATTTAATTCACAGTGGCTGCATATGCCTAATGTGAACAGATTCTCTTGATGCACCCAGCATACTGGTCATGATTTTACAATGCCCACCTTAAGTATTCAAAATACATTAAAACACTTCAAAACTAGACACCCCTGTGGCATTCTCTACAGCTAAAATGCAGAAACCAGGTTGCTTTTTCAAATGCATAATACCTAAGTCCTTCTTAACTGTACCTGGGTTCTCAGTGCACATCCATGAATTTGGAAAACTGATATACGAAATAGACGCCTAGTACTAACAGCAGAACCCCACATCTTTTCCTTATAATTATGAGATTTCTTTTCACACTTTGCTTCATTTTGCTTCAAAGTCTGATCAGGTTTTTGGTATTGACCTCCTGGTTACAGTGTAAATAAACGTATCTGTGCTGTAAAATCTACCAACTGGAAATCAGAGACTATTTTAAAGATTGTACAAGATGACCAATAATAAGGTTTTAACATGAATATTGAAATGTGTATCTCAGTAAGATTGCTGGACTTGGAAAATTACACTTTTTATTCAATTTATATTCCAAAGCTCTTTCCTATACTTCTACAAATATTTGACAGGACTTATATTTTTTTATCCTGGATTTATTTTATTTGAATTATTTAAAGGCTTTGCATGGTAATAATTCCTAATATCCCTAAAATAAATATTCTGTATCAATATTAATATTAATGTGAATAGTAAGATAACAGTTACAAAGAGAAAACATGTTTTAGTTGGAGTGGGATTGTGTGAAGCAAGCATGAATTTTACTATGATTACATTATAGGATAAAAACTGTAGCTGCAAGATAGGTTAGATTGTTATAGAGGCTTTAGAATTAGGATTTTAGTACCCAACTTTTATATAGCTATTCTCTAAAAGAATTTGAAGTCCAGACCCTAATGGCTCAATTCATTTATCCCTAACACCCTATCCCTAACACCTAACACCCTCCCTATCTAGTGTTCTTTGAAATACCCTAGGGTATCTGAGACATCTATGAGACTGACATATATTACTTGTGCCTTTCTAGATAAGTAGCTGAAAATATATGGACTAACCTAAGATATTTTAAATGACTGTAGAATCCTGTGCTTAGCTAACTGAATCAAAGCCCAGGTTGCATTTGTACCATAGAAGAAAGGCTATAAAACTAGGATTTATTAAACCTACCTAAAATTAACTCTTCAGTGTCCATGTGGGATATCACATTTCCACTGTTGCTGCTGTGTATGGTCTTAGCATAACATAAAGGTCCTTAGCATACCTGTCAGGTTCATGTGGATTTCTCAGATAACCTGTAAGACCTCAGATGCACTGGTATCATGGTTTAACCCCAGCCTGCAATCAAATACCACACAGCATCCTGCTCACTCCCTGAAATGTGGGATGGGGGAGAGAATTGGAAGGGTAAAAGTAAGAAAACTTGTGGGTTGAGATAAAGACAGTTTAAAAAGTATAGCAAAAAGCTGCGCATGCAAGCAAAACAAAACAAGGAATTCATTCACTATTTCCCATCATCAAGCAGGTGATCAGCCATTCTCAGGAAATCAGGGCTTCATCACACGTAATGGTTACTAGAGGCGACAAAACACAATCACTCCAAAAGTACCCTCCCCGTCCTTCTTCTTCCCCCAGCTATATATGTCTAACACGATGTCATATGGTATAGAATATCCCTTTGGTCAGTTGGGGTCGGCTGCTCTGGTTGTGTCCCATTCCAGCTAATTGTGCATTCCCAGCCTACTTGTTGAGGGGGTCATGTGAGAAGCAGAAAAGGCCTTGACTTTGTGTAACCACTGCTCAGCAATAACTAAAACATATTTGCATTAACAACACTGTTTTCAGCACAAATCCAAAACATAGCCCCATATAAGCTATGATGAAAAAAAATTTAGTGTAGCCCATGCAAAATCAGCATAATCAGTTACACTTAGGCAATTGAATCCAGGTTTGATTGGAGGGTTTCATGAGAGATGAAGCAGTCAGGAAAAAGAAGAATAGTGGGTGTAGGTGCTAGCCCTTGATAGAACTCACTGGCCTTGATTTAGTTATCCAAATATAGATTTCTACTGGGTTTTAAGATGACCTTATGCATCTAAGATCAATGCTGGAAGACACAACAAACTGGGACACCCATATCCTTTTGGATTTCTAAATGGAGCATCAGATGAAATACATTAAAACATCAGAAACAATACCTAGATCCACCTGTTTGAACCACTGAATTCAGCCTTCTAGCCATGAGCCTGTCGAAGACCAAATACCCATGCATCACATGAGCTTATGGCAACTAACAACTATCTGGGCTGACATTCTAAGCAAAAATAAAAATGAGAACCTAATAAGTTTTCTCAGACCAGATGAGGACTATGTTCTGTAATATTTGCATATTAAAAGTTCATGTTGCTAGAAGATTTTACTTTTCCATCTTACATAGTTAAAGGACCTCTAGAGTTGGTCAGTTTTTAGATGCTATATTTAGATATGTGACAGATTTACAATGTTAACTATACAAACCTTTTAATATATGTGCTCTATTTTTATTTAAAACTGAAACAAATTTGACACATTGCTTTGTCTTATTTTAAAGTCAAATTAATAAATGAAAAAAACCAAGCAACAAAACAACACGACACACACATACCTGTGCTTGTGTTATACAGACCTAGAACCACTGTAGTTGTCACTGATTATAATTAATTTGATATGTTGCCAATGCCTAACGTTGTCTTTCAATTAGAAGTCTTTCTTTGGTTATCATAAATTATATGAGGTTTTTGTTTTGGTTTGGTTTGGTTTTTTTTTGTTTTGGTTTTTTTTTGTTTTGTTTTGTTTTGTTTTGTGTGTGTGTGTGTGTGTATTTTGTTTGATTTGTTTTGTTTTGAGTTTGGATTTGGTTTGGTTTGGTTGTTGTTGCTGTTGTTGTTTGTTTTGTTTATGTTTCTTTCCATTTTCTGAGATGAATCCATAAGCAATTATGAAAATTTTGTTTATTTCTGTAAATTCAGTTATTAATTAAACAGATCAAGAGTCTCAGTTATTGGAACATGGAGCCTGGCATTTGGTAGGAAGTTGCCTACTGTCTGCACTTTGCTGGTACGCGATTGACTGGTACGTATTCATTGAACTGAAGACTACCAACAAGTATTTTCTAATTTTAGTAATTAGTTTAGCATATTTAACATAATTTTATTTTGCTTTTTAATATAGTAATGAATTTTTTCTGTATATATAATAACGGAATTATTCTGTATTGCAAAGGTAGCAGAAGTAAGGAGCATTCATGTTTAGATAAAGCTAACTAAATATTCAACCTGTTCAGAAGGCTGGTTGGCAGAGTGCCTTTGGAGGCAGTCCTGAAGGACAAAGAAGTCCAGGAAGGCTGACCTCTCTTCAAGAAGGTAATCTTAGAAGTGCAAGAGTAGGCTGTCCCCCTGTACCAGAAGGCAAGCTGGCAGGGGAAGAAGGCTGCCCTGGCTGAATAGAGAGCTGTGTCTGGAATTTAGGCATAAAAAAAGAGGATTTATAACCTTCGGAAGGAGGGAGAGGCTATTCAAGAGGAATACAAGAATTCTGTGAGGTTATGCAGGGAGAAAATTAGAAGGGCCAAAGCCCAACTAGAGCTGAGCCTGGCAAGTGCTGTGAAAGACAACAAGAAATGTCTCTATAAATATATTAGCAACAAGAGGAGGGCTAAGGAGAATCTCCATCCTCTGATGGATGCAGAGGGAAACACAGTGAGAGAAGATGAGGGAAAGGCTGAGGTACTAAATACCTTATTCATCTCAGTCTTTGATAGTCAGAACAGTTGTGCTCCAGGTACCCAGCCCCCTGAGCCAGAAGACAGGGATGGGGAGCGGAATGAAGCCCAAATAATCCAAGGGGAAATGGTTGGCAACCTGCTACACCACTTGGACACCCACAAGTCTATGTGGCCAGATGGGATACACCCAAGGGTGCTGAGGCAGCTGGCTGAGGTGATCACTAAGGCACTTTCCATTATCTATCAGCAATCCTGGCTAACTGGGGAGGTCCCAGTTGACTGGAAGTTGGCTAACATGATGCCCATCTACAAGAAGGGCAGGAAGGAGGATCTGAGGAAGTACAGACATGTCAGTCTAAACTCGGTGCTGGGCAAGGTCATGAAGCAGATGATCTTGAGTAACATCACACAGCACATACAAGAGAACCATATGATCAGGTCCAGTCAACATGGGTTTATGAAAGGCAGGTGTTGTTTGACCAACCGGATCTCCTTCTATGGCAAAGTGACTCAGATAGTAGATGAGGGAAAGGCTGTGGATATTGTGTACTTAGACTTCAGTAAGGCCTTTGACACCATATCGCACAACATTCTCCTGGAGAAGCTGGCAGCTCATGGCCTGGATGAGTGTACCCTGTGATGGATAAAGAAGTGGCTGGAGGGCCAGGCCCAAAGGGTTGTGGTGAATGAAGCTAAATCCAGTTGGCGGTTGGTCACGAGCAGTGTTCCCCAGGGCTCAGTATTAGGACCAGTTCTCTTTAATCTCTTTAACAATGATCTGGTTGAGGGGATTGAGTACACCCTTAGTAAGTTTGCAGACAACACCAAATTGAGTGTAAGTGTTGACCTACTGGACGGTAAGAAGGCCATACAGAGGGATCTGGACCAGCTGGTTCGTTGGGCTGGGGCCATTTGTATGACGTCTAACAAGGCCAAGTGCTGGGTCTACACTTGGGTCACAACAACCCCATGGAGTGCTACAGGCTTGGGGAAGAGTGGCTGGAAAGCTGCCTGGCAGAAAGGGATTTGGAAGCGTTGATTTACAACCAGCTGAATATGAGCCAGCAGCGTGCCCAGGTGGCCAAAAAGGCCAATAGCATCCTGGCGTTTATCAGGAACAGTGTGGCCAGCAGAGAAATGATTGAGCCACAGTACTTGGCACTGGTGAGGCTGCACCTTGAATACTATGTTTAGTTTTGGACCCCTTATCAGATGAAGGGCATTGAAGTACTAGAGACTCTGCAGAGGAGGGTGATGAAGCTGGTGAGGGGCCTGGAGTACAAGTCTTGTCAGGAGTGGTTGAGGAACTGGGGTTGTTTAGCCTTGAGAAAAGGAGGCTGAGCGGAGACCTTATTGCTGTCTACAACTACCTGGAAGGAGGTTGTAACACGGAGGGTGTTGGCCTCTTCTCCCAAATAGCAAGTGATAGAATGAGAAGAAATGGCCTCAAGTTGCTCCAGAGGAGGTTTAGTTTGGATATTAGGAAAAATTTCTTCATGGAAAGGGTTGTCAGGCATTGGAACAGGCTTCCCAGGGAAGTGGTGGAGTCATCATACCTGGAGATGTTTAGAAGGCATTTAGAAGAGGTTCTTAGGGACATGGTTTAGTGCTAGAGTTGGGTTATGGTTGTACTTCATGATCCTGAGGTTCTCTTGAAACTGAAAGGATACCGTGATTCTATGATTCCATCACACCATTTGAATAAATATTCTGATAAAACATGAGGGAAAAATCTGGAAAAAATAAGTCCCAATTATGTCTAATCCATCATTAAATCTTGCCATGAACACATTAATCAGTGTGGGGACATTCTGACATTCATTACAGCAAACTGAATAATATTAGACATTTGCAAGAATGTGAAATCTGAGTATGCATTTTCACAAGATGGTAACACTTCAAAAATTGTTAGTCAAAGTCCCTGTACAACAAAGGAGTCAAGAGACAGCAGTGAGACTTGTGAAAAGTGACCATGGAAGGTTAATCACCTTGAGAGCAAGGAAGAGACAAGAGATAGTGTGTCATCTAAGACAGAATAGAGGATATGTAAGAAAGCAGAAGAAAGATTCATCTGCCAATTGAAAGACTCTGTGGTGGTCAACTGCCTAGGCAAGAACTGTTGCTTCTTCCTATCTTTTTTTTTTTTCTCTGTAAAATGGCAAAATTATGGTTATGAACAGCAGCAAATGTGTAGGATTTTGCAAGCTATTTTTCCAGAGTACCAAAGCAGTCAGTAACAAAGTCTGCAAGAAGTTATTGCCAGACAAGAGTTTTGTGCAGGTAGGGAAATAAAGCAGTTTGTTAGAAAAAGGAAAGCCTTGAGGAAACCTGCAGTTCAGGGCCTTTTGAGGTGTAAATGAGAAGTATTTACAACGAGTAAGGCAATAAAGTGGTGCAGAAACTCTCTACTGAGGCCGAGTGGCTGTCACCATCACAACTCATGACTGAAAGGGTTGAGCTTAACTGAGCTTACAGCAGGTTTGTTGAAGTTTAGAAAAACTAAGTTTGCAGGCAAGTAACATAAAAAGGACTCATCCAGTTAAGAAAAGGGTGAAGTTCAGAGTGACGGAACTGAGGAAGACCAGTGAGTGGTGATGTAGGAGACTTTCAGAGTGGAAAAAGGGCAATTAAAGGCATAGCGGTAGAAAAGCACTAGAACTGCTGCTGGAAACGGAAGGTAAGTGATCTGCAAAGCGTGAAAAATGTTTTCTTAAGAAGACAACAGTAAGACAAGACTTTTGGTGACCAGTAATGGGGAAGGACTCTTTTGACTGGAGACCTCTAATTTTGATACCAATCATCTAAAACAGCTGTCAGAACTGCTATAAATATTATGCTTTGTTGCAATATAAAACCAAACCAAAACAAACTGTTAATAAATTAAAAGAGAATGCAGTAATAGGAAAAAAAAAAAAAAAAAAAAAAAGAGAGATTGATTATTGGTAATAAAAATATTATAGTGAGAACAATAGTCAAGATTACTGATATTGTTAAAGGCATGCTTACTTCACAAAATTTGATGAACGATCAATATTTGAACTGTTTGTATAGCGATATGAAAAGCACAAGCTTATGCATTGTTTGTATAGTAATGCAAAAAGCACAGAAGCACAGAGGTTTAATGAAATACAGATATTGATGTGAATATGATCATAAAACAAAGTGTAGATGCTGAGATAATATGTAAAGAAAATAAAGAATATGTAAAGAGAAGAAAGTAATAGCATAAAGAACTGTAAATTTATTAAGATCACAATCACCTTTGACACCAAAAGAAAGTCTAATAGCTCCCAGTGGAGTACTGCTGAAAAGACCCTGTAGGGGAGCTGGGAGTGGATAGCAATTTGTTTATATTATTGAAGATAAATACTGCCAGAAACTGTGTTTTCATAGTGATATTTGTTTTCCTTAATAGACTTGAAGGAAAAAAAAAAAAAAAAAGCACAAGAAAAAGCTTAATAGAATTCTAGATATAGACAAACTTCTTTACCAGCACTTACAAAGGGTGACGCGATGTTTCGCTTGGTTTGGTGAACAAAGACCTCTTTGTAAATGGAATGACAATAGACTCCTTTATGATATATGGTCATAAGCTACATTTAAAATCATATGAAGTTTATTAATTTCTAATTTTTTTAAAATCAATTTTGTGAAATTAAAAGATTGAGCAAATAATTCTTCATTGATATCCCATTTTACAGTGCATTATAAGGAACAAATTCAAAAGTGAACTTCTTGTTCTTCAAAAAATAAACTATTGGTAGATGCTAGAATTTTGACTTTGTGTAAAGCAACTGGAAACTAACATTTTATGGGGTTATTTTTAGATAGTTTTATAGACAATAAAAAATCAGTAAGTTTTTGGTTGTATCTGGGTGAGGGTCTTGATAAATAGTGACAATATGTTTCCCAGTAGTGACCAGGAATAGGAAAGTAATTTTTGCTAAGTTACTTTCTCTCCCTCCCTGCTGATATTCCTGAAAAGTGTTTTATTTAAATAGGTGGTTAAGTCTCATGTCCTTCTCTTGGAGGCTATACATGTCTAATTTTCATTATTTTTAATCACTTTAAGGTATTGAAAAAATCCAACCAAACAAAACCCACTAGTATTTGCGGGAATAAAGAACAAGTTTGTGCTGTGAGAAAAAAAAAAAATATATATATAGATATATAGATATATAGATATATAGATATATAGATATATAGATATATAGATATATAGATATATAGATATATAGATATATAGATATATAGATATATAGATATATAGTTGTAGTTGCTAGTAAAGCAGTTTCACAGTTTCACAAAGACCTTTGAGTATTGCAGGTAGCACAATTATAGTGTATCATGGAATTTTATAAAATGTATTGTTTTGAGAGAGAACTTCTGTGTCTTGAAGACCAGATAGATCTACACTGTAGCAGATGTTATTCAAAATGTTTCCTTTTCAAAGTAAAACCTGTGAAGTGGCTCCTTTGTTAAAGCTTAAAACTGAGCAGCCTTGAACAGGCAACCCAAGGCCACCCTTTGCTCATCTTCCACAATTTCAAAGTCATGGAGTTTAAAAGGAATAACCACAAATGACTACATAGTCTCTAGACCTGGATGACACAATAGTGTTAGTCAGATGATATTGTTCTCTGTTGGTGTTACTATAAACAGAGCAGCCCTGCTGGCTGCCAGGTGCCCACCAAGCTGCTCTCACTACCTCCTCAGCAGGACAAGAGGAGAAAATAAGTTGAAAAGCTCACAGGCCGAGCTAAGGACAGGAAGATCACTAACCAGTTACTGTCATGGGCAAAACAGTCTTGACTTACAGAAGACTAATTTAATTTTTTGCCATTTAATATCGGAGTAGGATAGCGAGAAATAAGTCTAAAAACATGTTCCTCCACCCCTTCTTCCTAGGCTCAACTTCACACCCAGTTCTGCTTTCTTCCCCATGAGTTGTGCAGGGGGATGGGCAATAAAGGTTATGCTCAGTTCACAAGATTCTGTTGTTCCTTCCTCCTCATTCTGTTCCCCTGATCCCGCGTGGGATCCCTCCCATGGGATACAATCCTTCACAAACTTCTCCAGCATGTGTTCTTCCCATGTGCCACAGTTCTTTGTGAACAGCTCCAGCATGGGTCCTTTAGATGGGGTGCAGTCCTTCAGGAACAGACTACTCCAATGTGGGTCCCCCAGTGATCACAGGTCCTGCCAGCAAACCTGTTCCTGCATGGTCTCCTCTACATGGGCTGCAGTTTCTGCCAAAAGCCTGCTCCTGTGTGGGCTTTCCAAGGGCTGCATCTTCCTTCAGGGCCTGCTCACAGGTTTCTGCCTGGGGTCCTCCATGGGCTACAAGGAGGGTGCTTCTGCTGAAGCACCTCTTCCCAATCCTTCTTCTTCACTCAAATTGGGGTCTGCATGACTGTTTCTCTCATATTTGTTTGCACTTCATCTCTTTCACACCTGCTGCTCAGCATTTTTTACACTTTCTTAAATACGTTATTAAAGCCTGTCACTGATGGGCTTGGCTTTGGCCAGTGGCAGGTCTGTTTTGGAGGTGACTAGAAGTGGCTCTGTCCAAGATGGAGACAGCTCCTGATCTCTTCTCACAGAAGCCACTCCTGCAGCTCCCCTCTAATTGTGACTGAATACAGTGACAGACAATTTGTAAAAATGCTAAGAACCAAAATCCGCTGGAAGACAATCTGGTTCTTACATTCACCTAAAGAAACTAATGAATGTACAGATGGAGTAGCATGTGTGTTCTCTGATGTTAGAGGGAAACTAATGCTGCCTCTATTCAAACAAGCTTTCTCCTTGATGCTTCCTAAAGATATTTAAAGGAAAAAAAAAAAAAAATTAAAACTCTCAGGTCTAGGAAGTCTCTTTCTATAGTGAAAGAATGGAGAAATTAAAAAAATCATAGCACATAGTCTGTGGATGAAAAATACAGTTACCTGCTCCATGGAAGACAACAGAGGAAATAATAATAATTATTTAAATAGGGAAAATCTGACCAAATATCCAAGCAAATTAGTATATAAACATTTTAAAGAGCAAGAAACTTTGGAACAAGAAGCTAATTGAAACAGCTGAATATGCAGAAAATTATCTTAGTAACAGTGGAAAATCACAAAAAGAGAAAGTGAGCATAAATTGTAAGAAATATATGCTGTTTATTTGAAAGAGATGTCCAAGCCTGGCAAGATGACAGCTAATGTGAGTACAAAGGTCATGAAAACAAAAGCAGTGAAGTGATCATTTCTCCACAGTAATCAAAGTAAAGCGCATCTTACAGCAATGTGTGTTTATTTTGATAACCACTGTTGTCATTCTGTTCTGCTTTCTGCCTTTCTATCCCCACTACTCTAAAAGGGAAGGAAATAATAGAATTGTTACTTGTAAAAATTCTTTTGTTTCACTCTATGATTTTTTGTTACGATCAATGCATTCATCTTAGGATTTTTTTTAATATATCCAATTTTATCTTTAACATACAGTTCCTGATTCTGTGGCTTAAAAGAGAGGGTCAAGGATGGAAAGAGACAACACCTATAAAGCAAAAAGATTTAGTATGTAAATTCCAAGCCATATATAATGCATTCATCTTTATAAACATTTTCCAGCATGAAGAGGACAGGAACATTAAAATTGTGCCATTATTTTGCTTTCAAACATGTTGGAGCCTGGTTAATCCACCACCTTGGTAATGTTCCATTGGACAACAAGGAGTTGATGGACATGCAACATGAATATATAACCAACAAAACTAACAAAAAAATACTGGCAAATCATGTAAAATATGTATTAAAAACAAGCTCTAAGAGAGTATTTTGCATTCCCTGAAGCTTTATGCTTCCCCTCCTGCCAAGAGATATTGTCTGTTTCTACAAAGCTTATTTTACTAGGTTATTTGATCATCACAACCAAAACAGCACTACAACAGAGACTTTAAAAATATTCCATATTTGAACCATAGAACAATTTATGTTGGTAGGTACATCCAGGAAACATATTCTCCAAATCCCGCTTGAAACTGATGTAATTGGATGAGGTTGCCCAAGGCTGTGTCAAGTCATGAGTACTTCCAAGGTCAGATACACCACAACCTCCCAGGATAACTTGTTCCAGTCTTTGAGTACCTTTCATGTTATTTTTTTCCTCATATATATATTCAGAATTTCTGATTATTTTATGCTTCTTAACCTATTGACATGTCTAGCTCCTTCTTTATTCTGTCCTGCCATCACCAAACATACAGCACTTCATCTTTGAAAGTTAGGTCATTTATATTGTACATATAAATACAAATACAAATATAAATACAAATATAAATATAAATATAAATATAAATATAAATATAAATATAAATATAAATATAAATATAAATATAAATATAAATCTGTGAGTATACAGTATCATGGAATTGATGCCATATGGTTATCACTGACATCTTGGTACTTGGTGTCACAGATCTTTGGCTACATTTGCTATGACCAAAATGTGCATCACTGAACAGTCATGCCATATCCATCTCAGCTGTTAGGTCTCTAATGGTTTCTGATAGTGTATACTTATCTGCTACATTTTGTTATGTTGCTGTTGACTTGTCACATAATATTTAGGAAATTCAGCTTTGCATAGTTATTGTCACTGACAGTTCATTTTTTCTGCCTCTTCACTGGTCCTTGTCACATTATTGTCAAACCATCAACTGCATGAATGCAGTCCATTTCTGCCCTTCTTCACTGACTCACCACAACCTGTATTTCATGATCCTTTTACAACTAAAGTGCACACAGGCTATGTTGGTCTCTTTACTATGCTCTACATGCTCAGGGAATAGAAGAACCTTAGGCATAAACTGCATTACTTTGTAGCATTCTTTTGTCAGTTCTGTCTGATGCCTCCCTGGATGGTTGTACATCATCTCCATATGCTCAACTGCTTTTTGTAGGTTTTCCTACAGTTTTCATATCAGTATGAAACACTTTTTTTTTTTCTTCCCAGATAAGGATATTCTGCAGGAAAGTTTTATGCAATGAATCAAATAAAGAGAGTACATATTTAAAAACTGTTCACCCAAAGATTAAATTCATGTTCCGCTCAATGAAGCATTTTGTTAAACTGTTTTTCTCTCCTCTGCTTTGTGTGCTTTGCATTCTTATATTGTGTACTTCACTTCTAGTACACAAAAACACCTTTTTTTCATTGTTGTAGCTCCCTAATTTGCTTACAAAAGGCAGGAGAATATGTTGCTTTGTATAATTTCAGGACATCTTATCTAATGCTTACTACTGTTGAGTACCTGTTGATACAGCACTTATGGCTTTAATTGGTAAATTTGAAATCAAACAATAAAGCAACATATACTTTTGAATGGTTTGAGCCTTACAGATAATTTCTGACTCTTATTAGAAATAAAATGTTGCCAGGCTTCTGATTTTTTTGCAGTTTCTTAGTCACATAGTAAATTCTCAACCTGCAGAAATTACCAGTTAATTAACTATTTCAGAACTGTACCACGTTCCTGAACACTTTGTTCCATTATCTAGAAATTGTATTAAAGAAAAAAAAAAAGGAAAAAAAGAAAAAAAAGAATCCCATTATTTTTCAGAGTAGTATAGCCAAGAATCTCATAGACAAAGTCATAGAGTGAATGAATGAATGAATGAATGGGAAGTATCCAGGAAGACCAGACAAGTCTATGTGTAGAAATCGTGAAGCACAGAGGAGGCCTTCATGACCATGAATTTTTTACATACTAAACAAAAAGTCCCTTAACATTTACCATTAAGGAACATTGCATGGAGAGGTGAAAGAGAACAATAAGATCTGTCAAGCTACATTTTTTGTCAACAGGCATGTTAGACAATGACACCTGGGTATAAGTACTGTCAGTTCACATCAGCCTGGTGGTGCATTGCTTGAGAAACTGTTCAACTGCTGAGGGCAGAGCTGCATTTGTAGATATTATCCATGCATCTGTCAGACATTAAAAAAAAAATACTTCTTTAAACAAAACAAACAAAACAACTCTTAGTAGAAGGGAATCAAGTAGATGGTTGATCTCATGAGACAGATCTGCAAAACTTTTGTGTTTTTTTTTTTTTTTCACCTGTACAACCAAGCTGTTATGACACCACAATGATCTCAAAGCTCTTTTAACTTTTTTTTTTCACTGACCATTTAACATCTGACCTCGTCTGACACAGTTTTTCTTTATTGTATTTGTGTGTATAGAATAAATGGGGAGGAAAAGAAAATATCTAAGCTGTCATTGTAATCAGTGGACACCAAGTCAATATAGTCAGAAGGATGTGGAGAGCTATTCAGGTCACTGATTGTTTATATGTTGACAGCTATATTTACTGTTTGGAGCTGTGTTTCAACTGTAATATACCATAGCTTCTCTTTTCTTATCATTGACCAATAAAGTAATAGGCAGAAAGGGTATTATTTAAAGGCAAATTAAGTCATTGCACCTATCCCAACATATCGCTGCATTCTTTCAGAAAGGTACACTTAAACAACTTCATCTCTTCAAATTTATTTTTATTCTGTTATTTTCCACAGACTTGGAATCCCAAAGATCCATGAAACATCTTAAAATTTCTCTCAGTTGTGAGTTCAATTTAGGGGATTTTCTGGCTGGGAGAAGAAAAATAAGCATGAAATCATACTCTGTGCATACAGTTAATTTCTCTGTGCATTTGTGGAATAACTAGTGACAAATCTACTGTGCAGGTGTAATTTACAACACACAGAAGTTTGTTTTTTTTTTTTCTAGAAACTTCTGGAAAAAAAGTGTTTAAAGGGAGAGAGACTTGACTATGTTAGACAAAAAAAAAATCTGTATAATGTTTAGTAACCTAAGAATGCCTGATGAGTCTTTGGCCCTTATGTTGCTTGTACTTGCCTACCTCTATTCCACTAATATTTACCTTTTATCAATTATGTATCATGGACTATTTGCCACTGCAGTTTGTCACTATATTTAGCTACCTTTTTAAACCATTCTTCACCAAAATGCATTTCTGTATTCAGAAAGACTCTTTTATTACTCGTAAGTTATTTTATTCTCTTATATTTCATTTCTGGCCCTTTCATGTCCAAGTAGTCAATCATATATAATATAAATATAATTAGGAGTCTTATGGTAATTGCCCAAATGGGTTAGATAGGTGAGTTGGGTTATATTAGATAAATGAGTTGGATTATATAAATGGACAGTGAAGTGGCTTGAAATCTATGTGAAAGGTTGGGCACAAAGTTCAGCTGGGGCCCAGTCACCAGTGGTCTACCTCAGGGATTAATAATGTGTCCTTCATTAATGACAATGGGTCAAAAATGCATCCTCAAGAAGTTCACAGATGATACAAAACCGGGAGGAGTAATAGTAGCATACCAGATGGGTATGCTGCCATTCAGATGGACATCAACAAGACAAAGAATTGGGTAGACAGAAACCTCATGAAGGGAAACACAAAGTCCGGCACCAGTTCACCGTGGGGCCCAACTGTTTGGAAAATAGCTTTGCAGAGAGTGACCTGGGAGTTCTGGTGAACAGTAAGATGACCAGGATCCAGCAATGTGCCCATACCACCTAAAGGTAAACAGCCTCCTGGGCTGCATTAGGAGAAACACTGCCAACAGAGAGGTTATCCTTGCTTTATTCTCTGTTCTGCTGAGGCCACATCTGGAGTACTGCATCCAGTTTTAGGTTCCACAGTAAAGAGGGACATGGACATAACAGAGAGAAAGTCTGTCACAGGTCTATGAATATGGTTAAGGGTCTGGAGGACATGCTGAGAGAGGTGGAACTGCTCAGCCTGGATAAGAGAAGGCTCAGAGGTGTTAATGTGCATTAGCACTTGGTTGGAGAGTGTAAAGAAGGTGAAGCCAGACACATCTCCGTGATGCCCAGTGACAGAGGCAATGGCCCCAAATGAAAACACATGAATTTCCAGTTAAACACAAGAAAAAAACAAAACAAAAAACTTTTTGAGTGTGAGGGCACACTGGAATATGTTTCCCAGAGAAATAGTGGAGTCTTCATCTGGGAAGATACTTAAAATGTGACTGGACGTGGCTGTGTTAACATGCTCTAGTAGTTTGTTTTTGAGCAGGCTTTTGGACCAGATGATCTCAAAAGGTACCTTCCAATCTCAGCTACCTGTGATTCTTCGAAATGCAATCTCAAGTTACTGAAAAAAAAAAAAGAAGTGTTAAACTGAATAAGATAGTTTCATTCTGTTTGAAACAAACAAAATCTTTCTTTTGTTTCATAAAGTTTGTCAGACTTTCTCATATCTTCATTAATTTGGATGTTTTCCAGAGCAGTTTTCATAAAATCTCATTACTCTGCCACCACAAGAAAAATCTAACCTTCTCTCTCTGACCATGTTCTTATAAACAAAGAAACAGACACTACTGTTTCATCTTTGAGATCTGCACTTCATTCAGAATTTCTTCATTTTTATTATATGTTCACCAAGCAATCTTGTTTTCTCCCCTCCACACTTTGGTTTGTGGTTTCCATCTACTAATTTGGTACTAAACCTCAGAAATGAATGTAGGGTATAACATTTTTTTAATCACATTGAAATTAATTATGAAATTGTTAAGGAAACTACAGCATCAGACTTTCTAAGTATATGCTACTTTATAATAGTGGGGTTTTTTGTTGCATTTTGTTTTGTTTTGTTGTTTGTTTTTTGTTTGTTTTTTAAATATCATGGAAACTACTTATTTATTGCTCCGTGTGTGTAAATCGTATGTCCATTCATATTGTTGTAATCAAAAATGTTGAGCTCTGGGAAAGGTATTTATTCTAAACTTCTATGGCTTTAAGTTTGAGTGTGTCATGCTGCTGTTCTAATGTAATTCTGGTGCTTTGGTTTTGGTCAGTGAACTGGTACAAAGATTCAAGCCAGTTCACTACATGGAGGAACCACTTAAAAAGCAGACATAGATGCAATCATAGAGATTAATACAGGATCAGAAATCTGTTACTGTAGCTTACAGAGTAACATACAGATTCATGCAGTTTTTCTTTTTATCTGCTTAGACTAAACCACGGTAAGCATCCCTCTCCTCCCTTAGTGAGAGTTAATAACCTACTGTGATGTGAATAGGTACATGGAGCTTTCTCTTTATGAGGTTTGTTAGCAAGGAGCCACAGGAAGATATTTAGTTTCTTGAGAAAAGCAATAAATAAAAGATAGGAAAATAGCAGACAATTCCAGTAACAGCACAGACAGGCAACTTCAGGCTGTTATCATTGATTTTGATTTTTGTGTGCAGAGCTATCCTGTAACAATATCACTACATGGTATGTGAACATCATCCTTTGGCTGTAATTAATGAACTGCACCCAAGAAAATATTACAATTTGAGAAAAGACAATCATCTTCACTACGATGGAGTGGACATAGTTAATAAGTCTACCTTTTGCTTTCTACTGGCAGAAGCTCAGAAACAGTGTTTAGAAAGCCTGCTTTGGACAGAGCCAAAACCTAACAAATTATATCAAGGTATATAAGTAGATATTTGGGGAAAGTGGATTACTTGCTTGTAAATGTCAAAGCTAACATACTACTGTTCACCTACTAGAATTGTAGAAATAGATCTTTTTAGCATGCAAAATTAATCTCTCATTTCCATTTAGTGGGAGACAAAGTAATTTTATAATAGCACTGAAAAAACAGTTTTACATTTAAATTCTTCACTGATACTTAAAATATAAATTACTGCAATTGATGTGATAAAAGTATACCAGCTAAGAGAAATATCCCAGATGTAATTAATGCAATCTAAAATCATGAACATGAAGCTTCTCTACAGAACTTGGAGTCCATCTATGTTGATATAATAGTATCATTCACAGAGCAAATCAATAAATAAATATCTAATTTCTACATATCTTCTCTCATGTCATTCATATGATATAATCAGCTGAATCAGAATTTTAAATAAAACTTAAGTAAAACAGTTATTCTTATCAGGCATTCCCACATTTGCTGAATGTTTTCACTGAGTTTTGCAAAAATCTCACTTGAGCCAAGAAGTCTTCCACATTTTCATAAAGAAAAAACACACTTTCTAAACTTGCAGATGATACAATGTGAGAAATTCTACCAAGGCAGTAAAAACAAGATATGTCAAGGATGGTAATAAATAAATAATAATAATAATAATAATAATAAAGTATTGAAAAAACAAACAAACAAAACAAAAAAAAAAAACAGAAAACAAAACAAAACAAAACAAAAAACAAAGCAAAACAAAAAAACCCCCACAAAAACAACTTAATAAGGGCAATTCCAATGTTCCATACTTCAACAGTAATAAACAAGTGAACAAATATAAAATAGGAAACCATGACTGAGTAGCAGCTGTGCAAAAAAGAAACTGGTGATTCGAGCACAGTAATATCTAAAAATATCTGAAAATGCATCAGACTCCCCTGCCACTGTGGAAGGGAACAGACTGACAGGAATATATATATATTTAAATTTGTAGTACATAACAGTATTTCTGCATTTTTCTCCTGAGCATAGTCTAAATTTGTGTCCCTAAAAAAAAAAAAAAAAAAAAAAAAAAATTATACTGAAAGCACAGAATTAACTGGTGTCATTGTCATTTAGCTTTCAAGAGGGAACAGGTTATGTGATAACATCTTTTAACTATAAAAAAGGTCAAATGAAAATAATAATTTAATTCTATAGTCATTTTATATAGAAGAATTGCAACAGGCTTAAACTGCAGAAAGGAAGTTTCAGAGGAGCCATTGTTAAAGACTTTGTAATGATGACAGTGAAGTACCAGATCAGATTGCCTAAACAGACAGTGGAAAGACAAAAATCTGTTGCAAATGTAGTTCACTAGACCTTGATGAACAGAGATAGATAAGACAACTTCTGAAGGTAATTTCCAGTCCTACAGTTTCTAAATATTGCAACTAAGATCTTTAACTACATATTACTCTTATTACGGGGAGACAATGACAGTTGACCGATCACACACCTCTACAGCTGAACAAGCCTACCCTGACCAAGATGTGAGAATGCCTACCTCAATAATCAGAAAGATCCTCTCTGTGAGGAGGCCAAAACCTGCTCAGCTCACTATTTCCATTTAAAGGTCTTCTCACATCCATTTTCATCCTTAAAATAATCTACTACCCTCGCTTGACTTGTGTTTTGATAAAGTCATTCAATCACTGAAACAAAAAAATGAAAAAAAGCCCACAAGAGTATTCTCAATTGAAGTAGTGTCTTCTTTCTAATTTACATATGATAGAAATAGTTTTCTACAATTATATAAATTCTCAACATTATTTCTTGATTACAAATTAAAATACATTTTATGTTACTATAGTGAGTTTTGAAATCCATCAGAAAAAAAGTTACATCAGAAATCTGACACTTTGAAAATCTAATCCAAATTAAGTGAGAGTTAGAAATTTAAATTCAGGATAGAAATTCAGAAAAACAACACCAAACCTATTCTGCTGCCTTGGTGCTTAAATTTTCTGATACAGTTTTCCTGGACATAGGAATCTGTCTTGCTAAACATCCAGCTTTTCCTGTATTGACTCCCTGAAAGCTTTCTAGGTCATCTGCACTGACTGCTAGCTCTTACTTGTGACTACCTGGTTTGCAGAAAACAAGTATTCCAGAACATAATAATAGAACTATTATGATTGACATTTGTACTGTCATTCAGAGTACAAACAATTAAATTCAAAGTATTGTGTTGCTATCTGATTTTGTTTATTAAACTTATTTATCTGCTGTATATTTACTCCAGGAGTTAAAGATCTAGGCTTTAGACAAATCTCAGGCTAAGAAATTTGAAGAAGTATCTTCCTCAGGCTAAGAAAAGGATTTACCTATCAGAACATGGATCATTAGGGAGGAATATGCCTTTTAGCTCTCCATTTGAAACAGGGACCCTATGCAGAAAGGAATGCAAAATTGCAGGTCACTGAAAAAAATATGCTAGAAACAGGAAGCTGATTTTGTTGTCTTGCAATTATCACTGTCAGCTGAGAGTGGGTTGTTAGTCAGTGACATATCCGAATAATTCTTTCCACTAAATAAAAAATATTAATAAAACATATCAGTAACAAGAACTCCACATTCTACTCAACTTTAGATTCTGGAACTTCAGACATTCTATAGTGTTTTACTTAGATTTCCATTTACTGTCATTGTAAAGAAAATATGTTCATAGTTCACAATTCCTTTCATTTTTCTGTGGATACTTCTTTAAAGGTGAGAGGACTTGCAGGCTAGATGAACTTCTTTCTCTCTGTTCAACATACAGAAATTATTACATGACAAAGAGAGGTGCAGCTAAACACACTGAAGATGTCTGGATGTAACAAAATTATTTCCACTATTGCACTAATGAGACAATATACAATACCGTTTTGTGTAGCCACTGTTCTGAATTTAAGCAGCTAAATTCATATTAGATGGCTTCTTAGACTACTAAATGGTTTGTTAAATGCCTATGTAAATGCTCAGATGTGTCCTTAAGTTAATAAATATGGATCACGATACAATGCATTCAGTTATTTTTCTGAGAAATTGAACTTGCATACACAATAGCAAAGAAACTGTTGCATTCCTCTTCAGTGCCATAAAAAAAGGTGGCCCATCTGTAGTTTATCATTTTCTTGGTCAACAATAGTTGAACAAAGACCTGAAGTGGTCTGAATGGCTAATCTGAACAAAGACCTGATTGGCTAATCTATCAAGCACAATCCAGGGCATAAGATTTTCTCAAAGCGATTTTATTATCAAGGTAAAAAATTGCAATGGTTTTACTACATACCCTATTTTATTTACTGTGGCAAAAATTTTCACATTGAAAAGCCACTAGCCTCTTGATGGCTATGGTTCTGTAATCTCTGTTCCCAATCAGAAAAATCTGAGAATTGAAATTAGTAAAATTTCATGTGACATCAGAAAGTTTTCCTTATTTATGTACAGATCCTTCTATGCAATCTTTAGTAATCCAGTAAAAGAAGCAAGATCAAAAGAAGGAAACTACAGTATCGTAGTAGTAGCATTGGGTGAGGAATATTGAATTTGTTGGCTACATAGAAAAGATTCTATTATAGAATGAAATTGAGAACTGTTTCTCTTTGAGATTAATTTCATCTTCTGATACTTGAAAACCTACTAGCTGACTTTGGGACTTAGAATTGTTGATGATCTAGGCATCATAGAGAAATAGCCACTTCTTATCAAGTTGTTCAAATAGTCTGTGTGTAAATAATGTTTAAAGGACTGGCTGAGCTCAATGCAGTCACCCAGACATAAGATATTTTCAGGAGCTGCATGGGGCTAATCAATATGCCACATGCCCTGTGGGAAGCTCTATTGGGAGATCTGAATAAGCAGGCAGAGGACCCAGGGGGAGGCATAGCTAAAAGAGCACTAGAAAATTAGCTTAAGCAGCTGAATCTCAGCTCAGAGATTAATCAGAAAGCTACAGTGCAGAAGTACTAGGACAAAAAAGCAAAGCAAAATAAACCAAACAAATAAACACAACAAAGAATACAAACAAACAAAAAAAACAACCAACAAACAAAGAACACTGTATGAGGTATTTCTTACTCTGGATGAGAATTGTTGGTTACAACAGTTAAAACAACTTCAAAAAAGCATATATAAGTTAAACAACATTCCCTGTCAGGTTTCTGGTTCTCACTGGCTCTATGTATACTATCAAGACATTCAGAGATAGTAGAAGAGAAGCAGATAGAAATAATCAGTACTGGTGATGCTCCATGTGTACATGTAAGGTTCAGATCTTGTAGTCTTGACTAGGTTTAGCCTGATCCAATTTACCAAACACCCTCACCACACGCATAATATTAAACTGTCTGAATGTTCAGAGCTTTGTTTTCCAATGAGTAACTGAAGTGTGTTAGTTCACTCATAAAATGTAGTTTCTGATTTAGGTTCCCCTTACAGAATTCTACTTTGTGGGATGAAAAACTATTCAGTAAATTTAATGAACAAATGGTAAACGGGGACAATCAGAAGATACAATTCAAACTCACACTTGTTTTGAATCAAAGGACTAGTACGGAAGAAGCCAATTCTGGGAATAAAGTTACTTCATTACACTGTATTCATTACACAATCCCAGAAACTAAAATTACAGTGAATGGGAGATACTTCAATTCCTAAATAGGAGTCAGTCCCTCTGTCAGACTCCAGTATGTTTAACCTAAATTTTTACTATTCTCTTCTACTTCACTTCTCTTAACTGTATTATTTTCTAAAAGTCTTTGGCATCTAAATTGATAAGGAAATGCTAGACACTTCCATGTATCCCATTCAGTCTGTTATTTAACTTGTGATGATGCCAATATGTGCATAACAGTCCACTGGTCAGAAGATTGTTCAGTCTACTTTACCATGTAGTAGTGAAATCCACATCTCAGCATGGTGTGATATAGCACAATGTCGGACATTCACACCATAAACTGCACTTTGCGATATCATTTTCACTTATCCTCATGTGAGCCCTTTGTAGGCATAAATGCTAGAGATGATGTACCCAATCATGGATATATATACATATATGTTTAAATAAATAAAAAAATAAAAATCACCAACCTCAAAACATCATTTCAGCCTATCACTTTAGAGTTTAGATCATCATGACCCAAGCAGTAGTTTCATACTTGTTTCCTTGAAATGGAAGTATTTATTTTTTCCATTACAACATAATTGGATAAAAAAACAAAATAAAATTTATTCCCCAGTCATGGAGTGGATTATCTAACTATCTTATCTTTTAATCTATTATCCTAACCATTAATTAGAGTCAGTCTTCAACATGTTCTCTATCTGATCCTATAACAATCTGTAGCCTAACCCTGAATTGCAATTAAAATTTAAAAAGAAATACATACCACTTACCTCATAACAGACACCCTTGTCTGTGTCCAGAAAATAAAACTAAGTATGGAGGATATTATAACTTTAGGAAGCCTTGAGTACTATCTCATATCCCAGGTGATGTGTATAATTCAGAAAACTGAATTTCTGCTTAGGGTGTGAACTACTGTTTTGGTTTTGAATGCCAGTGGCTATTATTCAACATTTCAGGTTGAAGACATTTCTAAATGTAATGCTTCAGTTCATTGTCATCTCAAATCTGGAAATCAAATGTTTGTAAATTATCCAGATTAAATAAATAATTTTATTTAATTTTAAGTGCAAATCTTGGTAAAATTATGGTGATAAGATAATGGTATGGAAGAGAGACAAAAGATGGAAACCCCTAAAACCAGACTGTCAGCAGATGTTATAATATCATACATAAAATATACCAAGTAAGATAGTATCTAGGCAACCTGGATCCAATCTATAAACTTTATTATCTTCAGTGTATATGTTATTGTTTAGATGTGAAAGTCTCTTGGGATAAAATGAGTTTAAACACAAGACAAACACACACATATTTTAGCCTGGTTCCTTATTGTTCTTTGTAAACCTGGCAATGTATCATTGTAAATTGACTATTGATATTAAATAAAAACAATTGGATGAGTATATTGTACTATCATGTTGAGTTAGCACATAACATGTTTTCAGATCAAAAAAGCTCAAAACAATCCATTTTTACCAGACTCTTAAGCAGAATGTAAACTGCAATTAAAAGTTGCAAGTTTTGTTCTTTTTTTCTTTTTAATTGAACCCATTAAGTTATACTGCATGCACATGCAGAGGAGCTTAATAAGGAGGTATAGTCTTAGAAAAAAATTATAGTGAACTGGGATAGTTTAGTAATGATACTGCCATGAGAGACCCAGAGAAATCTGCGTCTAAGATTTAGAAGAAATTCTAAAGGAAAAAAATGTTTTGGTACACACACACAAAGTGGAAAAATATTTTGTTATTCAGCTCTGATTTCCCTAACTTCAGTCAACAGCAAAAACATTGAACAAACAGTTATATCAAATGCCTATGGCAAACAATTCAATTTCTAGTTCCTGGCAGCCACTGTTCCTAAAACTATGTGATGATGGCTGTGGGTTAAGCTCTCTATTCTGATAGGAATAATTTTGCACAGTTTAAAAGATGTCTTAGAGAAAGAACCTGTTGGTCAAAAGGATAACTGTCATAATTAAAACTGTCTGTCTCAGAAAAAGAAGTTATCCAAGTTTTATTTTAGACCATTACTATTCCAGATGTTCACTTCCCACTTACCAGGGAAGATGCCCTATTATAGGTTGGATGGTGTCTATTGCCATGTCAGGTGTCCTACTGTGTCCATCTGATCTTCTGCTGAAATTACACATCTATGAGAGATCCATAAGTATCTGCAAGAATGGCTGAACTCTGTGGATGATACCTAATTGATGACATTTTACAGTACCTTGTGAAATTAGAACCATTTTGCAACCTCCTACACCCTTGCATTTTCAACATTTTACCTTCCATCAAATATTTGCTCAGGACAGATTAAATATTCTCTTAATAGTAAACACTATCCCATAAGTGGCTGAAAAGGTTACAGTGCATGGATGATCTTTTCTAAATCCCAATGACATACTATTCTATGTGGCAAGTTTGCCAATGAATTCCAGAGGTTCAAAGTCAGTAACACTTAAATAAGATAGAATAAATGTGACTATAAAAGTTCTGTTATACACTCCTCCCCTTTGCAGATTGAAAACTTGTGTTAAATACTTAATATTTGATACTATTTATAACATTAAAAAGTATTATTCAATGTAATATTTTGTGGGAATTTTTATAAACATAAATCCAAACCCATGAATCTAATATTTCCTGTGCATATTCTGAGAACAAGACCAATAAAAGATTTTCTTTTTACTAGAGTTCTACAGCATAAACCAGCAGATAAATTTATTAAAAAATATGTTAAAGAACTGGAAAGACCATTTGATATAGTTCCTGGGAAATTACATCTGTGATAGCAGTAGTAGTTAAAAGTAGAAATATTGTTCTGTAAAAGGGGAAGTAGTTTCCAGCCTCTTTCTGCCTCATTTGCATTCAAGAGAAGACTAAGAGAAAGGTTTTAAGTATACAGTCAATTCAGCATTCTGGGTGTTGGAGGAAATGAAGTACTGGAGATATCAGAAGAATTCAAGTAATATAGTTACCAATCAGTTCAGTACAAAGATGCACAGTGCAGAGACTTCTATACATAACAAAACAAAACAAAGTAAACAATCAAACAAAAACCCAAACAAACAAATAAGTAAACATATGACAGATCTCATTTCTACCTGCAAATATTGTAATAGACAGACCTTAATGGAAATAAAGGAAATAACAACCTCCTCTTGTGGTCCCCAGGGCAAACAGAAACCATGAGAGGTGTGCAAGTGTCTAAATATTGGATTTATCTTCCCACTAGGAATAAAAATGAAAACAGACATTGCTGAATGCAAGTAACAGTCATTTTTATTAATGTCTGCCCATTATCATGAAGATAAACAGTGAAACAAGAACAGTATTTATTTCTAAATTCTGTTATTTAGGAAATGACATCAATAACTATAACCAATTAAAAATAAATGGTTGAAGAACAATTCAAGATAACATAAGGCAAGAAAAGAGTACAGGTTTTTTGTTTTTGTTTTTGTTTTTTTAATAGTGTAATTCCATCATGATATTTTTTTGTTTTGATTATAGAGGTTTTAGAGCACGTTCCATTTCTAAAACGCCTATCAAGTTATTCTTCTCCATTGGATATATAGAACACAAGAGATTAATTCTGTCAGGATTTTGCCTGAAATTTGGTGGTTAAATATACATACAAAAATATGCAGGTTTATTTCAGCTTCTTATAACCTCTAATTTAGCAATATTCTGAAAAAAAAAATCTGATACATTTACAAAATTAGCATGTTTTGCACTCCAAGTTTGATCTGAATAGGAAAAAATATAAATAGATTTTTTTAATATTTTATCTACTCTTATTCTAGGAAACATTAGCCTATTGCTAAGGTGAAAAATAGAAAGCCTGTAATGTTATCATCTGTGGAGTAGTACAATCAGCTGGGTCTCATGAAGTTCTGAGGAAGAAAATCTGTGTAGCTAAATCACTAGCATCTAAATGTTGGTCTGGATTATATTAATAACAAGTGGAAACCAATTTTTTTTTTTAGTTCTTCTGTTTTGAGTGAGGCTTCTTAGCATAAAAATGAACACATTTTAAGAAAGACAATGGGATGATAATGTCAAATATACTGCTCTGTTTGAAGTTATACTTTGCCTGCTAATGAGAAATAAAAGTGCCTTCAGCTGTACCACGCACAGACACAGGCACATGAATTATTTAGAGAGTAAACAAATTGATCAGTTTGTTTATAAGTAGTAGCACAGTCAGGCTTTTCTTTCTGTGAGAAAAGCTTATACAACTAAGCATATATTCAACTTAACATGTTAGTGGAAATCATGTATATTTTAAAGAAGACTGAGGGATATGACATATTAGGCAAATTTGATTGAAGATTGAAGATCTGATTGAAGATTGATTAATAAACCTGAATCATGGTCCATTGGAACTTAGTCCAAGGAACAATGATGAGGGTCCCTCGACTAGGTATGAGTACATAGGTAACTCATGGTAAACAAAGGAGAATGTATTTGGACTACAATTTGCTCATATTTTATGTTTATATTTATCTATAGAGAATGAAGAAGTTAATAAGGTAATAACAGAAAAAACATACTAAGACTGGTCTACTCAAAGTGAAGACCATCATTCAAAGGACTGACAAATTGACAGATAATATCTCTTCAATGTTTTTGTCATTATAATAGTCAGAAAAAATCAATATAAGTCCATAAAAATGTACTTCAGACAAAGAAAAGATCATTATAATCTTTGCTACATAGAGAAATATCAAACAATTATTCTGTGAAGAATGAGATATTCATGATTCAAACATGATATAATGTAGAGAAGTACAGGCCTGGTATGACAGTAGAGGCCTTGAAAAGTGAAGATGCAAAAAGCATTGTAAAGGAAAATTGAGGGATGTCCTCATACATGTGCACAAGGATAAGGTATGAGGTTGGCACATGGTTGGCACTGGAGACCCCACAACTATAAATGACTCACCCATGGTCAGGTACAGCAATGCAAACATGGAGCTGGGCAAAACTGGTCTTAGGCGTAGTAAAACATACACTGAGTATCTAACAAAAGACACCATACAGAGTAAATTCACATCTAACATGCAGATCTAGAGCAATGAATAAAGAGAAAGGTGTAAAAATGCGTTAACAAACACTTTAAATGACTCCAAATGGACAACAGACTGAAGAAGAAGAAAACATTTAAAAAATTGTCATATTTCTCTTGGCAAAAGACTGCAGGTGCTCATGACTTTTCACAACACCCCATTATTACCAAGCTAACCACCAATCTTATGACCCTGTGAGACAGTGGAACAGAGAGTGTAATATGGGGAAAGAGGGGTAGAAAATACTGTGTGTATATAACAATTTTAACTGCATTGTTCTTTTTTTTTTTTTTCTGTAGCAATTAGAAAGACAACCATGAGGTTCTTAATATTTCACTTACACTAACAATATTTTTTTTTCCCTTTTTGGTACATATAAGCTGTGTTTCTTCTTTGCCCATAAATAAGATTTTGAGCATAGCAGTTTAGTTTATGATGATGATTTTCCCAAAATAAATGAAACACTTGACATGGTGGTATACTGCCTAGTAGACCAATATGCTTTTTAAGATAGGCATTTCAAATATAAATGGGCAAAATGATTTCATCACTTTCTAAATGTTCATGAAACCAATTACCAATAAGTAGCCTGAGGCTTGCTGTGAGGAATACTTTTTCTTATTGTGGCATCTGACATTGCATCAAGTGTCATGTCTCAAGGTGAAAACTGTAAAATGTGTTAGGAATGATGTACAGTAAATTGTTACTGGCCACCTTCTTTATAATATCAATCTTTTGCTGTGCCTTGGTGAAATGAGAATGCTGCTCAACTTATCTGACACTGATGTTTGAAGGACTCTGCAATATCAAAAAAATCATCTCTATATAAATCATTATGCACAGAAGATTCCATCACAGTGTTTTGCATCTTAGTCACACAAGGCATGCGTGGAGACCTGACATGGTTTCTAAGTCAGTGGATATTTTTCTTTATGTAACATTGAAGTAGGATTAGGAACATAGCAACATGTGAGTAGAAAACAATTAATACCATGGTGGTGTTATGATTTTATGATATGACAGCTAATTGCTACATATATTCTGGTACTGGGGATTGGTTTATTTTGATTAAAAACAAAGAGCTGTATTTCACGTGATTGATTACTACTTTATGATAATGTATCTTTGTTGGTATGCTTTACTAAAAATAGTCCCAAAAACCTACCTACCAACAATTCAACACTCAAACAAATTATTTCTCATTTTATTTGTAAATATGTTAAAAGTCTATGTTAGTGTCATGGCCAGGTGTGCCAGGATACTTTGTCCTGAATGTAAATGTCTCCAGAATGGACCAGGATTTCAGTTATCTCACATCCATGCTAGAACAGAGGTAAACAAAAATCCTTCAGTTAAGACAGGACTAGAGTCCTGGGAAAACAGAGATATTTCTAAAAAGTAAAAGAATATTGACATTGTGAAGGAGTGGAGTACTTTATATTAGAGAGCTCCCAAGTGACATCACTTGTACTGGTTTTCAGAATAGAGAGTTTCTACAATCTGCCACATCCTTCTCTAAATACCTAGGATCCCTGCTACAAGAAAAAGCTTAATCATATCTTAATAAAGGCTTAAGATTCATAGTAGAGAACTCAGATTAACATTTTACTGGCTTCGTTGAATAGCAATTTTCTATATATATGTTTGATTTTCCCAAAGGAACAACTTTTTGAATTTTGCCATTTTAACTAGATTGTCTAAAGTATTTATTATCTTTCGTGACACAGTTTTTCTGGAGCTGACATGGTAATAAGTGGGAATTGATGTGAAAATATTGAGATATCATTCTCAGAAATTAAAGGCATAAATTAAACATAAATACTTACATTTATCTGTGTTCAACAGGAATTTAATCTGGCAATATCTTGCTTTATACCATTCCAAGTCTAAGCATTATATAGATGTGTTATATGAGTTACTAGGTATGTGTTGTATTAGGAGACTGTTAAGACATAATCTACTATTTATTACATACATACAGTAAAAGTGAAACATTCATAAAAGAATTATTTTTATTATAACAGTGATATGGGCTATGTACCTCACAATAATTACTGCAATGCTTCCTCCACAATAGGTTTATCTGTACTCTGAAGACAAAAGTTCTTATTTTTAGAGATATTTCTCTACTAAAAACCAAAAGGATATTCAGTGCTATAGTAAGGCACAGTGCTTCTCCTCATAAGGAAGAGACCACGTAAATATAGTAATCTGGTTATTCTATGGATAATATAATAATCTGGTATAATTTTCTACATTTGTATTTGATCCATTTTATTTCTTGTCATCTTAGGTAGTGTATCATCTAAAATGACTTTTGAAGAACATATTTGAAACAAGTGAGATAGACTAAATGGTCACAGCCTTCAAAAGAAGTGTTTCAAACGTGGGAGGGGAATGAAGAAACCCCTGCAAATGGAGGAACAACTGGAACAGATGAAGGAAATGAAGGGCAATAAAGAAGCAGGAAGAAATTGAGAGGGGAGGGAAGAACAAAAACAGATGGCAAATAACAGTAGTCAAAACTATCAGTCACTATTGAAACCTAGATTGAATGTAGTTATTAATCAGTGATACAAGATCTTCACTTTTATGTGTGTATAAACTGTAAAGGTATTCCTAAACTATGCATGTTTGAAGCCTCCTTTCATCTCTTTTCCTCTTCCTTTTTACAAGCAAAAAGCCTATTTTGTGTACAAGACACAGAGGCATTGCAGCACACCCTGGCCAGGTTTCTGACCTGTATAAGCAAAAAAAACCCAGGGAATCTATAGTCCTTCAGCTCTCCCCCGTAGCTGATTGTGGCCTTAGGTTTGATCCATTGTGTTATCAGTTTGCATCATTAGGGTAATCAGGGGCAAAAGGATGAAATTCAAAAGTTAACCTGACTGTTCAGATATGATAATTCATTCAATTATCATTTTTTGGTGTCAATATTAGAATAAAAAAAATCTTCTAATAACATAAAACCATACATATTTGCATATATGTCTATGAATATTTAAAATATGTTTTCTTCAGTGGAAATCAGATTTGTAACTATATTTTTTTCCACAGAGTCCTCTATTTTGCTGTGAAAATGTATATAGCAGTGTTATCAAAGTCCTGAATGCAACAGCAGGTTGCAATTGCCCTGAGCAGGCTGTCACAGAATTTTATGTAATCCTGCTCTTCAAGGGCTTCCCCTTGCCATGACTTCACTCACCTGTGTTCAGTGTCAGCTCTGATATGGTGCAGCTGAACCAGACTGCTGGGAGAAGAGCCTTGAGAAGCCACATCTGGGGCTTTCCGCTAAAGATTCTGAAGCTGTGCTTTCAGCTCAGGCTCATGCCCTGGCTCCTTGCCTGGGCTGTCTTCAGCTGTAGATAGGTTCTGCCAGCCTTTGCGCCTTGTTTGGCCTCATCTGCCTTATCTTGGCTAGTGATGGAAGGACCCTTGACTGACTCCAGTTACTACCACCAGCCTTGCTTTGCTCTTCGTGCTTGGGTGCTGTAGGTTGCCCACGAAGGCACTCCCCTACCCACCTTGATGTCTCTTTTTTGCCTCATTTTTTAGAAGAAGATAGTGGCCTAGTTACTTATCAGGACTCTGTAAAGCCTTCGACACAGTCCTCCACAACATACTTCTCTTTAATTAGGAGACATAGGAATTTGATGGGTGAACTGTTTGGTGGATGAGGAACTGGCTGGATGGTCACATCCAGAGGGTAGTGCTTAATACTTCAATGTCTGGATGGACACTGGTGACAGGAAAAAAGTATCTAAAGTACTGTTTATTATTTTCAGGTATCTAATCAGAAAAAAAAAAAAAAAATCTGAAAAGCGACTTGTTGCACTGCCCCATGGCAAATAAAAAAACATTAAGAAAGATCTTGGAAGGAAATAAGTTATCTATGCTATTAAGTGGTTATATCAGAACTAGAGGTGTGTGGATTCTTTGCATGGTCCATTTCAAGCTACCTGCTGGCACAGAGCAGCAGTCCTAAGACCAACTAAACACAGATGGTCTATGTCTGTGCATCTCTTCTGATTTTTACAATGGGATACTCATTTGTTGATGTGTTGTAGAAATTTTTATACTATTTACTTTCTTCGGCCAGAAAAGAGTTCAAAAGCAGAACAAAAGTGTGTTCTAGGCAGCACTACATAAACATCTAGTACCTCCCAGGATTCCTATGAGTACCTGATCATGGACGAGAAGGAAAAATGTGCTCTTCTGGAGGGGCGCCTAGAAGTAATGGGTGCTCTTGACGTCATTACAAGGTAAAAAATTTAATCTTGTGAAGCAAAAGAATTGACTCGTCAATTTAATTTCCTGATTCTGGGAAGCAGACACATAACCACAGCAAGGCCAGTTTCTGCCCCCTCCGTCTTCAACAAGTACTATAAAGCCATGAAAGCTGTGACTCAGAAAATCAAGCTTGAGCTGTTTTTAAAACAATCATGTTCTGGTAAGGCTAATAATTTTTGTAGACTATAATGCTAAGTTCATTATTTGTTCTATGTCTGTGGATGGACCAGTCTTATATTTACACTTGTGAGTAGCGGACTGATATTTTTAATTAAAATGAAATGTATATGTATTGTGTGAAACTGTACCTTGGACCTTTTAGATGTTCTTAATAATCCACTACGTTAATAGAAATGAAATAAAGGGGGAAAAAGTTACTTTTTTCTTCATTTCTGAAATAGCTAAAGAGATTTCCAGTCTTTTATCTTCACTTGAGAGGCAGCTATCCATTGGAAGTATTGGTGGCAATTTTAGGATTGTTCAAAAAGAAGGCTTCCCCTGTAGGCAATGTTAAAAGAAAGAACAGACAGCACTGATATTTCTCAGAAAAAAGCACAATATGTGCCTTACAGTTGCACTTTATAACAAATTGAATTAGTGCTGTATCATATCCATTAATGTGTTAATAGTCACTAATATTATTATCTTTTTAAAGCATTAGATAAAATTAAGACTCATTGAATGTGATGAGATTTGCTTCCTCTTATAGAAAAATAGTAAGCTGAGCAAAAGATATCATCAAATCTTGCAAACATATACCTTCAATTTATTTGCCCCCTTTTTTTTTTTTTAATCTGTATTCATTGTGGAATCTATACTCCCTCTGTTCATAAAGACTCAAAAGAATAATAAATTAGCACTGACAAATTCAGTAATAACATTCTTCACACTAGAATATGTTTCTACTGATAATTTGAGCCTTCATATTTATGTTTCAGTGTAACCTGTTTCAGTGTTTTTCTATAGACAGCAAATAATGGGTCCTCACTTGCTTACAAAATATTATTGTGTTTTACTTCCCTCCACCATTGACTTCCAGATAGCTGAAATCTGGATCATTATGAGATAGTAGGAAATCCTGACTGCTGTACATCCACATGTAAAAGACCATTTATCAGCAGCAAATCTACTACAGCAAAATTAAAATAATGAAGTCATAGGTTTTACTTTCTCTAATTTTTTTTGCAATAGCAAATCAAGAGATCCAACAAGGCAGTACATAAATACCAGACTGAACAGGTCTGATATAATATCAAATGTGAAGCAGGAGCTCCCAGGTTTGCCTGTAAAATTCTGCCTTGTTGCAATTTAGAATGGAAATAAAGCTCTGAATGCTCTGAAGTTTAACATTCCACTAGTGTGAGTGCTAATATTTTCCAGAAGTCAGCAAATGCAATGAAGGCCTGTTTGCATACAAGAGCTACAAGACCTTTGAGCATTATTAACATGCCTATATTCATTGTTCTTGAAGCTTCACTGCAATCTTGCAAGTAACTGAAATAAAAGCTTCCATTAATATGCTCAGGACCACACAGAGAGTTACTGTCAAAGTTAAAAAGAGGGTACAGAAGTTCTTAACTATAATTCTTGTATATTTAATATTAGATATTATTCACTACAACAAAAACTAATGCTATTGCTAGGAAATGCTCAGAATTTAAAAAGGCTAGCCAATGGGCTCAGATAGAGTACATTGGTGTTAGGAAAACTTCTCTTTGATTTATATGGCTACTTTTTTAATAGACTCTAGTAAGTTATGCTGAAACAGGTAACACTGTGTGATCAAAACAAAAATAACAACAGTGATGGAAAAACAGAAACATGGTAATGCGGCTATTATGTTATGAAATCTGCCTAGCAGAATTGAACCTTACAAATTTTTATGATTTTTTCTCCTTTTTTTCCCCCTTATTGTTTGTTTGGTTGGTTTTATTTATGAAATAAAAAAGGCTAAAGTAGTAATATATTAAATCGTCATTTTCTCCCAACTACCTTCACTCTTAAAGCCATTGTAAATCATAGTAACCAGAAAAAAGTATATGTAATACCCAGCTATGTTAGGAAGGAGTATCAGGAAATTTGAAGAGTAAATGAAAAATGAGAAAATCCAAAATAACAGAAAAAAAAACAGTGTTACATAATGTCCTGGTTTCAAGAGAGATACTAAAAGTAACTCTTATGATAAACAATTTATAACACTTGTCTATGTTTTTCATGTATGTTAAAATTGATAAATGAAAGCGTTTTCATTATCTTATCAGAAACTGAGGCACAAAAGTATATATTATCCTCAGAAGTTTAGCTATTCCCAAAGTGACTGAAAGTAGAAGCAGAATAAATGTAGTGAATAAAAATAAAATTCACCATTTTCTGCAAGTCTGAGGAGTCTGGACCTACCTCAAATACAATTTCTGAAGGCACTTACTCCAGACTTGTTCAGAGTAAGGTTATATATCATTAACATCATAGCACCTGTATAAGAAACAGTAGAACAGTGTAATTGTCTATATTTACTTCAGATCAACAAACACTTGGGAGTTTCTGACACCTCTGATACATGAAACTATCAAAAACCTTCACCTGAAGAGACTTCAGCACTTGACGTGCCATATGGTACAGAAGTAAAATTGCAAAAAGTAACATAAGCTCATTAAGCTCACCAGAGAAATCTCCTTTGCTCTTATACATACATCATTGTCACATGGTGCCAGGCAAGCAAAGAACAAAAGCCAGTATATTGCTAAAGGAAGTATGAAGTTCTTACTTCATGATGTTACCTTCAGGTGGATTTATTACCTTGCAGAAAGAGGCTCTGCAGACACAAGAAATGTTCTTACCTTCTAAAATTCATGCTGATGGCAGCTCTCCCTTTCCACCAGTGTGAATATTTAACAACTTACAGTTTACAAGGACTGTACGGAAGGAATGAACATTAAGTACTGATAGTCCGAGTCATTTGCCAAATGTGCCACTACTCCACTACTGTGCCCCAGGTATGCAATGAACCTTAGAAATGGCCCTACTAAGTCAGCATAGAATGTTTGTGTGTGGCGTGGGTAGGTTCTTTTTTCTTTCTTTTTCTTTTTCCTTTTCTTTTGCTTTTGCTTTTGCTTTTTTCTTTTTATCTTTTTTCTTTCTCTTTTTCTCTTTCTCTTTCTTTTTTTTCTTTTTTCTTTTTCTTTTTCTTTCTTTTCTTTTTCTTTTTCTTTTTCTTTTTCTTTTTCTTTTTCTTTTTCTTTTTCTTTTTCTTTTTCTTTTTCTTTTTCTTTTTCTTTTTCTTTTTCTTTCTTTTCTTTTTCTTTCTTTCTCTTTCTCTTTCTCTTTCTCTTTCTTTCTTTCTCTTTCTTTCTCTTTCTCTTTCTTCTTTCTCTTTTCTTTCTCTTTTCTTCTTTTCTCTTTCTTCTCTTCTCTTTTCCTTTTCTTTTTCTTTTTCTTCTCTCTTTTCTTTCTCTCTTTCTCTTTCTTTCTTTTCTTTCTCTTTCTCTTTCTTTCTTTCTTTCTTTCTTTCTTCTTTCTTTCTTTCTTTCTTTCTTTCTTTCTTTCTTTCTTTCTTTCTTTCTTTCTTTCTTTCTCTCTCTCTCTCTCTCTTTCTCTCTTTCTCTCTTCTCTCTCTCTCTTTCTCTCTTTCTCTCTTCTCTTTCTCTCTTTCTCTCTTTCTCTTACTTTTTTTTTTTTTGGTGGTTGTTGGAGTTTTTTTGTTGTTTTGTTTTGTTTTGATTTGGTTTTGTTTGTTCCAGGAGGTTCTAATCACACATCGCAATTGCAGATCTAAAACCTTTTAGCTGGTGAGAATCTCCCCCTCACTCAGGACTACCATAAAGGCGCAGTTTATTTTGCTTCCAAAGTGTATTTTCTCTTCATGTGTGCTGTAATGCCAGGGTTGTTGCGAGCATGGGCATGACTGCTATTTCTGCTTAGTGTAAGAAGAAAATAATTCAGAAAATTTTTACCAAAACAATGGTTATTAAAGGTATAGCAGAGATGGACCCCAGTGTGCCCAGTGTAAAGAGCTGACTCAATCCACGGTAACAATGGCATTTAGTACTTAGACTTATGTAAGTTATGTAAGCTATGTAACCTATGTAAGTTCAGCCACACAATTAGAAGTCTAGAACAATAATACAAAAAGCAGAGGAAATTAAAACCAAAACCAGAAACAAAAATAAAGTCAACCCACAACCAATAATACACTTTTGTTTTTATAATACAAATAAATCACTGTTGTTAATATTTGATTGACTGTACAATAAAAAATGCATATCATTGTGTTGGAAGGCTTTTTGGTAGTGAATTTGAAATGGCTGTAAAATTATATCAATTCAAAATTATAACTTTAGAAAATGTGTCAATGTCTCTGCAAGTTATGGGACAAAGAAAAGCGGTACAGGCAAGTGAGGCAGTGTTGTGAGAGACCTCTGCTAGCTGTTTATTAACATGAGAATGTGCCATTTCTGCCAACATTGTTTAAATAATATTTGATTCTATTCTCATATGATTCAGTACAATGTTTTTTGTCAGATTGAAATATAACTCCTTTTGATATATTCTGTGTGTCTTGAAATATGCATTAGAAGTAGTAAGTGATGGTGCAGAACTATCCTTGGGGAAACTGCTCTTAAAATATTTAACATTACCTGCCAAGAATACCTCTGCTCTACCTTAGGACTGCCAGTCATTCCTGTACAATAATATCTGAAAGTGTCATTTATACTTGATTCCCTTTTGAAAATTGTTCCCAGACATTCTTTTTTGTTTAAACTGATTCCAAATTCCTCATTGTTTATAAAAAGTGATAAGTATCTAAAAATACATTTTTTAGTATATTATTTATTATATGTGTTTGTAACATCAGTACTATCTCTCTGACCCAATAATTTTTCTAAGAGTTGTTTAGATCAGATGAGAGGGTAAGTTGTACTCAAAAAGCAGCAGTGGCTATTGTAATTATTTCAGACACTGTTCCACTCTGATGAGCTGGTTTTGCCAAAGAAAATGTCCCTTTTCATTTTTAAGTAATTAAAAAAAAAAAAAAAAAAAAAGGAAAAGAGTTTAAGAAAAGTAGAAAGTTCAAGGTTCTAGTCCTCTTTTTAATTTGAAATTAATTTTATTTTTATTTCAGTGATCTATGCTTTACTTAGATACAATTCAAATTTCATAATAAAATTAGTGCTGTGAAAACTAACACATTTGGTTTGGTTTGGTTTTTAACTTTTCTGTCTCCTGATCTATTTTTAATGATGTCCATAATGAGGCCTTCTGCACCTATTTTAGTGTGTTCCCAACAACTTTCAATCCCATAGTATTTATTATAGTATATATATTTTATATATGAACAATACTGTTATTTTGATCATTTATTTATGTTAAGCGATGGCCATTATAGCAAAGTATAGCATCTGTGGTTTCATTTCTGGTGCAGAGTCAAAGTGATTACGGAATTATGAGCCAACTGCGCTCAGGGGTATTGCAAAACATGAAATACAACAAAGTTCAGTAAGTTCTTCTAATTTTACAGGAATGTGATTATCTCACAGGAGCTACATCTTGTAGTTACCAGATGTTTCACAATAACAGTAACTCTGGAGTTGCTTCATTGTTATAACAAGAAGATTTTACTGTGGAGAGAAGGGTTGGCATTTTCTCTGCTGGATGAAGATGAAATTGGCAATTTGGAACCACAGTTTCAACTGAGTTATGTGTTTTACATTGATTAATCCATCACATTAGAATATTAACCTACCAATCAGAGCTCTATCCTGGAAGCTTTCTAATGTGTGCCATATGTCTAGAGCTTAATAAACATTTTCATTCCAGCTACAACAAAGACTATTTTACCAAAGAAAGAATCCTGACCTTTCTCTAAAACATCAGACATTTGAGAGCTTAATTTTCTAAAGCAAAGATTTTTGTTCTTCCAATACCAAGAATCACCATCCATCTAAAACTGCAATGACTCAGATGATATGGATTCTCATGCTATACCTAAATAAAGCAGTAGTTCACTGGAGAAGAAACCTTGTTAACGTGAATAAAGTACTTGGAATTGTGTTCAAACTGAATGTTTAGGGATGACTTCTGAGACTACTTTTCACTTTGGACAGCATCTTCTTCTCTTATATAAGTCCATTTAGATGATGGTATCTAGAATGAGTCAAATCTAGCCATGGGAAAAAAAAAACAGGATGTTTATGGAAAGGAACACATTCATCCAGAAGGATCTCTTAAAAATAAACAGTTAAACCAGCTAAACTGTGAAACTTGATACAATGAAACTACAGTATGAAGTTTCCAAACTTATTCACATAACTTCTATTTGTTTTCAACACCTTTCGAGTAATCTAATTCCACATAAGCATTTCATTCTTGTAGGATTTTACAGTGCTAATCCTCAAGCAGTATCAATGACAGGCAAACTAATAGTTATGACTTCAAGAAGATCATGGTATTACATTCGTATTTTGCTCCAATGAGTAAAATTTGGCCTTTGGTCTTGATGCAGTTCAATCCTAGTACAATTCTTTCTCACTGGATTCACAAATGTCTTTTGCATATTTTGACAAAAGTGTGAGTATAAGTTAAGTCTAAAGTGGAGCGTCCCAGCATACTTGGTTAAAAGGTAAGATTGCAGTTACATTAGCAATCTTGGGTTTAAAATTTATCCTTCTAGTATTTTTAAAAAAAAGGCATCTGGTGCTAAATGCATGTTGCTCTTCAGAGTCATGCCTAATACTTGCTCTTCACAGAAATTTTTGCAGGTTTGGTCTATATGGATTGTAAAGTAAAAGAAAAATGATTGTTTCCATAACCAGCATCTGAACAGTAACTAGGAAAGTATTTCCGTGGCAGGACTGTCATTAGTGGAGATCTAGAGTAAGTAATTCAGAAAAAGAGTTCATAATAGGTAGCTATTTTTAATATTTATTGGAAACCTCTGAAATTGTGTTAAAGATCAAACCAAAAAGTGAATAAAATAGCATTTCATTTCTCCAATGAAATGACATTTCTGTAAAAATTCTGATCCACTTGTAAGAAAGAAATCCATCAGCTGAAACTGAGAAGCATCTGCTTGGTAAGCTACAGGGAGGTTACTTACTATCTTAAGAATGTCAGGAGAAGCAGGAATTTAAAAAGATATAAGTAATGTTATAAGAGAAAGCAGGAATGTAAATTATTAATATTAACAGGATTAGTCTAGACTTTCAGCTAGCTTCCTAGACTGCCACAGAGATAATAAATTTATGCTGGCTGAAGAGTGGGTCTAATGCTGTGTTCTAATTATTTTGAAATTCGACTGTTTATGATTAAATGACTGAGATATAAGCTGTTTTGTTACTTTGAAGTGCAGTATGTGCTTTCTTTTATGTATAACTTAATTAGCAATAGTAATTTCTTCTTTAATTGTTACCTAAAATTAAATGTATTGAATTAGCTTCTAACTAATGAGTTCTAATGATGCCTTGCATTTTCTCTTTTACTCCTCAGTTAGCAGCAATAAAGCAGAGCTTCATTTATGGACTATGGATTTCTTTATCCTGAAGGAAAACTTGCAATTGAAGATCTGGAGCATACTTCCCTTTAAAAAAAATATACACTCAGAACAAACAAACACACCAACAAAGAACAACAACAACAGGTACAAATTCCCAAACAAATATTTTAAGATTTGTCTATAAATTTTATTTGATTATCTGCAATTATTGAGTTAATTTAAACTAGTAAAATTGATTTAACTCAAAAGAAGTTCATTGATGCACAATAAACCTTGCAGATATCTAAGTTGGGCAAGCTTATTTACATTTGAAATATCCCACTACTTTAATATGCCAGAATGGAGAATAATAGTGTCCACATAACTCTTTCCTTCATCATGGAAACTGTCTTGGAAACATCTACAGATTGATTAATGATTTTGAAAGCACTGTTAGATACCTAGCATGCAGCAAAAAACTTATGTCTGCATGCTCAAAGTATACTCTTTGAGCCTGATGCATCCTTTTTGTATGAGGAAAAAACATGGCTGATTTACAATTTAAAGCAAATACTCATCTGATCCTTCGTAAATGACAATACTGTCTGTGCAGAAGGAAGTTGAATATGGCATGAGACCATGAACCTTAAAATCCTGTCGTGTTTGTGCCGTTAACAGTTTGTTTAATGGTTTTCATACAGTGACTTTCTGAATTTCTGCACAGAAGTTCATAGTAAAGACGGTACTCTGAGTAGCTGTCATTTCTACCAAAGTTTGCTTAAACTTATACCATTTCCTGGAATAGGTATGTTCAACTCATTTCAAAGGATGAATGGTTAACATCTGAAAAAACTCATCTTTAGTCAATCTGTGGATTTCTCTTGGAGTCAGTGGAGGCATGCTTATTTAAAAATGCTAAGGGTCTGGCATGCCATTTAGAAACCAGCCGTTTCTAGCATGAGGCTCCTGTGGAGCTATATATACACCTAAACACAAGTATTTAGTGACTGGAGAGTGGAAAGATCAGAGGGTATTCCATTTCAAATATCTTGTTCAGTAAAAAGGTAGTCAGCATCTTCATCATCATTTTTCTAGATGTCTAATTCAATTTAGAGATGTAGTGTTTACTCAAACACTTTGTGTTGCTTCCGGTTTACTGGAGCAGGACTAGGAAGAGGACATTGTTGCATTGTTGCTGTCTCCTGCTCCCCTAGGCATCACTTAGAATTCATACATCCCTGGCACTGCAGCAGTGCTTTGCCATAATCCTACTCACTAATTCTAAGAAGCTGCAGGAAAGACACGATGCTGTAGAAAGGCAAGCACCACTTCTCATTATGCTAATACATAGACTGAGGCATAAGCTGCTACTGAAAATGTGCACACATAAACTGAGAAAACAGAAGTGGATAACTGTTTTCCATTCAAGTTTTCTGTCACAGAAAAAAAAAAAATGGGGACAAACCAACAGACATTCATAGAATCTGTATTTTATTTACTACAAAACTTCAAAAAAAGGCTACTCTTTCTAGCTGCTCAGAGAAATTTCCTTAGTGAACTGCAAATGATTTTGAAAGCACTGTAGATATCTAGCATGCAGCAAAAATATGTGATTTGACACAGAAATAAAAAAAATTGACAACTGATAAATTGTAGAACAAATTTTACTCTACAAATTCTTAATAGATTCCTTATTTTCATATATTTAACAAAGTATTTCTTCAACAAAAACAACAAAATCATCAGAAGTATTCAATCTTTAATATTTGTTAAAACAGTGCAGAAATTTTTGCACTGTCACTGATATACTTAGTGTCCATCTCTCTCTTCTCTGTGAAAAATGAAAATAGTACAAAGATGGGCTAACAAGAATAGAAAACAGACAATTAAATATCTACTGTACATGAATGACCTAAAGCTGTAAGTAAGGACACAAGAGAGCTATACACTTTGATTGATATAGTTCACATTTTCATTAAATACTGAAACAAGTAATACATCCCTAAGCACTAACTCAGAAGAACATGGAAAGACAAATGTAAAATAAGGAGATACAATCTTCAAGCAGGTCAAATATCCAAGGATTTGAAAGGCCAACTATTTATGTTACTTGAATAGGCAAAAGTTCGCTTGCTCAGAGCTCAGTTGGGAGGGATTCTGTGGGAAGCTTATGTGAAGGATAAAGGAGCTAGCGAGTACTGAAGGAAAATATTGCCTGCTGTTAAACAGCAGAAGTAGTCACCAACAACACTGAAAAGGCAGAGGTTCTCAACACTTTCTTTGTCTTCACCAGCACTATTGGGCCTCACGTCTTGGGAACAGAAATCCAGATTGATGCAAACACAAACCCACTGTCAGTGAAGAAGAATAAATAAGGGTATTATTACAGGTGCTTGACCCCTACAAATCGATGGACCCTGACAATATCAACCTGAGGGTGTTAAGAGAGCTGGCTGACATTGTTGCAAGGCCACTCTCCATAATCTTTGAGACATTGTGCAGATTAGGGGATGCCCGAGAAAAATGGAAGAAGGCTAATGTCACCTCCACTGCAAGAAGGATCCAGGAAATTATGGGTTCATTGGTCTTAGTTCAGACACTGGGAAACTTACAGAACTAATCCTCCTGGGGGCTATCACAAGTAAGTTGAAGTACGTGACTGGGAATAGCCAGCATGGATTCACCAGGGGCAAGTAGTGCTTGAGAAACCTGATCGCCTTCTATGACAAAGTAAAATGCTTGATTGGTGTGGAGCAAGCAGTGGATGTTGTCTCCCTGGATTTCTCCAAGGCTTTTGATATGGTTTCTCATGGCCTCCTTCTAGGGAATCTGAAGCATTACATCAGTTGATTACATCAACAAGTTGTCTCTGAAGTGAGTGGAGATCTGGCTGATAGGCCTTACCCAGAGTTGTGGTAAATGTCTCCTTTTAAAACAGGCAACCTGTTGCAAGTGAGGTCCTCAGGGATTGCTGTTAGGTCCAACACTGTTTAGCATCTTTGTAAGTGATCTCGATAGTGGGACTTAGGTGTACCCTGATGAAGTTTGCTGATGACACCAAACTGAGAGGGGAAGTGGACACATTGGAAGGGAGAGCTACCCTGCATGAAGACCTGGATAGGCTGGAAGAGTGCACTAACAAGGACCTTTTGAAGTTCAACAAAGATAAGTGTAAGGTCTTGCACGTGGGAAAACATGATCCAGGGGTGCAGAACAGGCTGGGATCTACCTGGCTGGGAAGCAGCTCTGTGGAAAGGGACCTGGGGATCCCGATGGACAACAAGCTCAATATGAGTGAACAGTGTACTGTTGCAGCCAAGAAAGCCAACAGGATGCCTGGCTGCATTAGCAAAGGAATCACAGTCAGAGGCAAAGAAGCCATTATTTCACTCTACTCTATGCTTGTCAGACTATACCTGGAACACTGTGCTCAGTTTTGGTCCCCACTATACAAAAAAGATGAGGACTTGCTGGAGAGGGTCCAGAGAAGGGCCACAGAGATGATCAAAGAACTATGAAGCCTGTCATATGAGGAAGGGTTGAGATAACAGAGTTTAATCAGTCTTGACAAAAGAAGAGTTAGGGAAACCTTATCATCATGTTCTAGCATTTAAAGGGTGTCTAAAAAGAAGATGGAGACTCCCTTTTTACAAGGAGTCATGTGGAAAAAATGAGGGGTAATGAGTACAAGTGACTCTTGGAGAGACCCTGATTAGACACAAAATGAAAATTTTTCAAGATGAGAACAATCATCCATGGGAATAATGTCCTCAGGGAAGCAGTGGATTCCCCAACACTGGACACGTTTAAGATTCAGCTGGACAGGGCACTGGGCCATCTTGTCTAGACGATGCTTTTGCCAAGAAATGTTGGACCAGATGATCCTTGTGGTCCCTTCCAACCTGGTATTCTGTGATTTTGTGATTCTAAGCTATTGAAAAGAAGAAATGAGATCTGAAGCATAATGAGGTCTGTACATCATGAGCTTTTGACAACAGTAGAAGAAAGCTATCTGGACATCAGTCAGGCTGATCTGTGAATCTTAGGTGTTCTGTAAAGATTTTTGATCTTCTGAAGATGTCATGTCCTTTGATATGTCAGACTTATTAAATCAAGATGTGTAAAATTTACTTTAGAGATGTCTTCTTGGCCTTGCCATGATGAGGAAAATTCTCTGCTCACACTTTATCAAATGAGGAAACTGATGGCTTGGATCCATGTTGGCACAGTTAAATACTTACAACAAAGGTGTCCACACTCAACTTACTCATGCCAGGCTCCCTTTACAGTTAATAACACTCCAGAAAATAATAGATTTCCATCTCAGGTAGGTCAGATAAAATATTCCCTAAAAGTATCTGTTGTTCATCAGCACACATGAAGAAAATCTTGCTTGGTAGTAGACATGCATACTACAAGTGTTTGAAACCAAATCAAATGAATACTACCCAGTCATGTGTGTCCCCATAATGTGCTCTACTATAGCCTTTCTACATTTTTTCACATATCAGTAGTTTTTTTCCCTTGAAACACCTATTATTCAGTCCACCCTTGCCAGAACCAGTTGTCATAGAGCTTTCACAACCTCATCTCTGTAGACTTGCTTTTCTGGCACACCTGCCCAGAGTTTGTCTTGCAGATTCATCATTCATCAGAAATGTTCTTCAGTTGGCAAAAGTCTGTCAAGCTTGAGAAAATATCATGAAACTTTTTTATTTTGATTGTCTCTAGCCATGTCTATTCCTATGTAGTTAAGTCATGTCAAGTTTCGTTAATTCATATGTTTGAAATAGGCATTGTTAATTAATCTGCAAGGTGTAAAACTCATTGAAAACATGTCATGGTCTTTCTCGGGCAGAAGGAAAATCATGAGATCATTTTGTCCATCATCTTACTTTAAAATTTAAATTCTATTGGGTAACAGAACTGGCTTAAATCATGCAAAAGCTCTGAGACGGTATTTGCTTGCATTTCAAAGCTAAATATATTTGTTACATTTAGATCATTCTAATCTCATTCTCCCATACCAAGTCGTCCTTAAAATTTTGCACTAGGACATGACTAAGTTAGAAAATCTCTTCCTAGCATTGCAGAGACTTACTTCCTGATGCTGATAAAAATCAGAGGGTGGGATTTACCTGAGTTAGATTCTGTGGCTTCATTTTCTATAAATGGTGAGAAATAACTGCTTCAGAACTCAATTTTCCTGATCTAGTTAAGATATCTTCAGATATTTTAGAATAAGATTAAACCTGAGGTATCTAACTTTAACATTAATGCTGCACTGAAGACAGACCATAAAGAAAACCTATCTATATCAAAACCCCAAGAAAACTAGCTCAGATACAGCAATCTAAAGTTAGGTGGGATGAATGCCACTACCTACATCTCTATGCTTTCCTTTCCTCATTTTTAAGACTTGGCATATGTGCAATTACAGAAGGAAAGCCTGTTAGAGATCTGCACTAGAAAGCAAACACAATACAAATAACCAGGCACTGTGATTAACTATAAAATATACTGCTTCTTTCTTTCATTTTCTACCATCCTCACAAATTCAACTTCCATTATGCCATGATTTTTTCTAGTTTTAAGAGAAAGATTTTTTTCCTCCCCCTCTTAATGGGGAGCAATTCCATTATTTATGGCTACGGCTTTAATTTGCAATCTTTACTTATATAAAAAGACTCACTAAATGCAGCAAGACTGGTCTTTCATATCTGTAAAAATACAGTATTTCTCCACTTAGGCTTTGTACAAGTAAATATTTTATCTCCTTTTTGATAATTTTGTGAAGGAAAGGTTTATTTTCTTACGGTTTGGAGGTTAAAAAATCTGTGGAACATGTTGTAGGTCCAAGTGATTTTTCTACCCCTCCTATTGTAACTGACAAAACACAAATTAAGGTATGGAAAATGATTAAATAAATGTATGAAGTGTTAAAAGGCAAGATAGGTTTCAAAAGTCTGTTAAAGACATTAACCTTTTTATGCTAAAATTTTGTTGAAGAATCTTATCTGCATCTAAGTCAATAATATTTTTTTTTTTTTAATGAACATTACTTTAACAGAAATTAGCATATCATGTAACAATAAAAGGAAATATATACCCCACTGATTGTCTCCTGATTTTTGGTGTTTAGTTATTGCATTCTGTCTCTGCATTCAGCAGGCCATAATGTAAGGGTTTATTTCTTATGTGATTAAAGTCACAGCTGTTCCCACTTATTGGATTGCCTTAACCCACAAAGTATATGAAAGCGTTGATTCTCCACTTTATAATGCAGTTTTAAAGTTCCTCACAGTAATGCTGAAAGAAAAAAATATCACTTTTAATGAGATCCCTCAACAGTGCCTTCATTACATTCACATGGTGATGATCATGTAAGGAAAGACTTGCATTCATCCCTGGAGTAACCCCACTGTGTGGATGCTTTTTCTCCACAACACTTTAGGACTGTATTTTTGTAATTCTATAGCAAACATAGCTTTACCTTTTTTAAATCTAACTGTAGATTTTTCTTTGTAATGTGACATATTTATTTAAACTAAGGTAATGAATAATAACCTAATTTAATAACGTGGGAACATAACAGATGCCAAACAATGTGTTACAGAGTGTAACAAATAACTTAAGAGACTATTACTTCTTGGCTAAAATTAGTCCTTGCAACCAAGCTGGAGCAGACAGGATATGTACTGGGAAAGCATGACAGGCAAGATCATTTTTTTCTGAAAGTTCCACAGTATTTGCAGGTCTGATCAGCAAAGACTTCTTTAGCTAAATACTGACATCCACAATATAAACAGCCCCCAGGCATTACATCACTCCCAAAACTCTGGATAGTGCCTGAAGGCAATCCATAAGCAAAACCAGGCAGTCTACAATCATCATACTATTGACTCAGAGTGAATGGGATGGATAATTTAACTTGGACAACAATAACAGTTTCTGTAAAACATACTCTTTTTATTACTTGTTTTCTCCATGACAACCCTTCAGCCATTTTTGTTTTCCTTTGAATTTAAGACAAAGAATCTGATGTCTACAGTTTTGATCGACTTCCCATACATGTGAAATGCCTTATAAGCTTCTTTAAAAAATAAGCAGACACACAAAGGACATACTCCCAGTCATCCTGCTTCCACCACACATTCTTAGCCTACCCTGTATAAAGAACATTCATTATGATAAGGGTCTGAAGCATCCTAGCTGTTCTCAGAGGCTGGGAAAGCAATCTAGGAAATCATGGCATAATTTAACATGGATGCGGGGGACAGGATTGGCCCTGATACTGGTCCATACTTACTACAGCAAAGAAATGGCATATATCCATCATTAACTTCTGATCTTGGGCAAATACCAGTTTTAGCTAGAAAACAAAAAAACAAAAAAATCCTTTGACTTAACTCAAAAGCCAGTCCTTGGGTATTGTTCCAGGAAGCCATATTTTCTATGCCAAAACATCTATTTGTTTGTTTGTTTGTTTTGATTCTCATACTGGAGGAGAAAAATAAAAGAAATGATACCCACTCTACACAGTAAAACATTTTCTAGAAGAATATTTTCCTTATGCAGTGTGACTTCTGGAAGGGCAAGCTGTATGTTGACTGATATCTTAGTATTAGAATGCTGCAAAGGTTGATTTCCATTGACAGAATAAATCTTTTCTGCAAGTTTGTGTGCATTTTAAAATGATCCTTGAAGATCTATCAAATCAATACCTCTGCTTCAAAAAAAAACCAGTGAACATTCTCTAATTCCTTCATAAAGGTACAACACACAAATTAAGGGGATGGGTAATATCCTGCTTACACAGGGCTGGTACTACACATTGTTTGGATAAATTGAACTTCATGAAGAATAATTCAGTTGCAATAGAGTCATCAGGACTACCAATGTAGTCCAGTAAATATGAAAATATGACCTTTGTCTTAACCAGTACAAGGCTGTAGGCTTTACATTGATGTGGCATTTCAGGGTCTCAGGATTTGTCTGACTTTGGCTTGATCTAAGCTAATTTTATCTTATTGTAAAAATTTCCTGGTGATCAATGCATCATGACTATTGCATGACTTGTTGTAGCTGAAGTCCTGGGAACACCACATATGGTAAAAGTCTCACACATAAAAGCAGTCACTGTGCAAAAATAAAGAAATCCTTATGCCAGCTGAGACTGAGGGAGGATGTTGAACAGCTTCTAAGTTACAGATAGGAGGGAATGAGGAGGAATGAAAGTGTGACAAGAAAAATGTGAAAGTAAATTCAAGCCAATGCCACTACCGAAGAGGAAGAAATAACCTTCTTCCCAACATGTGAAGAGCATGTTCTTCTCATGGAAGACCTCAAGGCACTGTAAATTTGTCATTGCCCACACCCTCATCCTGTTTGAGGTAGACTGGAGGGCCAGCTTTAGGATCCAGACTGACACTGAAAGGGTAAGCATAACAGAGAAGAAAGGGTAATCACTTTGTACAGTGCTTTTGTTTAACAATGTATTAGTAAGACTCTTCCTGTATTACTTAGACAATGTGACTGTTATACTACTGAAACACTAAATAAGCTAACAAAATTTTATGGTTCCATTTAACTTGCACTTTCTCTTTGGTCTGTTGCAAGATTTTGAGTATAACATTGTCTCCAAACTTACTTTCAAAATATGTTGTCTAGTGTTATTAAGAAACTAGCTGTGGCAAGAATAGTATTTAGGGTGTTGTTTGGTTTTTTTTTTTTTTTTTTTTTTTTTTACACAATGAATAAGATCAGGATTCAATCTTTTTACTTTTTTTTTTCTTCAAAATACCTAGGAAATGTATGATATCAAGGAACCTCAAAGAGCCAGAGGAAATAGCTGAAGTTATACAGTTCCGAAAAAGATGATACTATGCAGTTCTGGAACAACACAGAAAACTACATGCATTAATATTCAAAATAAGACACTAAAATTAACAGTAATTTAAAAATATCTAGGGAGAGATGTCAAGATATTAAAGATAGTTAGGTATTAAATTGGGGGATAATTTAGCGGTGCATTTAAGAACAATGTTCTGAAGGCACATTATTTAAGATTTTAAATTAATTTTCAACAGAAATAATTTCTCACACTTGAAGTCTCTGAATAAAATCAAGACACCAGTATTTTTTTTTCTAGAAAATATTAATTTATTTGACCAACCTGATTTTTTCTCATAAAATAAATGCAAATATATATATATATACACATATATATATATATATATATAAACAAACAAACCAAAAAAGCCCACACAACAACAACAAAAACCCAAACCACAGTTTTTAAGAGTTATTTCCAGGCTATTTGAAATCAGAAGTTATCTACCTAAAAAATATTCCTTATTCCCAAAGCAGCTTCTTTGTTGCCATTTATTTTGATCTGTCAGATTACTCTGGAGGACTGCCTTAGTGAGGCAAATACCTGCAGGGAATTTGCCCAGAACACACCAGTTTATGAGCCATCCTCAGGCACAATATCTGTATTCCAAGACAGGGTCTGGATCTCTGGGCAATCAGCCTTTTCTGTTTCCTCCCTAGAGAGGGGTTAACTACCTGTTAAGAAGAAAGAAGTGAGTAGAAGAGTAGGTAGTGCTACAGGTAGCAGTCAGGTAGCTTTCGTAATCTTTTTTTCCCTGTTTTCAACTTCCAGGCAAATGCTGGTTTGTTAACTGCAAATTGTGTGTGCCTAAAAACAAACAGTTCTGGTTTATAAAAAAAAAGTGTTGTATGGAAGGAAAATTATCAATAAATCCATGTTCCAAAATAAATGTAGATCCACTATATAGACATGTTTATTGCTAGTGTGCAGGCAGGCCTGGAACAGGAATGGAGGTGATGGCAATGAGAAGTGTGTCAGAAACAGTAGGAAAGATTGTATTGGGTTTGCATGGAAGGGTTTTGGTGTGGAGGGACTATAGTGGTTGCTTCTGTGAGAAGATGCTGGAAGTTTCCCCTTATGTCTGCTATAGCTAATGCCAGCTGGCTCCAAGATAGACCAACTGCTGGCCAAGGCCAAGCCCATAAGTGGTGGTGTCAGTGTCTCTGGGATAACATATTTAAGAACAGGAAAAGAAACAACTGCATAACAGCAACATCAGCCAGAGAGAGGAATGAGAATATGTGAGAGAAACAACTCTCTGGACCCCAACATCAGTGAAGAAGGAGAGGGAAGAGGTGCTCCAGGTGCTGGAGCAGTGATTCCCCTGCAGCCCACAGTGAAAACCATGGTAAGACAGGCTGTCGCCATGTAGCCCATGGAGGTCCACAGTGGCTCAGATATCTATCTGCAGCCCATGGAGGACCCCACCCCAGAGCAGGTGGATGCTTAAAGGAGGCTGTGAACCTGTGTGAAGTCCATGTAGGACAAGAGTCTTGGCAGGAACTGTGGACCCATGGAGACATAAGCTCATGTTGCAGCAGGTTTGGTGGCAGAATTTGTAACCACATGGGGGATCCATTCTGGAGCAATCTGTTCCTGAAGGACTGCACCCCATTGAAGGGAGGTGAAGAACTGCAGCACACAGGAAGGACCGATGTTGGAGAACTTCATGGAAGATTGTCTCCTGTGGGAGGGATGCCATACTGGAGCAGGGGAAGAGTGTGAAAAGGAAGGAGCAGCAGAGACAATGTGTGATGCACTGACAACAACCTCCTGTGGTCCTTCTGCAATGTCCCCTGTCCTCCTGCGCTGCTTGCAGGGGAAAGAGTTAGAGAAATTGGGGCTGAAGTCGAGGCCGAGAAGAAGGGAAGGATGGGGGGAAGGTTTTTTTAAGATTTGGTTTCATTATCCTACTCTGATTTGATGGTGTAATGTACTGATGGACTTTATGTCTCAACTATTAAGTTGATAAACATTTGACTCAGTGGAAACCACAGCAGTCCCTACTTCCTGATACATTGTACCAAGGACAACAGTGTGTCTGCCCAGAATGAGTTGCGGAACACTCCTGAGGGCTGGGACCCCTACCAGATGCTCAGCTCCTGCTCTCAAGAGTCATAGGTTTAATGCAGTTCTTACGTGGACAGCAACAACTTATTACGTAGTTGTCACATGAACAGTGTACCTGTGCTGACTGTCTGCTCCATCCATGCACAGTGTAACACAAACAGTGCAGACATAGCAACAGCTACAGATTCTCACCCAGGCAAAGGCTATAAAAAAACCATAATGCTTCGCAAGTGGGACTCTGCCCCCACCACCAGTCTCCAGGAGAAAAAGAAGACAACGGTCCTGCAAGACATCACTGGCTCCATGGTGGTAACTCACTCTCTCTCTCATCTCTCTCCATGCCCGCAAATCTCTCTCTCTCTCTCTCTGCTCTTCTCTTAAATTAAGTTAGATGTTTTAATAAAGTACTTTTGGTACTTTCCTGACCTATGGCCTCGTTTGTGCTTTAATTCCAACCTTAGCAATCACCTTTAAACTCAGTCCTCCAGGTTGTGACAGATGGGTAATAAATTAAAGTACTTTCCCCAAGTCTAGTCTGTTTTACGTGTGGTAATTGTTAAGTGATCTCCCTGTCCTTATCTTGACCCATGAGCCTTTCAACATATTTTCTCTCCCTTGTCCATCTGAGGAGGATGAGTGATAGAGGAACTTTGGTGGCCACCTGTCATCCAGCCAGGGTCAACCCATCACAAGGTTTCCTCAAGCTGACACTGTGCAATCCCACTACTGTGGAAATACCTTGATGCTCTTGACAATGTTTTCTAATGTATTCAGAGAAGAGGTCGGTCAGTGAACAGACAGGAGTCAATGGACTTCTGAATGAGGCACATGAGGACTAATCTGACCATATTTAACCTTTTCCCCATCTTATGTGTTAGTACTGCAGTTCTGCACCTAAAAAATGAAACCCACAATTGTATGGAATTTGCTTCCAAAGGAGGGACACAAAAAATGATCAGGGTTATGGAACACCTCTCCTGTGAGGAAAGGCTGAGAGTTTCAGTAGTTCAGTCTGGAGAAGGATTAAAATGGGCCTATAAGAAAGATGGGGACAGGCTTTTTAGCAGGGACTGTTGCAATAGGACAAGGGGCAATGGTTTTAATCTGAAACAAGGGAGATGCAGGCTGGACATGAGGAGGAAATTTTTTACAATGAGTGTGCCGAAACACAGGAACTCATTTCCCAGAGAGGTCGTAAGTGCCCCATCCCTAGAAACATTCAAGGCTAGGATGAATGGAACTCAAAGCAACCTCATCTAGTTGAAGATGTCCCTGCTCATTGCAGGTGGGTTGGACTAGATGACTTTTGAAGGTCCCTGCCAACCCAAATTATTCTATGATTCTATTAATGTTTTCCAAGTAAGACCCACTTCTGTTTGTAATAAATTGTAATAATAAATATATTGTAATACCCACATCTGCCGAGATATGTATCTCCATACATCAACCAACACTTTAGTTCTGGGCAGCACCACTGGCTGTTCACAGATTCTACTCTTGGCTATTCTAGCCTCAGATTTTGGAAGGTATAAGTGACGTGTGTAATGAACCATGTGTAGCCAGCAAGCATAATTGTGGTAAACTGGAGTATGATACAAGTGACTGTCAGCAGACCTGAGTCACTTTGGAACTCTACCTAGTATTCACTTCTCCTTAGACAGTGTCAAAGCTGAGCAGGTAAGAAGCAGGCTATCTTGCCTATGTCCAAGACTTTGCAAAGAGAAGCTGTGAATGAAGGCATGTAGGAATTAATGCATGGTGATAAGGCGGGGTGATGGGAATATCAGTTAGGACAATTCTAAATCAAGATATTATTGAATCTAGTAATTCAAGTGTAGTAGAGAAGTCTGTAAGGACATCTAGGATTTGGGTTTCATGTGTGGTCTATAAACTAGGTTCTAGTTTTCTCCCAGAACATTCCCAGGAATATACCAGTGGCAAAATAGTATTGCTAATACGGAAATTTGTTCTCAAGTATGCTGAAAGCAACATGCCTTTTGGACAATTTTCAAGTCTAGTGCTGACTAGAGAAGGACTTATGCTTCTTTGACATCCAGAGATTATGTTTTCAAGGACAAATATTCCTATAGTAAGCAATAAGAAAATTAAGAGTCAAGTCCACCGGAACACAGGGAAAGTCTGTGGAAACTAACCCCTGCTGCTTTTTAATATCATATTGTAGTATTATTGCAATTAATATGATGCTTATGAAGAGGTAATGTGGGGGATCTACCACATTTGCTTAACCAACAGCTAATTTGGTCACTTGTATTTTCTGTAAGTCATTATGTAACTTATGATTTCATCATTTCTTCTATATGAAAAATATGAAAAGGAGTTCAGTAATCACAATGCACAGCTTATTTCATTTTAATTTAGGCAAAGAGGGTGTAAAGTTCATTTAGAATACTAGTTTTTTTAATTTAATGGGCTTTTGCTCCTGCTTAGCACTGTAACAGAAATGGTAAAGATAAGAGGCAGAAAAGAATACAGCCCATACCCCTTTGAGGGTTTTAGGTTAGTTTTGAGGGGTTAGTTAGATCCTATGTAATTAAATTATTGTATTGATCTCAGTATATGTACCTGATTTTTTTTTTTAATCTTTCTTGTATGCAATTTATATGCATTCCCACAGAAGTTCTACACAGAAAGCCATAGGATTTTGTTATATATTTTATAACTTTTGCATCCTTTGGAAGCAAAAAGCTACAGAAGCATCAAGGCAATGGAAAAAAAGTCCTCTGTGTCTCAGGAATGGATGAATGTCCTTCTCTTGAGATGTTTCCCTAGACTATGTCTGACACGTTATTTCCATTCAGTTTGTCTTGATATTTCATAGAACCTGGTTTTGGTGTGGGATTATTAACAATTACTATTTTAAATGGAAACCAGATATTTTCAGCAAGAAATGAAAGCAATAATAAGAAAAGAATTTTTCCTTGATCACAAAATTTCAATAAAAGCTCTGGTTTAAATATTAATTAAAAGAAGGTATTTATATTTTGGAGGTCCTGATCTATATTTTTCTTAGTATCTTCTACAATTTTGTATAGCTGCTGAATCATAATTCATAAGGCAGCTCATCAACCACTTTAAGTTATAGAATTCCATTATTATGGAATGGAATACACTTGACTGTGGTTGGTATGAGGAACTTGAAGCACATTCAAGATAATCAAGTTTTGTAAAGTGATGTAGAGATAAGTTGTGATCTATGTATTAGTGATCCAGCTCCATATAAGGCTTACCCTTGCCTTTCTTCCTGTTCTTCCCTATGGATTTCTCTCAATTTAATTCTCTTAAAGGCATACATGTGTACAGAAAAAAAAAAAAATGTTCCCTCTCCAGAACTGTTCACTAGGCAATGTTAACCACTCTTCCTCATTCTACATCCACAGAAAAATATTTAGTTAGTACTTGCTGAAGATAAACAAAAGAACATCAGAAAAGAGGAATTCATTTGGTACTTTATTGATTGTATTATCATTGAAAAATGTGTCTCTTTAGTTTGGAGAAGAGGAGACTGAGAAGTGACCTCTAATAGTGTTTATAAATATTAAAAGAGTGAGTGTCACGAGGATGGAGCCAGGCTCTTCTCGGTGACAGCCAGTGGTTGGACAAGGGGTAAGGGATACAAACTGGAACACAAGAGGTTCAACTTAAATTTCAGAAGAAACTTCTTCTCAGTGAGGGTAACAGAGCACCAGAACAGGCTGCCCAGGGGGGTACCGGAGTCTCCTTCTCTGGAGATATTAAAAAGCTGCCTGGACACATTCCTGTGTAGCCTCACCTAAGTGTTCCTGCTCTGGCAAGGAGGCTGGACCAGATGATCTTTTGAGGTCCCTTCCAATTCCTAATATTCTGTGATTCTGTGTGATTCTGTGAAAAACATTATAAGAAGAACGGGTTTTATACTAGGAGTAGAGAGTTTTATTTGCTTTCATTGTGGATCCATATGTTCTGTAAGGTAAATAATCTGCATCCTTCTACTGAAAGTGGGTTTGAAGATCTCAGAGAGATATAGCATTATCTTTCCCTGTCATGGAAGCACCCCAAGGTTAGTTTAAGGGACAACAGGGTCCAAACCAACTTTTATTAAACCCGTGAGAAACAGGGTTTTAGCACTCCAAAAGTGACTTAAATACAGGTTCGGATATCAGTTGAGGAAAATTATTAAGGGGCAGCAACTAATACAACAGGCGGTCCACAGAGTGCACGCACATGGCTTCACCCAAAACAATGCTGGAGCCGTCCCTGAGTCCCGGAGGAGTACACACTTGCCTGAACACGGTGTGGGATTATTTTAAAAGAGATACACATACTCGTAGTGAGTATGGAAAGTTAGTACACTCACAATTGTGTGAGGGTAAATTTATAATACACTCGCAATCCTGTGAGGGTTAATTTACTTACACGTGCAAATGTGTACAGAATATTACATGTGCTTATGTGGAAGCACGGGAGGAAAATACACTTGCGATTATGTGAGGAAATAATTTATACACGTGCTCGTATTGAGCATGGAAAGTACGCATGCAAAAGTGCACGGAAAGTTACACATGCTTATGTGGAAGCACGGGAGGAAAATACACCCACGATTATGTGAGGATTAATTTTACATGTGCTCATATTAAGCACGGAAAGTTACACGTGCATATGTGCACGGAAAGTATAAATATACTTGCAATCCTGCGAGAAGTTTTACTCACACACATGGCGGCAAGGCAAGCAGAGTCTCCATCCCAGGGAGGGGGGCTCTCAGCAACAGCATCTTGCTCGTGCTCCAAGAGACCTGCGACAATGGGCGAAGTCTCGACGAGAGTCCCATTTTTTATATTGGCTGATCAGATCTGACTGTAGGCATTCCAGAAGCTTCTCTGCACCCCCACACTGGCTGTGGGGTGCCCCTGAAGCCTCCAAACATCCCCCACACTGGCTGCAGGCACCCAGCGGCTCAGTGGCGCCTTGGCACTCCCTTCTCCTAATGGCCCTGGCCAGGGTGCTCTGAGGCCAAACAAAAGAAGCTGTCAGCCTCAAGTAGCAGAGAGAGGGAGATGTGTCTACTCCTGCCATACTGAAGGAGGGAGTGGGAGAGAGGGGGGTTTGCGTCCTGCCACATTCCCTCCTTGTTAAGAAAAATGGAGATAGAGGCCGAAATTACTTTTCACCCGATCCACACAAAGACTAAATTCAGACATGAAAAGGAACTAAGAAAGTTGATGGAAAGAGTTTCATATTAATTATCAGAAAAGTAGATGGCTGCAAAAAGTCTTCTAAAATCCAATGTACTTCAGTTTTAACCCTTTCATGTCATCAGTTCTTGGCACAGCAAATGAATTATTTAAAAAAAAAGAACATGAGAAGACAGAACTGTAAGATGGGACAAGTGAAAAGAGGTGTGATACAACTGCAAAGGGAGGTGAGAAAGTAGAAAACAGTAGAAAGGCAAGATATTTGTAATAAAAGGATCAAAAGATAAGTACAAAGTGATGAGAAGAAGGTGAGAAATTCTGGTGGATATTAGGAAAAAGCAGGGGAAAAGGACAAATAATTGAATAAAGAAGAAAAACCTCTAGTGTTGGAAGCTGAGTTAGAGTGAGAGGACAGGGGAGAGAAAAACAGAGAGAGAGAGATATAAAACCTTAAAAGAATCAAGTAACCATCATATAAAAATTAAATTATTAGACTTTCAGTGAAACAACTGAAAATGAAATAAAGATAAAAAGATAATTAAAATGGCTTATATACTTGATAATTGCTTATAGCAGAAAGCATATTGCCATGATACTCAGTCATTACATTGCAAACAAGACAGGTGATGTTTATGGTACTCTGTTTCAAGAACAATGTCTAATTGGAAGCTTTGAACTCACTTCTAATTAGAAGGATTGGGCCCAAAACCATTTTTGGCAGTTGGCAACTTGCACTGACATGATCTTTGGATTATATACAGACTACAAAACTGCTGAAGTAACAATCCATGGAGCAGATCATTAGCTACCTGAAGTAATCAGAACTCCATTTTTATATTCAAACTCAGATAAGGATTTCTCCATCGGTTAAAATCAGTATGCCTTATTCAATACAAATGCAACACTATTAAAAAAAAACGACCAAACAACAACAACAACAACAACAACAAAACAACAAAAAAAACCCAAATCAAATGAAACCAAACCAAATGAAACCAAAACATTTAAAAAGATATGCAAAAACAAAAACACACAAACAAACAAACAAAAAACCCAAACAAACAAACAAAACCCCACACTTTCAAGCAGTCTTGGATTCAACCATGCCCTCCTCTGCAAGTTGCAGAGGAATCTCTGCTCTGGTGCCTGGAGTACCTCCTCACCTTCTTCTTCACTGATCTTGGTGTTTACAGGATTGTTTCTAGCACTTTTTTTTTTTATTTCCTCCTCACTACTTACACTGCTGTGCAGCATGTAGCCCCTTTCCTATAGACATCAACAGCTTGCTGCAGCACTCAATACAACAAACAAAATTCAGTGCACAGAAAAACTCCCTAACATATTTCATTCCTTATTATTGTGCAGAGCTTCTCCATCCTTGTTGAGAAACTCCATTCCTTCCCTCTCCTTTCTGAAAAACAGAGACAGTGGAGATCACTTCTTGAGAAAGAGAAGTAGGATGGAGAAACAAGCAAAGACTGAGTAGACAGATAACTGAGCAGACAGCATGACAGGGTGAGGGAAAGATCTGTTAGGACTGACAGAATAATATTCCAAGAAGACATTGGTATATTGGTAAATTAACATTTAGAAATTGACGGTGTGTTGCATGGATCTGTATTGGATGTAGATAGTTAGGTTTTGGTCACTTTGAGGAGAAGCCAGGGTTGTCCTGTACTAAATGTAGCTGGTTCCAGCCATCTCAAATGGACCCACAACAGACCCCACTGAGGATTCTGGTGGCATCTCTGGGAAAACATATTTAAGAAAGAGTAAAATGCCTACACAGAGAAGTGAGGGGAAAAAAAAAAAAAAAAAAAAAAAAAAAAAAAGAAAGAAAAAGAAAAGAGTGAGAAACAACACAAGGTCAGTGAAGAAGGACAGGGATGAATTGCTCCAGGTGCTAGAACAGAGATTCCTCTGCAGCCCATTGAGAAGATCACGGTGAATCAGGTTGTTCCCCTGCAGTCCTTGGAGGACCTCATGCCAGAGTAGGTGGACATTCCCTAAGGAGAAACTGTCCATGCTGGAGCACTCTTATCCTGAAGGACTGCAGTGCACAGAGAGGACCCACAGTGGAGCATGAGAAAAGTGTGAGAAGGAAGGAGCATCCCTCCTTTCCCCTTCTCCTTGCACGGCTTAGGGTGCAGGTTGGATAGTGAAGCTGAACCTGGGAAAAGAAGGGGGAGGTGGGAGGAAAATGTTTTAGTTTTTGTTCCTTACCACTCAAATCTATTTTAATTTGAAATAAATTAAATTAAATTAATTTTCCCTCAGTAAAATTTGTTTTGCCTGCAATGACAATTGGTAAATGATCTCCCTGTCTTTATCTCAACCTACAAGATATTATATTTTATTTTGTTTTCTCCCCTTGTCCTGTTGAGGAGGGGAAGTGAGAGAGAAGTTGGGTTGGTGTCTGGCAGCCATCCAAGGTCAACCCACCACAGCACTGTATATTTACACAGTGCTACAATGACTCTTTGGCTATTTCCACCCTTCTCATGTGTATATGCCTGCTTGGTCTCATACTAGGTAGATAAATGCATTTACTAGAGATTAAGAAAGCATTTATATATGTTTCCTTTCTGGTTTATATTATACACAGCAATGCAAATCTTTGTTTACATTTGCATGGCACAAGAAAAATGTATCCCCTGACTTCGCATCTACTCTTCTCCCACACCTGGTGGCAAATTTATCCCTATTTTAACAATGACATTTAAAGCTGGATGCACAATTGGTACACAATGATTTGGAAAAATAACATGAAATGTCTCAAGCCTGATTCTCTATTATTTTGTGCATAGTGTGATGAAATACACCACAGAAAAGAAGACAGACCACAGGGAAAATGAAAAGTAACTAAATGCAGCTTCCAATATTTAGCTGCAAGCTGTGTTTCTCAATTAGATACAATAAAATGATCTATATGAATCTGAGTGATAACATTATTACCTCACTGCTAAATTAAAAATTATTTATGTTGGTCATCTTAAATAAGAGCAAAATATTTTTTATACATTGGGGGAAGAAAGATTGTCTTTTCTTCAAACGTGTTCAGCACGCCTAGCTTAATCCCTGACTGGGGACTCCACACATTACTACAATTCAAATGTTGAATCATAATAATTATGTTAGAGAATTAAAAAACAGTATTGGGACTAATTTTGTATCCTTCCACTTGAAAATCCATTCTCCCTCAGTTATCTTCAGTCAAGCCATACAAGACTCAGAGGGAGCCATAAAAGGAACTAAAAATAACCTTACATAGCTTTTCTAGGCATAAAAATGTCATACTTTCACCTCAGAATCTTCCTGGGATAGAATTAAATTCTGTGTATGTTCCACTTGGACAATGAAAAATATATTTTCTAGAACCTTCTTTCTAGGATTTAGTTTTGTGCACAATTAAAAACAAATGCTTTAAGCTTTGTGTAGATTCATAAATAACCTGGCAGTCTGAGCAGGTGTCAGTTACAGATGCATGAGTATAATGTGTCATAAGATGGTTAAGCGGCAGATATGCACAAGGCCAAGAGCAAGTGAGGCTCTTCTGTAGGAGTATGTAAGTAGATATGTTTCATATTAGGCTTCAAACTCAGTGTTTACTTTTATTCATCAAAATTAAACTGATTTTACATGAAAAGAGAGGAGACTTTTATGTTATACCATGATAAACTCTATGTAAAACCTCTCAAAGTTTAAATAGTACAACAATATGATTGATGTTTTTTAAAGATAAAGGTTTATTTTCTCTGCATGAGGGCTGAGCATTACTGTTACACCTCAGTTTTCCATTACTGTAAGTCCTTTGAAATAGTGGAGTTATGGCAATCAAAAAGGCTTACAATGAGGAAAATTAACCCATTAGTGGAGCACATATACTGAAATTTTCAATATTACTATGACCTCAAAATATAATATAAAGAAGCACTGCAAAATGTATTCATTTTCAAAGATAAATTATGTTTTAATAGTAATTATTGATCGATACTAATAATAATTGTAATAATCACGAAAAAGTGATCCAGAACCATTTAGTTAAAAAAAACCCAGAAAGTCGAGACAGAAAAAGATGCGCAATATCATTTTGAAGGACAATCTAATGCTCTAAATGCAAAACAAGAAATATTTCACACATTTATGCACCATGGCAACTTTGTAAAAATCTATATTTTCCTTTTCATTATATTTTGTACCTCTCAAAATGAACTGATATTCTTCAATTCTGTTTCATTTCCATTTTGAAAGAGACAAAGAATTTCCTACAGGATAATACTCCAGAAAGATGTCTAGGGTTAGCTTTTTGATAAAGACATTTTCAAATCAAACAAAATTATTATAATACATTCCACACTGGATTGTGGTACTCTTGTCTATATATTAGCTCCAAATTAGTTGTATTGAACAGTTTTTTTCTATTAGTTAAAAATTAAACATTATTATTGTGTCGGGTTTTATGTTCCCATAAGTAACGCACAAAGTGCTACAAGTAAGCAGGTCTCTTTGGGCTGAATAGAGAATGGATACTGTATGCAGCCTTGCTAGATTCCTCCCCTGACAAGATTAATAGAAATACTTAGAAAGATTCTTTATTATGTGAACATGTTGGGATAAGAGAGGTGATTTTAACAATCCTTTTCAAAAAAATAAGCATTGCTGAAAACAAAATCTACTATTTTACATATAGACTAGGAGATATTCATAGAAATGTTTGAATGGGTTATTTACATACAGAGTATGGCATTTCCTCATTGGTTTCCAATTTCTTTGAAGTTCAATCTGTTTTTCTTTTTCTTTTTTTTTTTTTAATGAAGAATTTTACTAATTTTAAAATAAAATGAATACATGCACACTCCTTGAGGAAGAATATTTGGGAGAGTGTTCCTTTTTTTCTTTTTATGAGATAGTTTTCACATTTGAAACTATAAAAATCTGAGACTTTCTTAAAGAAGTCAGTCCTTTATTTGCAGATCCTGGGAATTAGTCAGTCCTGAAAAATATAAGGCAGGAGTTTTGAAGGTCTTATTACTCACGTAATAATTTCCACTTAAAAAAACCCAAATGAATATAATGTTAGCTTCTGCAGAACAGAAATATTTTTTCAGTCAGTTATGTAAGGGTGCTATGTTGCATCTACTTTGAAATCTTCTGCCACAGTCACTTGGCCGTGAGGTCGCACCTCGAGTATTGTGTTCAGTTTTGGGCTACAAACTACAAGAAAGACATTGAGGTGCTGGAGAATGTCCAAAGAAGAGCAACAAAGCTGGTGAGGGGCCTGGAGCACAAGTTTGATGAGGAGCAGCTGAGGGAACTGTGGCTGTTCAGCCTGGAGAAAAGGAGGCTGAGGGGAGACCTTATCGCTGTCTACAATTACCTGAAAGGAGGTTGTAGCATGGAGGAGGTTGGTTTCTTCTCTCAGGCAATGAGTAACAGGACAAGTGATGGCCTCGTTTAGATTGGTTATTAGGAAAAAAATCTTCACAGAAGGAGTTGTCAGGCATTGGAACAGGCTGCCCAGGGAAGCAGTTGAATCACCATCCCTGGAGGTGTTTAAATGATGTGACACTTAGGGATGTAGTTTAGTGGTGGACGTGGCAGTGTTAGATTTATGGCTCAACTTGATCTTATAGGTCTTTTCCAACCTAAATAATTCTATGATTCCATAATGAACACTCAGCCAGCAGTCAAATATTTAACATTTATAAAACTAGTTAGTCCAACACTTCCATTCAATGCATTAATATATCTTGACTTTTTAACTCATGTCCTGACTTACAGAGGAGATTATGGCTAGGAGAAGGTGGAAGGAGATGAGAAAGCAGAAACAAAAAATTCATATGTATGTATGCATGTGTATGTATGAATTTATGAATGTTACTTCTACAAACACCCTCCCTGATGTATGCAGTTTTCCATCACTGCCAAGTGCCTGCATCTTAAGATCTAATCAATGGGAACATATATTTAATGTTAATCAATTTACAGGGATACCATAGGGATCAATTTATCATAAATTGTTCATTGATTTCCATAACTGACATGTTTTCCTCAAATCACACAGATGGGAATTACATTACTAGTGGCTTTAGTAGTTTGAACTACTTTGTGTAAAAGAAAACAGTATAAATAAATTAGCACTAACAATATTTAAAACCAGTATTACTATAGCTCTTTTTCTTGACATTGATAATATAGCACGATTCATTGTGAGCATCTGAAAACAGTGCATGACCTGCCTGCCTAGAGGTAAGATTACAGTACGGTCAAAGGACCTTGACTCATTTTGCTAACAAATATGAACTTTTAAAGGTATTTGTGATTTCCAAGGACGTTTTCTTGGCTTTTAGCTGCCACTTAATAGTCCATGAGTCATCACTGGTTTTGTTTTACCTATCAGCTGCCCACATTGAAAATCTTGTGGCAAACAGGAAAAAAATCCAGTAACATGTGGTTTGTATAATTTAAATCTTTGAAATCTTAATAGTTCATCCAAATATTACCTCAGACTCAACCATTACAGAGAAAGGGAAAAAAAAAAACAAAACTAGTACTAACGAGCAGAACTTTCAGTAGTAATAAGACAACAAATTTTTTGTTGTCTTGATTATCCCTGAAATGTGTTTTGTGCAGCTGTATGTATGAGACTATTTAACTGACTATTTGTGAACTGTTTAAAGGTATGGTGTCTCCAATACTAGCCTGTGTCTCTGACATTATCAACTCTTGCCTCTACTCCTCTTTACAACATTCTGTGTTCTTGTTTTTCAAGGCTTGTGCTATCATAACAGACCTGTATTTCTCTGTAGCACATCATCACATTAGAGTTATAAATGTTTCATCCTGTATAAAATAGTTGCTTGTTACTCCTATTAAATACAAAACTATGGTTCTGCCAGCATAAGCAAAAATAAAACAGATTAGCCATAGCTAAACACTGTTACAGATGAATAATGTGAACATGAAGTTCTAGGTATCTAAAAAAATGTTCAGACAAAGCAAATCGGACAAACCTCAGTCCTGAGGCCTTTTACAGGCAGCACAAGGACTGTAGCCTGTTACTAACAATGTCAATATCGTATTACTTGACTAACTGGGTCTGCAACCTTAAATGAAGTACCCTCCATTTAGGGGTTCTCAGAGGGGTTCAGTGGTTTTCTCAGTGTCTAGATACTACAATGCACCCATGCATCTGGTTTCAGCTTATTAACTATCTCTTCATTACTTCAGGAACTGGATGTTTTTTACTGTGTTGTGTGGTAGATATGTAGGGCCTAGCTCAACTGTCTCAAATAGTAAGTTAGTGTCATTTGAGATATCCTGAACTATTAATCTTTTTAGATACTTGCCAGTGCAGAGGAGTGTGGTGGGTTAATGTTGGGTGGCCACTAAATCATTCTGTCAGTCCCCCCCAACGGGACAGGAGAAAAATACAACAAAAAGCTCCTGGGTCAAGATAAGGACAAGGAGATTACTAGGTTACTTAACAATTACCATCATGAGCAAAACAGACTCTACTTTGGGAAGATTAATTTATTCACCAACTAATAATATGATAATGAGAAAATAAGAACAAATCTAAAAAAAAAAAAAACCAACAAAAAAACAAACCAGCTTCTCCCCACACCTCCCTTCATCCTGCATTCACTCTGGATTCTTCTAACTCCTCCCTCCAAGAGGTGCAATGGGAAAGAGAACTACGACTGCCGTCAGTTCAGAGTGTGTTGTGTCTGCAACTCCTTCCCTTGTTCCATTGTGGGGTCTCACCCACAAGATACAGTCCTTCACAAACTGCTTCATCATGGCTCCCCTGGGGCAACAGGTACTGCCAGAAAAAATGCTCTTTCATGGGCTTCTCTCCATGAGCTGCAGTTTCTGCCAGGAGCCTGCTCCAGCATGGGCTTTCCATGGGCTGCAGCTTTCTTCAGGTGCATCCATCTCCTCCAGCGTAGGGTCTTTCACAGGCTGCAGGTGGATCCCTGCTCCACCATGGGCCTTCATGGAATGCAAGGGAATGATCTGCATTGCCATGATCTTCACCAGGGGCTGCAGGGGAATCTCCGCACCAACTCCTGGAACACCTCCTTCCCCTCCTTCATTGACTTTGGTGTTTGCAGAGCTGTTTCACATATTCTCACTCCTCTCTCACAACTGCTGTTGTGCAGTGGTTTTTACTGCTTCTTAAATATGTTATCACATGGGCACTACCAGTCTCAGTGACAGGTTCAGCTTTGGTCAATGGTAGGTTCCTCTTGGAGCCAGATGAAACTGGCTATGACATGGAGGAAGCTTCACAGAATCACAGAATGTTAGGGATTGGAAGGGACCTTGAAAGATCATCTAGTCCAATCCCCCTGCTGGAGCAGGAATACCCAGATGAGGTTATACAGGAATGTGTCCAGGCGGGTTTTGAATGTCTCCAGAGAAGGAGACTCCACAACCTTCCTGGGCAGCCTGTTCCAGTGTTCTGTCACCCTCACTGTGAAGAAGTTTCTTCTCATATTTAAGTGGAACCTCCTGTGTTCCAATTTGCACCCATTGCTTCTCGTCTTATCATTGGTTGTCGCTGAGAAGAGCCTGTCTATATATTTGTAAACATTGATGAGGTCACCCCTCCGTCTCCTCTTCTCCAAGCTAAAGAGACCCAGCTCCCTCAGCCTTTCCACATAAGGGAGATGCTCCACTCCCTTAATCATCTTCGTGGTTGTGTGCTGCTATCCCTGCAGCCCACCCACTACCAAAACCTTACCACATCAACTGAATACAAGGAAGAAAGGTTTCCACAGAGCCTTTGTCATATCTACCTGTACCATGGCCAATCTCAGATACACTAGTTCATTTTAATTAACACTTGACATTTACAGATGGGCAACCAAAAAAAGACCATAGGTAATATGGTTAATGAAAACTGTTCAACTGACCACGAATATTATATGTTTAGACAAAGAAACTCAGTTGGTTATATGGATTAGAGGCTTGGTTCTCTTGCCTTAACTTTGGAGTTTTTTTAGGTGCTCCAGGGAAAGACAAGATGTCACGACATATTGGCAGATATGATAGAGTACCTACAGAACCAAAACCTTAGATAACCAGGAGTGGAGGCTAGTCCTGGAACAGCGAACAGCTGAGTCAGAAGAAATTTATCCTACCCCTATATTTCATTCATTCCTTTTCTTTTTCCCCTCTTCCGTCTGTCCCATCCTTCCCCCACCTCCCCCCTCCATTAAATTCAATAATAAACCACTCAGAATTAAAAGAGGTTATACATCTCTTCCATTTCAGAAGAGTACTCTAACTATCAAGTTATAAAATCAGGCTTACATATGCTCACAAGCCAAGTTAATATTTAATTACTTTATGCATAGTGGAGCAGCCTTGGCAGAAGGAATTGAGAGGATACCTTTCTCCTGAATAACCTTCAGACTAATAATTAGTTAATCTCAATGGAAATGCGGTCTCAGGTCCTTGAATTCAAGAACAAAGTGAACCTGTGTCTGTCATGCCCTTTGTGATAGCTGTCATCATGAACCTACTGAATGAAAAGGTGAAAAGAGTACCATCACTTTTTTTTTCAGAAAAATAAGGAACGGGTTCAATATTTGACTCATGCTAAGCTGTTGAAATTGCCCTAGGCATTATTAGTTTGCATGACTGTGTTTCCCTCCCCAAAGTGATTTTGCTACTAATATATCAATAATACAATACATACAAATAACAAGGTTTGTATGGATGGACTGGTCTTGAGCAGCTTGCTTAGTGTGTTAGTAATAAGCAATTTTTAACGGTAATCAATTGCTCATCTTTCAGATACTTTTTCCCACTATAATATTTTTACTGTACACAATACAAAGGGAAAATGTCCTTTCATATGCATTTTCCTTTGTGAGCCTCCAGATTTAAAATCAGAAATTTATTCAGCATGTTACTTTCACTGAAGACATTAGCAAAATGCAAACTGATTTGAGAAAAAGCATTAAATCTTTTATATCCTTTCCCATACATTAAATATAAACTTGTAACCTAATGTTCCTAATTCTTCAGTGTCTAACACACTGTGACTATTTGAATCTACAGAAAATGAGTGTAAAGTGGAAGAAAGGATATACTATCTTCATCTGCTAGTGTGCACACTTACTTTTCTCAGAAAAAAAAAAAATACATGAAACAAGATAGCATTACATTCCCTCTATCAGATTCTGTAATATCTCCCAAAAATTCATATTACGTCTTGTAATAATGGATGAGAGGGATGGAAGAACATTAGTCAAGATTGTCAACATGCAAGGAATCACCAAGGCAAGGTATTATATCCATATTTCATTAAGATAAAAATAGTTCCTTTACACTAAAACTTGTGAAGATTGATCACTAGAGGCAAACTATTTTATGAAAGAGATTTTCAAAGGTATAAACAATTTTATGCTACCAATTCCCATTTACTTTCAATTAGAGCCGAGTGCCTGCCTGGTCTTTGTGTCTTATAAAAGCTCTAAGTGGTGGTTTCATTTTTGCTCCATACTACCTCCAGTCTATTAAACAAAGTTTGTCATTCTCATAATCAGTTCAGGTAATTTTTTACAATGATTGACCAATGTACTGCCATATATTTTTAAGATTGCTACAGGAGTACTCCATGTAAACAACAAACTAATCTAATTCCAATAAAGAAACTTTTACTGACAAAAAATTAATAAAATGTCTATTTTAATCCAATCTGCTTTAACATAATCTGGTACTTCTGAGAAAGATTACTTTATGGCCATTTACTGACTTCATTTCCTATACATGACTCAAGGGGAGTGGTGAGCAAGCAATAAAGTCAAGATGAAGAATGTTCCTTAGATACCCAGTGCAAAGAACACGAAGACCACCAAAACCCATGATAAAAGTGATATATAGAAATCAAAAGGATTTACTACCAGAATTTACAAGTATGAGTAAAAAAATCACCTACTTGCATAATTACACAGAAAATGTCACTAAGTAGCATAATGTATACAATTTTAATCCACAGGTCCTGTAAAAAAAAAAACAAAACAAAACAAAAACAGCCATTCTTCAGCACAACATTAATTTCCATTGATTACCATTGATTATTCTATGACCACATATGGGAGTCATTGCAAAAAGGAGACTTGAGTCACTAGTGACATATGCTTTGAGACAGCAGGTCAAAAGGGATGCAGATGAATTAAAAATATGTTGAAAATTAATCAGATGAGATTAGACCCACAATATTAACATATTTGTTTAATAAGAGTATTCTAGTCTTGATAAAGAATACTTTACTTCAATTTTTTCCTTTCTTAACCTAGAAAAGAGGAGACTTTGTGAATAGCAAAATTATTTTTTCCAACCATTTTTTTTTCTTTTCTGAGCTGCTTCCTCACTCTCTAACACTATCCATCATGCAGCTTGATCCATGATTAAAAAAAAAAAAAAAAAAGCATTCTGTTCAACCAAATTTATTTAATGCCTTCTAAGACTGTGATAGGTTGCAAAAGATCGAGTGAAACATGAGACCTGGGAAACACACAGGTCCCCCAAAAGTATAAGCACAGCAAAAGAGCAAATTTACCAAGTTTATAAGCACAAATCATGGTCAATTAGTGGACAAAAAGGGAGCACAGCCTTTGGAGATGGGTAAAGCTGATTTTAGGAGTAACACAGAAAACTTAGAACAAATCTTCAGCATATACAAAATACAGTAAGTTTGGATATAACAGAGAATTTCAAAACTGTATAGAAAGAGCAAATAAGTAGACCATGTTAACAAACACAGAAATAACCTCATGGAGACCTTGTGTGAAGAGGAAGATACCATCGTTAACACCACACTACCCTCAGAAATGAACCTGGATGCTGAAGACACCACAACCTCCCCGATTTTTTGTCTAAACAATTAGAACACATGTGGAGGTCAGAATAATACCAAATAAAAGTGTAAATGTTGGGAAGTGTCTGTATAGCATTAGATGTAATAACCAGATAATTTGGAGTAGAAGCATTAACATCTTTGTAACTCAATTAATAATTCTTCAATTATATTGCAAAGGTCTTAACTGGACTAACACTAAATGCTTGGATTTGAATATACAATGTATTTTTTCATCTCACCTAAATTTCATGTGATCAGGTACCTTGCACTTGAATATTTGGTGTTAAAATTTCTGAGGTAACATCTGGGATTTCATATAGAAAAGAGCTTTATGACCTTAAACTCTTAGATAATAGAACTGAGATGAAAGTAGTACAAAACACAAGGTCCCAGGAACCTCTGATGTAAGTCGGCTAGAGATAACTGAAAAATAAAGCCAGGCTGTCACCTTAAGGGGTCGTAGTTTGATGGGGAACCCTATACATGATGCAATCATTAAAAAAGAAAATCCTAAGAAAAAATACAGATATACTTCCAGTAACAACAGAGAGTACTCAAGCCATTTTACAATTTACTGGTGAGACTAAGTGGGAATAAGTTACATTCTCTTGTCATCTGCATACAATGAAAATGAACAGAAACTGGAAGTGAGGAGAGCTAGTAAATGAGTCTATTTTATGAGAAGATAATAAGCCTTTGTCTTAATTAAACAAAAGAAGAACTGAGAAAAGTATTATTATTGGTTACATACATTCATGGGATGAAACACATGGGATGAAAAAGCTATTCTTAAAAATAGTGGTGGCTTAAGAAGGAGCTAGTATAAAATGCATAAATTCAGATTAGAAATTAAGAGCTTTAGAGTTGTAAGGTTCTGGGAAAGTATTTCAGTAAAGGCAAGGAGAAAAAGGATGTTTTTTGACATGAAGTATACAAATTGATGTTTGTTGTTGCAGGGAACTGACTACATTACCAAATATTTCCTCCTCACCTATGTTTTTTTAAAAACGCTGAAAACTTTTGGATTTTGTCTTATAAATACATTCAATAATTTTCTTAAATATTACCATAACAAAGCAACTTTTAGATGCAAAATAACCTGTAATAACTAGCTTGTAGATAATAGAATATGTATTATGCAAACTTGGCAATATTCAAAATATTTCATACATATATATAAAGCAACACCGTATTTCTACATGATTTGACAATTTGCTTCTGGTAAAACTAACAAAGAGGTGAAAGAAACCTCTTCTCTCTTTCCCATCTTATCATCTACCTATTAATATGATAATGGAATTGACTTGACTTGTCAGAGAATCTTAAAACTTTTACAGCAAAGCAGTACATATAGTTTGCATTCTACTGGTATGTAAACAACATTCAAACATCTCAATTAAGCCTGTATTGAAATCTCTATTAAGCCCACAGAAAAAGACCCTCACTGAAAAATAAAGATATTTTGAGAAGCTTAAATTTGTAATATCTTTACATATTTGCATGATTTTTTTCCCCAACTCTAAAAGATTAAGAGCATGTTAGTATCAACACATTATGTAGCTACTTTAAATAATACTTAAGATACTCATCTATCCTAAATAATGAATTACTGTTTTCTAGAGACCTTCAAAGTATCGTGGTATTAGAGAAGTCAACAGGGAGGATACCTCTCTTAAATCCTGTCAGAATTACAATCGGGAATAGGAATGACACATTCAGACCCAGCAAGATCCTTGTTATTCACTTTACAGTGATTTTAATTGTATTAAATATCGGGTCCTACTTGGCTATTGACAACACTGCAAGATTTTGGTTCATTTTAACAGAAGTTTTCCCTAGTATTTCCCTAGTATATGTCTAAAATTACATAGAATACATTATGCCAAGGTCTATGAAACTTAAATTATAACTGTGTTACAAAAATTAAACTCATGTTTGTCCTAACACTATAACTCTGTGCCTGGGTGTCTGTGTATAAACCAAGTGGTTTTAACCAAATTCCTAAGGTGGTCCAAGAAGCTACGCAGCTAGTCTCTGTGTGGATGAGACAAGGGATAGAATTGAGACCACAGACCAACTTCAGACAAAATGGTGGATTGTTACTATTCCTATCGTCTTTAAAACAAAGCATTTGGCTAATGTACAGAAGCTCTTCAGGTGCGAATTTGAGACAGCCCTGGAGACTCCACAGGCAGCTCCTATTGTGCTTAGGTCAAGTGATGACACCAATTCTACTGTTACATATGTTAACTAACATCTTGGGTGGAAAATCTGGTCATCCCAAGAACTCTCTGATGTGGAACTATTTAAACTATATGCAAATAATTTCAAGTAGCTAGTAGAAATTGTTTCTGCAGATGCAGGAATGGTCATATGGGACTGCTTTTTATACATAGATAAGATGGCAAGTGTTTTGTATGCATTTTAAGATAATAGAAATTGGTCATGCTTACCTTGGAGAGACCACGTAGGATCATGAGCCAGCTCCATTGTAATGATTTGGCAAAAGGTCAGGGTCTGTCACCCAAATTATGCAAGAGTCTCTGGTAACCAACCAGATAGCTACTAGTTGTTTTGTTCAAGATGTTTGCCAATGTGAACATTACCCAGTGTAAGGCATCCCATTATTTTATTCTTTTTTTAGTAAACACATTTTCCATGATTCATTATGCAACAATGTAGGCAGTATAGAATGTACTGTTTCATTATATTTGTGTGCATCTGTAGACATTGAACTCTTTGTATTTAAGAAAGATATATAGAAATATTTTGATGAGATAAAAAGACACTTTAGATAAATAGTGAAATCAAAGCTGAATCTGAATAGCACAAGAGATGTGGATTCAACAGAAAAAAAATACTGGAAAGAGAATAAGTAAAAATGATCTAGTCACATACATGACTTGATGTCCACTGTTATGCTGGAGATGGAAGAAAATGTGTGCATTTTGAGTAAAGACCAAACCTATTTTCTTTCATTAGATGTTTTGTGATTGCATCACCTAAATTAAGATTTATCATAGCTAGAGCTGACTAGACAAGGAAATTCAGAACTCAGAACACCTTTATACACTTGAACCTGGTATCATGTATTCTTTTTCACATCTCTGATAAGTTTAATAATTAAGAGTTGTAAAAATAATGAATTCTATTTTTTTTTAATGTAATGCACAAATATTCAATGTTGTCAGCTAGTGTTATATTTTTTGCCTGTTTGCGGAGTCCTAAACCTGCCCAGGGTTTTTGGAATTGCTGATGTGCTTTTTCATTATGAATATCTATGAGAGAACTCATTTGCACAGATAACTACAGCTCAGTTTTCTTTTGTAGTGCATATAGTAGTTACAGGTCAGTTCATTCAAATGTTCTTGGAGATGAGTAGTAAGAATAAAACATCTACATAGCATTTATTTTACTTTCAAATTAATTTAGGTAAGTATTTTTAATAGTATTTTTCCAATTTTTAACACAGTGTTCTGATAAAAGTCATGTTTATCAATTTAATATCAGTAATAATATTGGCATAAGTAGATGCTCAAACATTGTCAGAATGAATGAACAGGTTTTGTGTAAGTTATGCTTAAGACTGGTAATAAAGTAAACAGAATTCAAGGAGTTTCATCTTGCTATAATTTTCAGCTACACACACATGTTCTTATAAATATGAAGCTTTTCTGAAATTCCATCCTTTTCTCCAAAGGTTATACTTTTTATGGCATTTTTATTGGGAATTAACAATCCTGGGTTTTGTAAGTTACAAATTTTCTTTAATACAGAATGTTATGTTTCATACGCAGTTTTTTCTCTTTATGATTAACTACAGAGTCTGTAGTGTTAAGGAAGAACAGTATAGTTTCCTACTAAGAATAAAGATTTATTTTACTTCCAACTTGAATTTTCCAACTTGTCCAGTGATGCATATCTAATACTACTTCAAAATAGTTGAGGAGATGATAGTTTTGTAGAAAACATATTTACATACAGCTCTTTTTAAAAATAAACAAAAGAATGCTAGAATGAATCCTCATAAGAACAATTTGATGACTAATAAAAGAGTAAAAATTATGTGGACACCTATGCTTTGATCTGATAGTCACAAGATTATAATTTTAATACTTATTCACATACCATTCATTAGCACTTAAAAGTCATACATGTAATACGTTTTGTGCTTTAAACTCATTCCCCAATGTTAGTTTCCTTATGCTGTTGAGGCAGATATTTTATTTCAAGAGGTTTAGCCCGACTTTACACAATCTTGGTCCTCAAGTTTTCAAAAAAATTGTAAGTAAGTCCTCTGTTTCAGATGGCTATGCAATGCAAAATGAGGGATCATGAATTAAATGAGCAAGATAATCCCATTAAGTGGACAGGTCCCACGGAAGTAACAGGAAAATGTGTGTAGCTAAACATCAGAATAATTAAATGTATTTGCATTAAAAAAACTCATGCACTTATATAAACAGTTGATGCTGAACTTGCAGTCTGAGATAGAGATGCAGCCTGGGAATTAATTTCTTTCCACCTCTATGACATTATTTTTTTTTTCTTACTGTTGGTGAATATGTGTTAACATGTGGCCTAAAAATATATATTTGTGCAGCCTGCATAGCCATGAAGAGGCAAAAATTTCCCAGTCTTTTTGCAAGCTGTTGTCTACTTCATGTCTTTTTGAACACCGCAGTTGAGAAAATTTATTACTCATTATAGACTTCTCAAATAAGTTTCAGTCTATGGTGTTTAATCCAACTGTCCTTTGACTCTCTGGACCTTGGCATGGGATGCAGGTGCCTGAACACTGGTATGGAGAGACATTTTAGACACCCACAAGTATCCTGACTGCTCTCCAACTACCACACTACATAGATACTCTACAAGGTAAATGACTCAGACTCCTAAAATATAGTAAATTGAACTAGACATGTATGAGTAGGCAACTGATTTGCTCTCTGAAAGTTAAACACCTTCATCCACTTGAAAATACCAGCTTCATATTTTAGTGATGAAAACCTTCCTTCAAATTGCAACTAATCCTGAGTTCTGAATCTGCAGTACAGTGTTGATATTTTTCCCCCCAAGAAAGTAGATGGGAAAGATAATGATACAAAATACAGTTTATGTATGATGCTTCAATGCCTCCACATATCTACGTAGCTGGTCGATTACCCACACTTTTCTGTAGTCCTGTTGACCTCATGTAAAACAAGAAGTTCAATATGTAAAAGAGTGGGGCTGCATGTACAAATCCACAGAGGCCCCAGCAAAACATGTTTCTTAATCCAATGTGGTTATCCTGCATTTAAACCTTTAAATATTTAAATATGTATTAATGTCAACCATATATCCTCTCTAGAGCATAAATCTTCCTCAAAATGTCATCACAGTTCTTCTACTACACTTTTTTTTTTTTTTTTTAGCCATTCTGTTCTGAAATTAGCATTTACTCTTCCATAATAATGCAAGCAAGCACCAGCATCCAGAAACACTTTGTGACTCCCATAGTTTGGTTCTTCCCTAGCCACATTTTATACATGTTGTGACCTAAGCACACATTAATCCCAGATCCCTTCTAAATGCTGCTTCTTCCCTTCTTGTTCATACAGAAACTTATCCACATTGTCAGAGAAGAAGCATTAGCACACTGGAACAAATCCACCAGTCTGGACTTTCATGGGAGAATGACTTCAAGGGACTTTGTGTCCCATTTTTGACCCAGACCTCAGAGCATTGTTTTAATCTTTAATGATAATGAAGAGATTAGTTCACTACATTAAGATTCCTGTTTTGAGGCTGATTTCAAACCCTACGTAAACAGTACTTCTAAGACCTATTTCCTTGTGCACTGTACCAGTAGTGGCAGGACCTCAGCTGCTCTTTTATTTCACAGTTTTCTGTAACATATCCAGAACTAACTAAAAAACAGTGGATGGACAGTTAATGACATACATGATTTTCCTGGATAAAAATGTGTCTAGGTAACTTTGCATTGTAGAACAGAACATGACAGCCATCATGCATCTGACTGCTCAGTGTCAAAATTATCACAGCCCTGTTTCTTGGACTATCTAGTGTTACTGCCCTCCACACCCATATCAATATTGAAATCATAGAATAGTTTGGATTGGAAGGGACCTTCAAAGGTCATCTAGTCCAACCATCTGCAATGAGCAGGGACACATTCAACTAGATCAGGTTGCTCAGAGCTCCATCCAGCCTGGCCTTGAATGTTTCCAGGGATGGGGCATCTACTAACTCTCTTGGCAACCTGTTCCATTATTTCACCACCCCCATTGTAAAAAAATTCTTTCTTATGTCTAGCACACATCTCCCCTCTTTTAGTTTAAAGTCATTACCTCGTGTCCTATCACAACAGGCCCTGCTGAAAAGACAGTCCCCATCTTTCTTATAGGTCCCTTTTATGCACTGAAAGACTACACTAAGGTGTCCCCAGAGCCTGCCCTTCTCCAGGTTGAACAACCCAAATTCGCTCAGCCTTTCTTCACAGGAGAATTTTTGTGTCCCTCCTCTGGACCCCCTCCAACTGGTTCAAGTTTGTTGGAGGTTAAATTATCTTTATTTAGAAACTTATTTAGCATGACCAAAAGAAGAGCTGCTCTCTAGCCATATCTGAAAAATCATTAAAGTTACGAACCCTTCCTTAATTCCTCAGTTTATATAATGACTGTTAATGAGCCTCTTTTTTAAGGGGTGGTATTTTATATTAGATGAAAGTTTATGGTGGTAAAAGTCCACCACATAAACATTATTAATGACATTTGGTGGACTACCAGTATTTACATTTTTTTGTAATTTTCAGACCTGAGCTAACTCAAGGATTGTGACTGGTTGAAGAGAGTTTACATTTCAAAATAAAAACCACCATCCTTAAATCAGAGTTATATTTAAATCTCTATAACTGAGCAGCAGCCCTGCATATATACTAACTTCTCAGCTTTCCATTTCCTTTGGTATTTTCAAGGTCAGAGGGTAAGAGAAAAAGCACAGTTCTGTATGTAATTCTGAGAACTGAATACCACATACTGCTTTTGAATAACAGATGATTTCCTTTGCAGGACACAACTGCTAAACCCTTCCCCCCCGGCCCTCTGTCATTCCAGCTGAGATAATCAGTAGAAAGGGACTTGGCATCAAATGTAAATGTGAAACAGGATGGTGTGAAGCTGCTTACCAAGCTGTTAGAGGCAGAGAAAAAACAAAGATCTGTAGCAGATAAAAACTTTAATCCTATCTGCAATGATATAAAGGGAGAAAAAGGCAGATGTTAAGATGATAATTTTGGTGATCTGGAAATCTGACAGGGAGTTCAGAAATGGTAAATTAAATTAAGTACGGAAGAATAAGTACATATTTCAAAGCAGAGCAGGACAGAAAGTCCAATAGAGAAAGCATCATTAGAATTTGGATACATTCACTCTGCAGGCAACTTTTCCTTTCTGCTGAGGTTTATCTTGCTTTAAATTATCCATTGTATCCGTTCCTCACTTCTGTTAAAAGTCACCTGCAGCTCTGTAGAATTTGCAGTCTTGTGGAGATAATAGCAAAGAAAAAAATGAGCTGTTTGGAAATGATGAAGGAAAAGAGAATAAGCTCCCGAAGTATAGGGTAGAATTGTTCAGTTATAGAATATAATAGCTAAAAATGAGTTCAGGAGAGAAATGCAGATGGTGGCCTACTGCTTCAGCACAGCAGAGTTTTGTCAGCTGAATGGTTTTTGAGTTGTTCTGCTTTGGACTTACAACAATAACTACCAGTGAAACACAGCTGGTGTTCAGGAGGCAGAAGTGTAGTAGTCCACTTATGTGAAAGAAGTGATTGTACCAGGAAAATTATAAAAAAGAGACATCAATTAAAAAAAAAAAAGTAAAAGTCATTGATAGAGGGGAAAAAAGTAGTTACGAACCTATATATTTTTCCTCTACTATACAGAAAGAAAAGAGTGCATTATGTCACATAATATTTAAATTACTTCATAATAAAATTTTTCAGATAAATCTGAATTAGAGTTTCAGTTTGAGTTTTCTTTCTTTGGAGAAACAGTTCAGCAATACTAAGCCAGTTTCTCATGTATATTACTTTGATGTATGTCCTAGCTGAACTAGTTTTGAATGTATTAGAAGTTTATTAGCTATCATTAGGTATTATATTTTTTTAAATCCATAATTTAGATGATATTTTTATTTCATTTTAAATGAAATTTGGATTCAATAAACAACGAAACCCCCCCCACCACTGAATACTGTTGCAAATTTGATCACTTCTTTTTGACTGCAGAAAGTGTGCAGGAATAAGTCAGTTCACAGCTTGATTTGTTGTGGTTGTTTTGTTGTTGTTGTTGTTTTTATGGTTTTGTTTGTTTGATTTGTTTTCTCTTTTCTTTTCTTTTCTTTTCTTTTCTTTTCTTTTCTTTTCTTTTCTTTTCTTTTCTTTTCTTTTCTTTTCTTTTCTTTTCTTTTCTTTTCTTTCTTTTCTTTTCTTTTCTTTTCTTTTCTTTTCTTTTCTTTTCTTTTCTTTTCTTTTCTTTTCTTTTCTTTTCTTTTCTTTTCTTTTCTTTTCTTTTCTTTTCTTTTCTTTTCTTTTCTTTCCTTTCCTTTCCTTTCCTTTCCTTTCCTTTTTCTCTTCCTCTTCTCTTCCTCTTCTCTTCTCTTCTCTCCTCTCCTCTCCTCTCCTCTCCTCTCCTCTCCTCTCCTCTCCTCTCCTCTCCTCTCCTCTCCTCTTCTCTTCTCTTCTCTTCTCTTCTCTTCTCTTCTCTTCTCTTCTCTTCTCTTCTCTTCTCTTCTCTTCTCTTCTCTCTCTTCTTCTCTTTTTTCTTCCTCTCCTCTCCTCTCCTCTCCTCTCCTCTCCTCTCCTCTCCTCTCCTCTCCTCTCCTCTCCTCTCCTCTCCTCTCCTCTCCTCTCCTCTCCTCTCCTCTCCTCTCCTCTCCTCTCCTCTCCTCTCCTCTCCTCTCCTCTCCTCTCCTCTCCTCTCCTCTCCTCTCCTCTCCTCTCCTCTCCTCTCCTCTCCTCTCCCTTTCCTTTTTCCTTTTTCCTTTTTCCTTTTTCCTTTTTCCTTTTTCCTTTTTCCTTTTTCCTTTTTCCTTTTCTAGAATAAACTTGATATACGAAATTAACTAATTAACACTTAAAAAACTGACACTTAAAGAACTAACACTTACAGAACTAAAAAGCTAGCACTTAGAGAGATAACCCTTAACTCACATCACAATTGCCTAGCCTTGCTTAGCTTTGTGTAACTTATTGTATGATAAACAGGAGCTCGCTGACGAATTCACAGGCCTTGCAAAGTTAAAAAAAATCTTGGGTGCATCCTTGGTGCATCCTTGGGTGAACTAGATAACAGAAACTTGGCCACAGGATAGGAGATACTCCAGTTCTAACCAAGTCAGCAGTCTGAGTCCCAGGCAACTCAGCACATCAGGCCAAAGGTAACAGTGTACGGCGAAGACGACCCCGGTTCACGATCACTGTGCAGGCGCAACCAGGAGGGGTGGGAGGTGTGACTATGGAAAAGATTTCCTGGAACTCATTGTAATAATAATGGCCTTCTCAGGGACAGGTTATGAATATATATAGGTGTTCCTAGAACTTTCATAAATATGTCACAGTCTACAGCATTTAACCAAGCTCACAGCTACTGGAAATTTGTACGTGTCTTAGGTGGAAAGGATTCCCCCATGTGTCCAGGGCTGTAAATACATACCTTCTTTACAATCTCAAAGGTTGTAAGGTCATTTCCACACCTCAAACTAAATTAAATCTTTTTTTGCACTACATTTTAAATTCTGTCGTAGAATCATAGAATCATTGAGTCCAGTCATTAACCTAACACTTTTATACCACCTCTATACCACATCCCTAAGAACCTCACCCACACAAAACTCATCTACACATCTTTCAAACACCTCCACGGATGGTGACCCAACCACTTCCCTGGGCAGCCTGTTCCAATGCCTGAGAACCTTTTCCATTAAGAATATTTTCCTACTACCCTGGTGCAACTTGAGGCCATTTCCTCTTGTGCTATCACTTGCTACACCCTCCATGCTAGAACCTCCTTTCAGGTAGTTGTAAAGAGTGATAAGGTCTCCCCTCAGCCTCCTTTTCTCCAGGTTAAACAGCCTCACTTCCTTCAGACGCTCCTCATAAAATTTGTTCTCTAGATCTGTCACCAACTTTGTTGTCCTTCTCTGAACTCCCTCCAGGACCTGAAAGTCTTTCTTGTAGTGAGGGGCCCAAAACTGAGCATAGCGTTTGAGGTGTGGCCTCACCAGTGCACTCATGAAGGAGTGCTTATGCGTGCAGAAATTATAGGTACGTATTGCCAACTGTTAATTTTCAAAGTCATATGAAAATCATTGGAGTCACAGGATCAGTTGCAACATTGGGAACTGAAATTATAAATACATACATATATAAGTATACACATATATATTGTATATGTGTGTGTGTTTGCTTCCTTTCTTGGTCAGAGAGCATTTTATTGCTGACTATTAGTATGTTTGTCTCAGAAATGTACTTTGTTAACAAGATTCTGGAATTGAGAGCCTTATGAAAAAATCACACACACCTAGACTGACTCTTAAATCTGTAGTTTTGATATAAAACATATTTATGTTTTAATGGCATAAAGGAATACATTTATAGTGTATATTTTTAATTTATATCTGACTAGAACCTGTAGGAAAATTCGTAAATTTATATTTTATAATATTATAAATAATTTTGTTTAAATAAATTAGATAAACATAGAGATATCTCAGTCTTCCCATCAGAGTTGAGGGCTTCAAGGACTCCTAAAATGTAATTGAAAACACATTAACATGCTCAGTGTTCTCACTATCAAGTTGGTGGAAGGATTCAGAAAATAACTTTATCCCTATTTCGGTGGTTTTGTTTAATTTTCAGAGCATCCTGAAAAATAAGAAAAACGACTTGTCAAACATCCTTCATCAGCACACTTCAACATGTTTTGAATTCTACTAAAGTCACTTTTAGCCTTCAACCATATAAAATTAAATTCAAGCAGAAACAAAAGTCAATTCAGAATCTCCAAACACAATGAAAAAGGAAAAGTCATGAAAAGGAAGCCTGGTCTCAGGGACTTGGATTCCTATAAATGAAGGCTCTGCAGATTCTATTGCATTAAGTGCAGCAGACAAAATATTTGCCTGTCCCTCCACTTCTTTATTTCCTATGGGAACAGGAGAGCAAAGTTATTTCTGGGAAACAGATTACTATTAACAACTACTTCCTTTTAATGGAGTAATTGAGCACTGTCCTTCTGTTGTATCATCACAGAAGCAAGATGCTCCATTTTACAAGAGGAGGCTAGGTTTCTGGGGATGATGTGGAATATAGCAAATATTAATCCTGTCTGATCTCAGTTGGGTTGCTTCCTTGCCCTTCTTGGCCTATTAGGGATGTCATAACATTTTTGCTTTAGAAAATATATATTCTTGATAACTTTTAGTATACTCCCATGGCTAGCTCCATTGAAGTAAATTATAATGATTACAGAAGTAAAGATAAAGACTTCTGTCCTTGGGATTATAAAATGTGTTAAAGAGTAAACCAGCTTATTTATGTCTGAGTTTTAGCATGAAAGCTCTAGGGCCTTTGTATTATATCTCTATCAGAATGCTCATAAGAAACTGAAAATGTAACAGTTAAATAAGAAATAACAAAAATAAAGGATGGAAAAGAATCTACATTTTGCATTTTTGACTGCTACTAAGAAGCAATTTAGAAACCCTGAGCCAAACTTTTATGAGACCTCAGGGAAGTTTCATCTTCCTTCTCAAGTTTCTTTGTAACCAGAAGACTTACTTCTGAAACTGTTCTTTGATCGGTTCAGATGAAACAACTCCCACTTCATTTGCAAAGAACTTTTGTCTGATATGAGTTATCTTGAAAGTAAAGCTAGATGGTGCTAGTGCATACTAATATATTGCTGCAAATTTATGGCTGCTTAACTACTTGGACTATATCCTCTTGGTCATGCCAATAATAGATGGAGGTGGTAAAGTGTGATTTGTATTTGATTACTGGCCATGCACAGAGAAGTAGTGCTCTTTCAAAAAATATAGATGGAACTGTTTCCTATTAGTAAGAGAAGTTTTGTTAAATTAAAAATATTTCATAGGAGCATCATGCTGATTTATTTTTTAATGAAAATGTCATTTTTTAATTTTACTAATGTAATTTCAATATCATTTCATTTTGACCAAGAGAAAATCTCCTATTTGAATTAAGTTCAGTAAACCTTTTACACAATTATAAATACCATTTGAATGGTATTCTCAAATGTATACGTACTTGTATACAAGAAATATCTGAAGAGAACACTTGACATTTTTTATCCAATGTTATAATAAAATCCCAAACATTTATTTTTTTTTAATTATGGAGAATGAAAAACTCAGAAAATATTGGATTTTTTAGGGCAACAAGTGTTCTATTTTATAACTTACTCTGAATATTACAGATATTTACTTCAGAGGCTCTTTCACTGCAGGGTTCTGTTCAGGTAGAGTACTGATTAGGAAGTGCAGAAGCATAGCATGCTGCCTGTCATATGACGCAGAAAACATATCACACAAAGTTAATGGGAACAGAGGAGGTGAATGTTCCTTTTAGCTTCCTCTGTTGGCCCGTCCCCCTTACCTGTCAGTAATTAAATCCCTCATCCATGGTATATACGCAACATTACAACAGCTTTCTTTTGAAGGTTTTAACTGATTGACTTCCTTGTAAGCAAAATGTCAGAAAATCTATTTAAGCATAATGTAACTGAAGTACGGTGTTTGTGTATGCACCAGTATCCAAAGTATATTGAAACACCCAATGTTAGAGGGGCTTTTGGTAGCCTTGACCCATAGCATATGGTAACAGACAAGAAATTAAAAAAAAAGGTCTCCCACTAACATTTCTGTGACTCATACCATTACAACATCGTATATCAAAATATATTTCTTCTATATCATCATGTATTTCTTTCCTACATTCTGATTAATTAAGCTTATGCAAACCAACTGAAAAAAAATCAGGTCTTATCAGTATCATCAAGGGCACAGAAAACAGCTGTCCTTTTGCAAGACTGTGACAAATATCTGCAGAGACAAAACATCATGTTTTTCTTTGGAATGTGGAGTTCTGGTCTTCAAAAGCAAAACAGGATGACACAGACCACAGCTTACAGCAGACTCTCATTACAATGTAACATTTTAATAGAAATAATTTAATTATTCAGCACAGGCTGTTCTTGCCTTACCAAATGGTTAATACTCAATGTCATTAGTCAACAGATCTTAAGAACAAAGATTAATTTTCATAATACTTCCAAACACCTTAGCAGATATTTACACCTAGAAAGGACAGTTTAAAAATCTAACAGAATTATAGATGCACTTGTGGGTTTTTTTGTTTGTTTGTTCATTTTTACTTTGGGTAAAAAAGAACACAAAACAAAACAACACCAACCTGCCCCCAAACCACCCCCAAAAAATCCAATACAAAACATTTATGTCTGTGACATGTTTTAATCATGGCACAACTTAAATGCCTAAATAGCATTTTTCTCTCACCTCTGAGCAGTCCTGATTTTTACAGAACCTAGCTTAATGTATTCTCAGGAAAAGAATGAAACTATGAAAGATCTTTTTGTTACACAAAAGTAGAAAAGCCGTGAGGTAATCTAAAGATTTGTTATACTTGTGAAGCTAGGATCTAGCATTTTTACAGTTTATCAGCTTCCCAGACTGGCATATCTAATGTAAGCACAGCAATGGGAAGTATTTTGTCAATGAATGTAAACTAATCTCTGCAATTTAATAAGCAGAAGAACAGAAATAGTATAAAAGTATGATGGATTGTCAAGAAACTATATCATGAACATAGCTATATCAGAGGTCCACTTCATTCACTAGCCTCTCTTATTCAGTAACCAGATGTTACCTGTGGAAAAAGTATGAAAAACTAGTTATATATGTCCTTGTTTTTTCTCCTAGTGATCAGTAGCTCAAAGACATCCCAAGATAAAGGTGATTTGCTTGTTCTTAATGGCAATTAATGTTTTGTTCTTGCTTTTTGAATCCATATAAATTTTTGCTTTCCAAAGCATTTGTATAAATGAAACTGCGAATACTCCTTCTCCACTCTTTCTTTTCTCATGCCACCAATAATTTCATGGACTTTAAAGTTATCTTCTTAGTTATTCCTAGAGTGGAATCTGTTTTATTCCTTTCAACAGCAATTTTGTCACTCATCTCTTTAACTCCTGTAGTTCTAATTTTTTTGAAATGGACAACCCTAAGTTAATAGTAGTTTCCTTTACGTGGATGCGTCACATGTTTGTATTGATTCACAAGTGTTTCTTCCCTTATATCTTTGTTGATAAATTACACTTTATAACGAGGTACTTCTGCAGTTCATTGCAGATGCTACCATCTTTAACTCTGTGAATAATCTTAGCAGCAAAGTTTGTCACCAAATTTTCTGAATCATTCTTACATTCCTTCCAAATCCATCATCAAAACTGACCAAGAGGTCCTACATTTGACTGTTATTTACTAATTAGTTATTTATGAGAAAAACTTACCTCAGGTTATTCAGAATGTTATTCTGAAAAGGCAATAGATAACTAAGTGTGAGCTAAAATATCTGAAGAAATCAATTAATATAAAGATGGTCACTAAAAACTTGTAACAAGCTGGTACATCAGCTGTCAGTGTGGGACGTGTAGAAGTGAATATGCATGTGTTCAGCATTTGGCAAAGGCAGTTTGCCATAAATGTAATCATTTTGGCAGCAAATGCAAATAAATGTAAATATGAAAAAGTTTGTGATAGCTCTATTACTGAACACTGCTTTCCTATCAACGGTGAATTGAGAATATCAAATCCACAAGAAAGACAAATAGCCAACATCTGATTGATTTGGGAGTTATTTCATCTTCTTCTTACCCAAGGAAATATTTGGAAACAGTAACAAAAATAATATACATCCTGGATACTTATACTGCCAAAAGATATTAAAAGAAAAAAAAAAATAGTTCACATTTGCCAGAATTCATCTTAAAAAAATTCACTAAATTCATCACCTACTATCTGAACCTTGCTACCTCTAGGATCTTTCCACAGTCTGTGAAAAGAGACAAGAACAAAAGGTGATTCAAATCTTTGATAGAAATTTCTAATTTCTCGTACTCTACTTAGACGCCATTTATTAAGGAGAGTTCCTCAGGGATATATCTTGTGTCCTATCCTGTTTAATACCTTTTCCAGTGACATGGCAGAGGAGACATATCATACCTTAACCAAGTTTGTGGACAACTCTAACTCTGTGGGTATATGTGTGCGTATGTGTGCATGCAGCCAATATGGATGAGGGCACAGCTGCCATCCAGAGGGACCTAAACAGGTCAGTGGAATGAGACAACAGGAACTAGACAGTGAGCAAATGCAAAGTCCTACATTCGTGTGTGCCAGCCTCATTGCAGGTTGGTGGTTCCCACGTTGGATGGTAACTCCACTGGAAAAGGCTTAGAGGTCCTTTTGGGGTTCCTCATGCCCTGGCAGCAATGAATCCTAATAGCTTAGTAGTCTGCATCAATATAAATGTAATCAGTACACAGAGAATAGTGGTTATTCTCCTTTACTGAAAACTCATTAACCTGAATCAAAAATACTTCAGCCAGGTCTAGTTGCAGAGTACAAAAAGACATAGATGAACTTAAGTAAGTCCAGCTGTTGTTTAGTAGCTGAATTTTTTTTATGATATTGAATCCTTCAAGCAGAAAGAAAACAGTAGATAGAAATGTTCAAATCTACTGACATGATAACAGAAGGTGATCCACATCTCACAACTGTACAGGAATACTGTGTACACAACAGTTAAATAGAGCTGAAACTTACTATTTGCAAGCAACATCATTCCAAATTCACAGCTAGCCTTGGCTACATAGTGTGTTTCAATGTACAACAATCCAGCACCATGGCATGTTTTAATGTGTGACTGTGGTGTAATGTTGGGTGATAATGAAAATACTTGGCCCAAGTCTGATAATCTCTGTTCAAGAAATTCATCTGAGCAATAAACACAACTGTTTGCCTTCTCTGTTGGTGACTAAAATGACTCACTTGAGACGTCTGGAAAATATTGTGGGATATGTTGATTTTTGTGCATTGGTGAATGAAAGGCAGTTCTTGTTTCTGTTGGCACTCATAATCTAAGGTTGTATGTTTAATTTACAGATCTGTATTAAAGACAGAACGTGCACTTCAGCTAAATGCTACATTTAGATTGATCAACTAGGTATTTCACTTTCAGGAGTTCAGCTTCCTTCAGCCTCACAGACACTTCCTTCAGCACTTCTACCAGCATTGTAAATTACTATAAAAACAGACTGACAGCCCTTCTGTTTGGATTGGAGAAGTTAACTACTTTTTTTTTTGTTCTTTCTTTTTTCCCTTGGATACATAGTAACTGTTGAGAAAGATATATTTTTAAATGACTAAAATTCAAAGTGGATGAATCACACTGTGTATTACTATAGGTTCTCTATCAGCTCAGAATCTGCCTTATTATGTTTTCATCCAAAGCAAGTTTCATACCATTCAGAATTCTCTGTCACTTAATCACATTCTCAGATTAAGCTGCAGAAAATTGGTTATGTTTAAAAGAAATTTTAAACATTCCATCTATGAAATCTTTTAAATGATAAAAAAAAGAGTAATTTCTGCTTCATCATTTGCCATACACCAGTTGTGTGAAGAGTCATACCAATTTAAACCTGTTCAATAGATAATGTACACGGGCTTCAGAAACTAAAAAAATAAAGTACTGCTGGCCCTTTAAGGAGTAGCATCACAGTAAGATCCAGACTGATCCCATTCTATGAAAAAAAAAAAAAAAACCAACTTCAATAGGTAGTAACATTAAACACTTTCCACTGTAAGACTTCCCCCAGGAAAAAGACTGTTCTTTTCCCAGGGGAACAATCCCATTTTACAGTGATCAGAATTTCTATTAAAGACACAGGCTTCCACAGTATAACTTTCTGTCCAGTAGATTAACTGAAAGCTTTTATGGGCAGAAGGAATCACTTATGAGTACATAATCTGGCTTTGTCAATGCAAAGGTCATGGAATTCTTTACAGTATTTCCATCTATTACTTCAGCTAAATCTGATCAGATACAAATCTGTCTTTCAGAAAGAATAGTCTTTCTGTCAAGGCATCAAGTGCTGGAGGATTTACTGCATTTTAAAGCAGTCTCTTTCTTTGGCTGTTTATTTTTACCAGTCATTCTTACTCATTTATATTTTTATTTGTTGGTATATTTTATCTCTTTGTTTTAAAGAGCCCTGTAACTTTCAGCATAAATTATTGTGCAGTCTCTTTTCCCATCCAGAGTACTGGTGAGGAATTTTCCTTCCACAGAAGATATTTCTTTCTTTTACTTGACCTCTTGCCAAGATCAGATACCCAAGAACATTCCTTTGCTTAGGAAAACAGTGATCCAGAAGAATCAAATACAGTGGTAATTTTAGTACATAATAGAAACTAGCAGATTGATTTGGTTGTCTAAACATAAGCATCTAGTGTCATCTGAGATGACTTAAAGTATCTGATCTGACCTCCAGCTGTCACTCCAGAAGAGCTCAAGTCATATCTTCTGTTATATCTGCCAGTTCCAAATAGATATACTAGGATATCTAAAAATGGCACTAAGCATCTAAATGTGATCAATTAACTCCGGTCATAGAGAACCGTTCAGCTCATCTTAGTATAAATATCAACATTCAGGCAACTAAGTAGCTTTCCTGACACCACTTGGAACTATTCAGTTATGTATCTAAGCCTAGTGTATCTCAGATGTCTTCCAGGACTGATACATAAGGCAGTAGTCTTACTACAGACCTGGACTTTTCTGGAGTGGCAGTGGGAAGCCATGCAAGGTACTCTAGAGCCTCTGAAAGAGTAGTAGTAGGAACTTCTAGAAGCTGATTTAAAGAGTGAAAAATAATTTAATCTCTTAATGATATGAGTCTTACTCTCCACTACACTGAAAGGCAGCAGTGACACACTTATCCTTAGATACCTAACTTATGATGCTTATGAAACTTCTGTGTTTGGCTTTTCTTTGAATTCAGTGGGAAAGTAATATGCACATCTATCTCTTTCAGAGTCAACAAAATAGTTTTAAAGATATCAAAGGTTAGAAACCTACAGGCTGGAGGAGACACAATAGTCCAGCAATAAAGTTCTTGTTGATTTAGCATGAGAACTGTGGTCCTTCTTCTGACAGGAACAAATATCAGCCTCAGGATGAGACTCAGAGGGAATTGTTAAAGAAATAGTTGGAAACACAGAGTTATACCACTCAGTCACATAACAGCAAAGACTTAATTAATGACCGACATGATGAGTGGGTAATGATTTCATTATCAGCAAACACACACAAATGCTCTGTAAAGAGCATGTTCACACCAATAAAGGTGTCCGATCCAGTTGCGACCTGCACCATGACCTTGGGGGAACACAAACCTCACACTAGATGATTGAGTTGTTTTCAGGGCCCTGAGGGCCATACAAGCCTTACTGGCATTGACCCCCTCTCCTGGGGCCTCCTCCTTCCCTGCCAGCAGCACAGGAACACATTTCAGCTTCCCAGGGCCATCAGTCCCTGCCCCATGGCCCACAGCCATGCTCTGCCCAGCCACGGGTCCCACATTCCAGCCCAGACTTATTGAACTAGATGATCTTGAGGGATCCCTTCCGACTCTAACCATTCTGTGATTCTGTGACTTGACCTGTCTGTGGGATGGGTCTTGACTGCCAGGCCCTGTCCTGATGGACACTGGGTGCCCCCTAATGCTCTTGGAACCTAGCCCACAGAAAGTTGCTGGCCTTTACAGTGTTCTGACCCTGCCCAAGTCTTACCTGGCAGCCTGGGTGTTAGACATAGCAATTCCACCCTGGCTCGGGCTTCTGTTTGGTGTTGGGTTTCCATGGATATGTTCCTCCAAGGGGTATTTTTTCACTACGTGGTGCTTTCTAATTTGAATGATCAGCATGAATCACCAGTGGTCACATTAGGCCGATCTCTTTGATCTTCCACATACCCAAAGCCATCTAGTGGCCATTACCTGGGTTACTATCACATTCTGGCTTCCTTCTGCAAATGTGTTAAATTGGTATAAAGCTGTTATTTTTTCTGTGTTTCCTTATTTCTGTTCCATGGACACCTAAACCATAAGAGGAGGTCACATGTAGTCCCAAGCTTATCAGTAAGTATTCCCTTCATCTGTGCTTCTTTTGTTTTCCCAGTACATACTGGAATCACCTAGTAAGTTAAGTGATTGGTAGATATAGCCACGGTCTCACTTAACTGCATGGTGCTATTTGTCCTGTGACAGAGGTAACAGTATAGTCATTTGTCGCAAGGGAGTAATTTTAACATTCTGCTTGCTGCAGAACAATGTTCAGGTTTCTTAAACAGAAGAGATAGGTTTCTTAAAAGAGTTCGGTGGTGGGTTCATTCTGTTATTTACTGCATGGGGAAATATACGAAGCCAAATGCTGCTTACCTTCTCTCCAGATGCCTGTACTCGTTCGCAGAAGCAAACTTTCAGACAACTTCTCTCCCTGATGACCATTTGCTTCAGGGGCTGTGTCTTGGAGCTCTGGAGACAAACTCTCAGGCGAGGCTTATGTCTGTCACGGTGCAAACGTTCAGGATTCTTCTTTCCCTGATAACGGTTTGCTCTGGAGGTTATTTTTAAAGCTCCAGTGGCAAACTTTCTTGCAAGGCCCTTAACTGCATGCAAAACTGATTTTCAGGAGACAAAATTTTCAGAAGATAAAAACTTTAGTGGAGTAGAATAGGAGAAGGGCTGGCTCAAGCTGGGTACCTGCACAGAGGTCCATTCAAACATAGAAAACTACAAACTTTTATACATTTACAGACCATTCACACCAGGATTCAGTTCAATAGCGATATTTCACTACCAGGTCCATTGGACCCTTTTTCCCTGACTCCAGGTAGGCCTATGTTACGTTCAGTTGTAGACATTGTTTTTGGTCCATATCCTTGAAGGTGCCACTTTGTCTGGATAAATCCTTTCTTCTCAGCAAAGTGCAAAATAGGCCCCATTTCACAGATGTCTGTGATGTCTCTACATTAGCCTTGGATCATTGATTTCCTAGTCACTTCCATCCTTCTCAGCAAAATGCAAGCTAGACTTTCTCTTGCAAGCATTTAATGTAGTTTGTAGTTGCCCTTGGTAAAATTTTAGCAAATCTAGTCTACCAAGTAACATGAAAAAAAGAGTACCCTAAAAATCATACCACCTTATATTTCTAAATAATCCATTACATTCAGTACTTAAGCTAAATTACTAATATTGAACTTGAATTGGATTCATCCACTGATCTCTGAGTAGTAAAACCATTGCCATACAGCTCACTTATTTAGCAGGGAGAGCTCAAAGTGGGCTGTTGTATTTATAGAATGAAGTGGTTGACTCATAGTCAAATTGCATGCAGTAGGAAAAGTATGCATGAGGCTCCTTGCACCCACAAGCCACTGGTGTTCAGTGTGCCATTCTGCTTCCATGTGGGTCTCCTGGAAGGAGTTCTTGGTGTGGCTGTGGCTCAGACCCTTCCCTCCTCTGGAACCTGAACCAAACTGCTACTGGTTTGGCTGGGGGGCAGGTCGAATGCATCCACCACATAATTGAAAGCAGAAACAGTGGAGAACAATTTTATTATTTTGCTTTTCCTTGCTACAGTCTTTGCATGGTTTGATAAATTTGATGAATTTCACATGCAATTTACAAAACACTTAAACCAAGTATTTTACAGCAGTCCAGATATGCCGTGTTTTAAATAATACTGTATACTGTACTCAAATATACAGTCTGCACACAAATAAACACATACATTGTGCAATACACATAAATTACTCTCTAATCACTTCTCTTTGTTCAAGACACTATTTTTTTCCATTAAAAAATATTTTTACTGCAAAAATGACTATTTTCAATAAAAAGAATAAAGTCAGTGCTATGTTAGTCCAGAAATACATCTCTAACAGTAACTCCATCTTTATCCTCAACTTCAGAGAGAAATGTCAATTTTCTTTCTGAAGTTATGCAGCAATAAGTCTTAGCTTCATTAGTAGATGGTAAGTTTTCAGTCTTGTGTTCCAAACTGTTTTCTGATAAACTTATTCTTAGCCCCTTGCTTTAAGCTAAATCTAATTTGAATCTTTGTTTTAAAATGTGACCATGAATTCCACAAATCAGTTTAACTTCATCAAATAAACATAATACCAGTTATGAAATGAATGTACATAGACATACCACATGACCTTTTGTGACTGTTACAACTCATGTTTATCAGATTATTATCTGTTCCTACACATAAAAAAAAAGAAAAAAAAAGAAAAAATACATGCAAATCATGTCCAACAACCCTCAAAAAGCTTATCATTTTAATATTTTCTTCTTTTGCAGTTAATAAAAGTTGTTTACCATTGTAGTTCTCCACAGAGCTCAGAGAAGCTCGTGAATGATAGAGCAATCATGAATGCTATTTTAAAAATAAAGAAATGTAGGCACAGAAAGGCAAAGCAACTTAATTTAGATAACTTATCAGGCCACTGACAGAGCTATGTGTTATCATTTGATGCATCTCTGAATGCCTCTAAAATGAGGTGTTAGATATTTCAATTATTTGGAATTTGTTCCACAGCTGCTTGCAGACACAAGGTTAAAGGTAAGCTTCAGAACAGAGGTGCATAAAGAGAGCTGTTATTAAGGTAGGGCTAAATACTGCCTTCAGTACTTTTAAACAACATGCAAACATACACGTGTATGCACACAAATGCACACACACACACTCTCTCACTATTTTTTTAAAGATTCTAGGAGAAAAGCTTCTTACTATCACTCTTATTTAATGTAATCATGCTATTTTTATTATAAAGTCCCTGAGGGCTTTTAAAATGAGAATGTGCCTAGGGATTTTTCAGCTCTATGGTGAAAGTTCCCATAGTTTTAATTGTGGCAGACAGAGGAGATTATCATCCTAAAAAAGCAAAATCAAGTGAAAGATGACAGGTTTGACTCAAATAAAAACATGGGAGTGGGAAGGAGAATCAACATGGAAGAAAAAGTTAATATGAACCTCTGAAAATTGATGCAACTGAAATTTGAAGAAAGCTAGAAAGCATGTAGCCATGAACAATACTCAAAAACTCTAGGTCTCCTTACAAAAATATATATATTGTCTCCTCTGAGAAAAATTATCATAGGGCTCCATATAATTCTGAAAGAATCTTCAGCTGTCAAAATAATTAAAATTAATCATGTTAAATCTTTTGCATTTTATAAAAGACATTTGATTCTATAAAAGACATTACATAAAGTATATAAAATGAGGCTTCGATCCTGTCACCATTTTTTTGATGTTTTATTCAAGTCCTGTATTTTCATCTCTCTTCAATATTTCTATGGTACAGTCTCTGTAGAATCTAAGCATTAAAGTATATGATTTGCTTTATATAAGCACATCATTTATACTGCAATTTTCTAAACAACATACTCATTACACATTCTGTGACATATTTTTTCTATTTATGAAACCAAAGATAATATTTAATATTTGTATAATTCCTGTTATTCCAAGGTATATAATTAGTACATACATAAAGGGTAGCGTTGTTATACTTGGCTATTGGCCAGAAGCTTGGACTACGGAGAGTTACTTTTTGAGTCTATGAACTTATCAGATTTCCCACCTTGTTCGACAAGGACAACCACTAAGCAGCAAGCTGCAAGCTGCCATCATGGTGTCCCAGCCCATGACCTGACATGAAACATAGGGAGGAGCTGGCTGACTAGAGGTGCAACAAGAATGACAGCTAAGTTACAGACAAAATAAAAGAAAGCAGATGTTAAAACTGAGCAAGGGAATGGGACTGTGGATCACAAAGGAAAGGGTCCTAGATGATATGAGCAGCACAAATAATGCTCTCGGGGCAAAAGATGTATTTGTGAAGCCAAGTAGAAAAATCAGACCTGTATAGTTTATTAAATGTTATGAAGTGAGAGCCAGGACACTTGGCACCTAATTTGAAATTATTATTTTTTTTTAAATCACAGTATTCGGTAGGTAATGTCCTAGGTGCCCTTAACTGGAAAGAGATAATTATCATAGAAAGTCTTCAGAGTGAGATTCTGCTTATGTTAAAACACCAAAGTTTGATAAGTAGTTTTATCCAAACTGTCCAGTTGGACTAGATGATCTTAAATGTCTTTTCCAGCCTAAATGATTATACAATTCTATGATTCTATCCTCGGAGACATTCAAAGAGTATATGGAGGTGAAACCCCTTGCAGAGCTAGCCCTAAATATTTTCAAACTACAGCAAGGGAATTCTTTTTTAAAGGAAGCTTTGCTTACTTGCAGTTTCAGAATGTGCTGTGTCTTAACTTTTACAGTTCTCTGAAGTTTAACTATGACTGCTTTGAAAATTGGAACTTTTTGTGGAACTGAACCCAAACATTTTTTTACTCAGCATGCATTACTTAGCAAGGGTCTTTTATTTCCTGTATTGAGCACATATTTCTGATATAAATGCTCAACTTAAGCTGGAGATCAAGTGGAAAAAACTGAAGCATGATTTCATGATTTTTAAAGGGTTTATAGTTACATTACTTACTAAAATTGAATTAATAGCCTTTAAAGTTGGGTGAGATTACTGCCCAAAAAAAAGTGTTAAACTGTCTCAACCCGAATAATTGCAATAATTTTTCTTTCTACAATATTAAAAAGTTTGCTTCTTGAATGAGTTCTTCCAGGTGTTATTCAGTGACTGACTGGATTTGTTCCACAAAATATTGTCCTAAACCACTTCATTCTTCTGTGTGGTAGTTCTAGCCCAGCATGTTTTTTGACCTTGGTTAGGATTATAACTTGGGTGCCTGCTACACCTAATAATAATAAATAGTTTCTGTTATTTAAACAAGTAAACAAACAAACAAGGGTTACAAGGTAATGAGGTGACGGGTTCATAACATTTATTTAGTACCTTTCTCCACAAAATCTTTCTCAAAAGACAACTGGACCAATATTTTGTATAATTTTATGAGATGCTGAAAGAATACAGGATTCAGTAGTCTTGCTTAATGTTCTGCCTAGTGTATCTTAAAAGCATTCAACACCTCTGTTTAATTTCCATTCTGTAACATTTTCTCTGATTTTTTTTTTACCATTTTCATAGAATGTTTATGGGATCAGCATTAAACACCTCAGATTACCTATTACTTTCACTTATTTTGTCAGATAATAGAAATAAAACATTTTGATATTTTTATCAATCTTGCTTTCATAATTGCAGGAAAGTGAACTAATAGACTTGGAGCTAATGAGATGCAGTTAAAATTTATCCTTTTAATGCTGACAGAGATTAAATTGTAATGACTTTATGTTCAATTAATCTAATGAAAAATAAGTAAGATTTTCCATGTTATTGCAGAGGTTTGGAAGATGAGAGCCACATGAATATTTTTTAAGCCTTTTGCACCAAGTGATAAGATGCAGATGGCCCATGACAACCATATAAATTGAGCTTACTACCTAATTGTCAATAGCAGCAACATTGTTGATAAATTACCATAAAGCATAAACCATAATCTCTATGTACATTCCAGTTTGTACATGTGTCATGTTAAATGTTAGAAGTGGGGGATCTTGTTTCATTAGGTATATTTCCCCTGCACAGAGAGAAATAGTGTGAAATTATCATGTCCACAAAAACTAAATCATCCTTTTAAGAGTAGCGTGATGTGAAATTAACTGAAATAATGATATTTATATCATAGAGATTTTAAATTCAAAATTGAAAAATATAAAAGTCCACTTTGATTCCTTTAACACTCTTATTCTTAACTCTGACAGCAACTCAGTATTGTTTTAGTCTTGTTTCTTTGTTTCTAAAATGATAGCTATAGACCTGCAGACATGCAGAATAGTGATTTATTTGTTAATGAAGGCGTTTTATTGACAGATATGTTGTTCCGTCTTTTTTTTTTTTTTTTTCTTTATTGGTCATAGCATACACTGATTTCTCCAAGTATTTCTAGCTTAGCAAATACTTCTATTGCATTTCATGTTTGAATTCTATTTTTTTTTTTCCTAGACATTATCATTATCATAGCAAGACATTTGCTGTCTGTGGTTAACTTTTAGCCATTCAGGGCCACATTTCTGACTTTTAAGTCACTGTTCCTTATGACTATTTTTAGAGAGAAAATTACACTACACATACTTTTTATTCTGTCAGATGTTCTTCTATGATAGATTTGTCATGTCAATTAAGGGGAGCAGTGTCATTGATTTCACCTCCAATACTAAATCCACAAAAAAAAAAACCCTTTAATTTAGGTATTTTACTTTGTACACTAACAACCTCAAAAATATTCAGTAAGACTGTAGCTTAGTTTGTCTACTTGTCTTATATGAGTTACAAATGCAGAGGAAATGAGTATTCCAATCTTTATAAATTGCAAAACACACTTTCTTCAGTGGTTGTCATCTTCACTGGCCCCTGTAAGTCTGACATGCTAAATGGCAGATGATCCTTACCTTTGTTCCTCACTACATTCCCACTGGATGCAAATATTCTGACATAACTACATCAAACCTCCTCCACCTAGTGTTTCATAATGCATGAAAAAGACATACCTTCCATTTATTATTAATACACAGATATCACACTGTTGAAGTAGAAATACTGGTTTAAAGTACTTCAGAACAAATTGTCCATGTTTTCAACAATGTTACAAAATAACCTTAATAGATCAAGATCTTTACCATAAAAGTTTATAGGTATTTGCTCAGACATTTCTATTAGATTATAATTTAAAATTAAATGCAGCATTTGCATACAGGTTCATTTTAGTGAATTCCTTTCTTATCATGTTAGTAGTAATTCTGTAATATAAAAACCTTGAAAGATGGAATCTGTGGATAAGATTCTTGCTGTTTCCCTTTTCCTTGAAAAGTGAACTCACAACTTCCAGCATTCATGTTATTATATATATTAGGATGACCAGAAGTATTTTTAAAATACAATAAATCACTAAGATTTATCATGAAACAAAGTCATACACTTAAGAGAGGAATTGATATTTTACCCTCTGATTGTCTGAAGGAAGGGAAGGTCTCAGATCAGATGTGAAACCTGAAAATTGACAACTACAGTGGCACTTTGAGGCATGTCTATTCCACAAGCAGCTACACTCCTGTAAAACAGGCTTATAAGACACTGCAGTATTTTCTGCACATCACAAAATAGTGATGTGATAGATATAACTGAAATCAACACAGTGCATGAAAGAAGTAGTTACTGATACATTCTACAGGACTTTCTAATATAAAAAGCCAGTGATGAAAACCTGTGATGACAAAAAGTAAAGAAGGACCAAACCTCTAAAGCAAGTATGGATGATATACAGGTAACTGTGAGAGTAAAAGCAAGACGGGATCATCTGCTAACAGAGAGAATAAGGCACAAGGGACAAAACAAACTTCACAAATGTACCAAATACTGACAAGAGGCAGGTCTTTATCAATGTGGGCTTCATACTTGGAAGAAAAAACAGGCTTGTTTCTCAAATGCATACAAAGAAAGGAAGGTGGCAGTTCCTTTCAGGAACAAAGTTACAAGATGCAGTCTTGAAACTAAAATTAGACACATCGGTCTGCAATTTAAAAAAATTCACATTATAGTGACAACTAAATACAAGAGCTATGATAACTGAAACAGTTCAAGAAAGATAGATTTAAAAACAGAGGAATAAAATATTTTAATAGCACACCAAAGCATTAAAAACAACAACAACAAACAAGCAAACAAAAACCCAAACAAACAAAAAACAAACCAACCAAACAAGCAAACAAGCAATAAACATCTTTGACAAAATATCCAATCTGGGACAAAACAAAGGCGTAATATTGGAAGCAATGTGAAAGTTAAATATAGAAGTATGAATATGAAAGTTATAACATTTGAGCTGGAACTAAAACTGGAGAATTTTAGCATCCATATAGTGGACAAACAGTGCTGTCAGTTTTTCATAACCAAGTAAGAGCTGAATACTTTGTGGATTTTGTTTATCCTGAATCAATAAGAGATAGGTGTGATTCTATCTGGAATATGGGAAAAATATGAAAAATTAAGTATGTTAATAGAAAGACACAAGTAGTTAGAATTTAGAAAGTAGTTAGAAAAGTATTTAGAAGTAGTTAGAAAAGAAAAGGCTAAGATGTTGACTTACAAGACTTATTGAGATGGTCTTACAACAAAGCAGCAAGGTAAAAAGTTATTGAAATTATAGGAAGAGAGAATAAAGAATTAATACTTAGAGCTTCTTCAATGCATTACATTTTTTAAAAAACAGACTAACAATGGAGCTATAATGTATGGTTTGCTTAAATCAGCACAGTAACTTGGAAACAGGTATGGTATCATATCATTCAGTTTCAGTGGGTTGTGCTTTTCTTCAGTCCCCTTTGTAAATTAGACCTGCACCTAAATTTAGGTACAAAATTTGGCAGAGCTGCTTTTTTCCCAGTATGCTGCCCACTGAGGCTATGATCTCACCAGATCTGACTTCCTAATCACAGTCAAGTTTTGTAAGTTATTAGGTGGGAGAAGCAATAATACACATGAAATGATAGTGTGATTAGTCATATCTGCAATTCCTTTTATGGAGTGTTGAACTGTGTTTAGAGTGATCTGTCCCAGATACTGATCCCAATGAAACAATTTCAGTACTCTGCTTTGAGGAAAAATAACTTTTAATTAGAAAAGATGGGAATTATTAGAACTATAAAAACATAGTTGGACAACTAACTTGGGCCTTGCCCCTTTCACGTTGCTTATTTTGTTATACAATTTAACAGTTGCTTTTAAAAATTTAGTCACTGGAAAGAGAAAGTAATTACCAAAATGTCATCCAGTCAGCTACCATCCAGATCTATGGTCATAGAGACATTCTAGATTGATCAGCTTCTAACCTAAAGAGAAGTGAAGAACAAGTTTCAACGAACAATGTTTTTGCACCACGTAGTAGAGATGTATAGCAGAAAAAAGAATTCAAGCAAGTAGGACAAGAAACAGGAAAATTAACCTAAAATGCATTAAATACAGTTATTCCATTTATGATGTGGTTAAGTTATTGAGTCAAAACACTTTAAAGGAAATGCCTGTGGAACAGGGACAAAGAATCATTAGCATTTGGTTATCAGGAAGGAACAACATGAAAAATTATAGTAATCCATAAAAAGACTGCTTTTGTCAAGCCTGTGATTTTTAATATTTGTCAGAATTATCAATTTCAGTTTCCAGGCTTGGCTTTTGAAGTATTTTATATGTCTTACTCCAAAGTTCAGAACTTCTATGTCAGGAGTAAACAAAAAATTTTCTGAAAAATATTTCCTATGTTTTAATAAGATACCTTAATGAGATATTTTCATGAAGCAGTTGATGCAACAGATGGAGTAGATCACATTATGGGTTAAAAAGTCAGTAGGATCCGTCGTTATGAATTGTTGTTCATAGACAACCATTTGCTATCTGATCCCAGAACTGCAAAATATAATAGAACCGTTAACATGAAAAAGGATGAGATATTTTTTTCTGTTATACTACAAATGGAAAAAGAGCAATTGACAAAGAGTTGATTAACTGGTTCATGTTTTCCCACATCAATTTGTTGAAAATTATTCAACAAATTCACTTATTTGCTGTTGGGTTTTGTATGATATTTTCTCTTGTACAAAACATTTTGTATATCAAGTGGTTTTTTCTATTTTAATGTTATGTTTGAATCTGTTCAAACACAATTACTAAATCAAATACAAGATTTTTGCCTTTTCAGTCACAATGGTTTAATATTTTATTTTTGTGGTTGTTTTATCATAAACAAGAAAACCCGTAAGTTCCATCTACTGTATTCTTTATAGCTGATTTTTACATTTTTTTCATAGCTCAATGAATTTACTTTACATGGTTTTACATCCAAGACTGATGTTATTATCAAAATGTGAACTTTAGTCTCTGACAATGAAAAGAGTTCATTTTCAAGCTCTTTTCTTAAGAGACACAAAACTTGATGGAGTTTGCAACTCTGGTGTTCATACTTCCTTTGATCTGCTTGCTCCACTTGTGATTCTGAGCCACAGTATTAGAAGAAAGTTGTATTATTTCTCCAGTTTTAAGTCTCTGTGTTCTGTTCCTTGAAGAGTTCAACAGAACTCAACAGAAGGGTTGACATGAAATATTAAGGTCAACTGATGTAGAACATTTGCTAGAATACTTCAAAAAATCATTTAAGCTACAACTATACTGAAAGTTTCATCACAGGATAAAGTTTTCTGAGGTAGCTTTAAGAGGTATAGGTCAAGTAATGGATACAGTCAAATATCAGCAACATAAAGTTCAATTAGTTAGCTCATACACAGCCAGTTTCTCCAACAGTTCAATATGTCCATTTCATGTGTCATTTAGATACAAACAGAAATAAAACTATTGGGCTTTTTCAGTTAAAAAGTACTGTGACATTTTGAAACAAGTGATGTAAACATTTGAAACAACTATTTGTCCTTCAGTTCCTCACTAAGTTGTATGGAAAAAATGACACACGGGAAGAGGTAAAGGAAGTTGCTTTGTATCATCAGATTGGAGAAGACAGTTGAGGGAGGATATAATTGCTTTCTCAGTGACCTTGAAAGGGGATTACACAGAAGACACAGCCTTCTTCTAAAGTACAAAGTAAAAGGAGATGAATTAGTGGACACAAACTGCAGCAAAAAGAATTCTTAACACAAACAGGGGAAAAAGTTCTTCGCTGGGATGGTAGCTAAGTAAAGAAGCAGGTTGTCCAGAAGGACCGAGAAATCTCCATCCTTAGAAATTTCAAAGTTCATCTGGACAAGACCTTTTTCAAAGCCATCTTTAAGCATTGGGTTGGACTAGATGATCCCCAGAAATCCTTACTAACCCAAATTTTTCTAAGTGTATTCTTTGGTTTAGTTCTTAATGCTCCCCAGCACAAAAGTTAATGTTAGTGAATCCTTAAATGACAAGAAAGATGCAAAAAAATTAAGGTCCCTTTAACCCTAAATGGGAATAAGAGATATTTAAAATCCTGATGTTAGCATGATTTTCCCAGTAAACATTATTTTTGCATTTACTAATGAAAAATAAAAGACTTTCAGTTGTAACAATGGTGCCAGGTCTTGGGAATTGACTGGATTTGTCTTGAGCTGAGTTTTTGTTTGTTTAACTGACATAATATTGACCTAGAAACAGGAAGCCATTTTTTAAATTTAAGTTAAACTGGTAGGGAGCAGCTATGTTTGGTTATTGAATTTTCTGTGACTCTAGAAAAAATTATGGTGTGGAATAACTAAAGGAATGCAACCGTATGTTTTTCAGTAGAAGTAGTTACAAAGATAACAGTAAAACTGAGTAACAGGAAACCAATGAACATGAAAGGAGATTCCATTAAGAAAATATATAAAAATAAACCTAAATAGACAAAATGATGATGACAAATAGGAAGGAGCCATTAACATCGAGTCTCCCAGCAAGGACAATGAAAGAGCAGAGGAGGGACCATGTGTCTTTGAAAAAATGTATGTTTTTGATCAGAGAAATGTTACAAAACTCTCAGTAATAAACGATTATGAAATAATGTCCACAATGCAGAAGTTTTACCAGCTATTTCAGCTAGCTATTATGTGTAATTTTTTTTTTTTTTTTTTCTGATTTGGCTGTTAGAGTTTTCATTATCTACAGAAGTGTCTAATCCTTTTATCAACACAATTTAGCTCTTTTCTCAGGGATATCTTGTAGCAAGGAAAACCACAAGTTAATTATGTATTGTGCATCAATTTCGTATTTGTTGCTTTCCAATTTCAGTCAGTGTTTCTTTACTTCTGTATTACAAATTTCTGTACATCTCCTTTCACTGATAAGTGTTATTTAAGTGGAAGAGATTTTATTATTATATGTTTAAAATGTATTATCATCTCTGTAACAAGATCTTTTTCAGTACATCTGAATAAATATTATTCTTACTTGTCCCTGAAGAGGACCAAACACTTTTATGATTTGAATGTGTGAAGTTTTTTCTCTTTGAAGTTGCCTGCTCAGTAATATTCAGTGTGTTTATCCCTGTTGTTTAGAAATTACAGTGGTTTCAGTACTTCTTGCTATTTAGCAATAGATTGAGCCATTTGTTTCATAATAATAAAATGCTTAGGGATGTAATTATGAACCAATTTTAATTACTATATTGCACACAAAAATATATTTGCTTGATTACATGAACCAATTCTATATTTTTATTCTGACTGTTAATATGCTATTGAAGACACCCAGTGATAATTTTCATAACCTCAGTTGTGTATCTCAAAGTACAGTTCATCTTAAGTTAAATGTTTCTTCTTTATGCAATTTAAAAAATTATGAAAAATAATGTCATTAAAATATGTGTTTGCAATGGAACTGATGACTTCAAAGCAATTATTTTAATTATTATGTTGTGCCTGCTTCTGTTATTAGATTCAGTCTCCTGATAAAAATAAAGGACAAATCCAATTTGGTATACATATAATTTCTTCTCAAGCCAACAGATGTGTCATTCAACTCAACATCTGCTTGGCTTTTAGTTCTAGTGATAGCTCATGTATGTGAACTTAAAATTTATATGAAATGATCAAAAAGCAGGTTGAAAATTTCTCAAAAACTAAAGATTTCCCTCTAAGAAATATTATTAAATGTTTGGTTTTATTAAGCAAAAGATCTTAATAGAGCTTAAAAAGATAAAAATAATAATTTAAAAAGCATGTATTTAGGCATTGGGTAAAAAGAAGTAAAATATTTCAGGCACCTCTATTAATAAAGATACATTAAGCAGGGAGTTGGAAGTTTGTTTTAAATGTGAAGTGTAATATCTAGGTCTATCATGATGAAGACAGAACTTAAACATCAAACAAATAAAATCCACATAATTAATTAATACAGGAAGCTGTAAGTGCATGACAGCTGTAGCTAAAATAATGTGTGAATGTGCATTTATGTTGGGTGTTTCTAATATATACATTGTTTTTTTCATGTCAGACAGTATCTATCTGGCATTGCACCAGCATAATGCAGTTTGTGCTTCAACAGACACAGGTAGTATGAAGCAAATAGGAAACTAGTATATGAAGTTCTTACATGTTTCCATAAGCACCTTCTAACCATTTTTATGTGCAATTTAGGACTAATTACCCTTTTGTTCAACAAACCAATCAAAACATTTACTTAGCTCCAAACATATGAAGTTGAAATTATCTGACTTTTCAGGAGTAAGATCTCAAGATAAAAATTCTTTACCTGGTCATCTGAAAACCAGATGTCTGTGGCTGAAGTAGTTACCCTAGTCTCCTTTTCTGATCACTGGGGAGGATCAGGGCCCTCCAGAGGCCAAATCTTGCATCTTGTTTAGGTGTTTAACAGAAGTCAAATGAAGTGCCTTCTAGAGAAAATGATTCTTCTTGACTGCAAAAAGTAGCCCAAATGAACAGTTTATTAACAGTTTAACAGTTGTTTTTTGTTTTGTTTTTTTTTTTTTTTTAACCTCTAGATTACTGTTGAATGAATCCTAGCCTACATGTCTTCTTGTAGGTACATGAAGAAGTGCCTGAAACTTGAGAGTGAGTTCAACATTCACAGCTAAACTCTCTAGAGAGTTTACAAACATTGTCTTCTAATGTGCTTTTAAAGAGCTAAAATAATATTAATTGAATCAATTCAAGTGACACTGATAATTTATGAATGGATTTGGAAGCAGCAATAAATGCTTTTGCAGATCATCCAAACCAAAATGATTTGACAATGACCCTTAGATTTATTTTTAAAATGCAAACATTAGACCAAAGATTAACTCATTAAGTAATCTAGACTACATAAAACTGCTGCTTGAATATTTTCTTCCATTCTGGTGTCCCCTTCAAGAAAAATGCTGATATACTAAAGGAAGTTTAAAGGGGGTGTACAGAAATTATTCAGAAGCTTGAAACAAGAATTTATAATTAAAGTCTTGGAAAAAAACAACATTTTTAGCATATTGAAAAGGTAAAAAGGTGACTTGGTTGCTATGTATCAGTAGTTAAATATGAACAAAATGTGCTTCTGCATGGAGAAAAATTAATTGCCTGCTACTGGTTACTCAGTTCCCTGCTACTTTGGCAGTCAAGATTTGACAGTGATGAACACTTTTGTGTTTTTTTACGTTCATCACAATATTTCAGAAGTTAAGAAGGAAAATAGCTTAGATAAAAATGTAATAGAATAGTGTCATTACCCTTAGTAGGCTATGATACCAAGGTCAAATTAGTCAATTAGTTTCTTCCAGTTCCTTTTACTCTAAAAATCATGAAAAGGCTTGTAATCAATAAATGTCACATCTTCCATATTTTTGTCTCCTCTCCCAACCTGATGTTTATTAGATCTATATTTTTAAAATCAAGTAATTTTAGTTTATGGCCATAATTCAAGTACTATATCAACAAAAAATGCAAAAGATGTGGTCTTATCCAATAAATATGTAATTTCTATGATTTTTTAAAATAGTTTTTCTCTGGAGTCATATATAATTCCTGTAAGATATAGCATGTTGAATTGTCCCACTGACTTCCAAACTACCTTTATACAGCAAGAGGGGATTAAAAGCTTACATATCTCATTCCACAGACAGTTTTAATTTTAGATACATATACATTAGTCTCTAACAGATATGAGGTGTATTTTAAAATGAAGAATGAAGAAGAGAGCATAAGTCCACAACTAGAGGAGAAATTTCTCTACAACTGCTAAGAATCCATTATTGTTTAAAAAAAGCAATATTGTCACCACCACCAAAACCACTAAGAAAAGCACCAACAAAAGAAATCATAAAATGTCATCACTTGGTGTTTTCAACCTAAGTTTCTGGGGGGCTTATGCTTATGTTTGTGGCAGTCTTATTTTAAAATGTCTAAAATACGAAGACAAAACCAAAATGAGAAAACTGTCAGATTCTCAGCTGGAATCTGTTATTGCATTTCTGTTGAAGGTTACATTAAATGCAAATGCCCTCTGTGCACTTAAAACCAGGGAAAAATGCTGTTTGTATTCTATTTACATACTTACACCCCCATGTACACACAGCCCTCCACACATCCCACAAAGAAAAACATTGTTCTAAGATACTTAGGAAGATAGTTATATCCAAAAGTGATCAACTTCTTCAAAATTAAAATTTCTTTTTTATATATATTTTTTTTTATTTCAGATGACTTAACGTATCCTGTTCCTACCTGAGAAAGGTGTGTGAACTGCTGTATTTATTTTCAGAAACTACCATGTTTCATTGATGTTCTTTAACATCTACGGATCCTGAATTAGTATGAGAAGCTGTTAAAGGGTTTGGGGATCACTGTGAATAAAAATCATTACTCTTCTTTACAGTGATTGAAAAATTTCTACATTAAAAAAAAAATTGTAGAAAGATCTTAATTTTTTTGCACAAGTACATAATCATGAAAAAAATGCCAGTCTGAACATTCTGTGTATCCACAGTAATGTTACAGTTAAAAAACAGGACATATAATGGCATAACCATTGCTGAATCTTTCCTAATTTGTTATTGTTATGCATCTTTTATAATGGGCTGAGCACCTACTGCAAAGATTGGCAATTTTTAACAGCAAAGATGTATAAGGAGTCAAAGACTCTTACACTCCTACTTCAAAGTTTCTGTCAAGTGGACTATATTCCCTTGTTCCCCCAGACTGTATTTGATCATACAGAAGGTAAATGTCACTCCTCTTTTGAACTGTGCATTATTCCATTCAAACAGACCAGAAGACTTTAGGAGTAGGTTTCCAGTCTTAATTAAAAATCATCCCAACCTGTTTGCATTGTAAAGTGAATTTCTTCCATTAATATTAGAATTCCTTTGAGTATGACTCACATCCCTCCAAAAGATTTCATGCATCATCCTACAACTACTTTCAGGGCATTCTTGTGAAATTATGAACATGTTTTCATCATTTTATAGGCAAAGAATGCAGAAACAAAAAGGATAAAGGCATTCGCTGACATATACCGTAACTAACTTCTTAAAATTTACTATTCAGCTTTAATGACCTTTAGGTATTTGAGTGAAATTCCTAAGTTTCAAGAATCTTTACGAAGAGAGATTGTCATAGCTCTGCAGACATTTAAAGTTGGAAATTAATTTCAATTAGTCTGCTTCTTTTGCCTAAATAACAGTATTATTCAGCTGTGTTAGACTAAAATATTGCATAGAGCAATCTCAGAAAAAGCTATTTTTCTTTTTTAGAATTGTGACAGGTATTTAAGACCATCTTTACAGCTGCACATGTTTTGGAAAACCTGGCATTACATACATTAAAAATTCAGATATGTAATTCTCCTCTATTTTACCTGTCTCTGTTCACAACAGAAAACAGAATGATTCTTTATTATTTATGCCAAGAGTCCCTATCTTACAGAGATTTCCTTGAAACCCAAAGAGAGATCCAGCACGTTGGGTTTTTTAAGCATCAAGTGTTAGGACTTGCAGAACAGCTATACATTTGAAATTTATTGAATGTTCCTGTTGAGATTAATATTTTGGTTTTTTGCATTGCTTTGCTTTTGCACAGATCAATTTGATAAATGAAGTAATGACTTGGATAACAGAGAGTGAATGGAGGCTAAATAATGTGCATCTTTGCCTGCAAAAATAAGAATAGAACTGTCCACACAGGCCAAGTCTAGGAGGAGGTGGCCAGGATCTTATACTTTGGAAAACACACAGAGTAAATATATATCTTAAATTTAAACCTGTGTTCTCAAAATACTCCATGAAAAATCAGGCCACACACAAGGAACAGTAAGAGGCAGAAGTACCACTTCAAACAGTACCCCAGATATAAACCAATTTATCAAGAAGTCCTCCTTTTGGTTTCTGTGGAAGAGTTTGAACCCTCTTGTCTCATGTCCTCAGCATTAATCTAGATGTATTTTGAAACAGGCTTTTATGCCTTTTATTTGGGGGGTGAGGGATGTAGTGAAGGTGGAATCATATTGAATTATAATAATTAAATACTGCCTAGAGAAGACATCAGAATTCCCTTCATTTTGAAAGAGTGTATTACTCATCTGTTTCTTGCTTTCGTGTTTCTTCCTTGGTCATTTGCTGAATCTTGGTACTCAATTTCCTAAACATATGAGGACCTCAAATGATTAAATTAAAGCAATTACATTAAAAACACTGCTGAAATTAATGTCATATCTGCAAAACAGATGCACAAAACCCTACCTTCTCTATTGCAGATTGAAGCTGTTCAGGTGCATTATAGTCAAAACAGTAGAAAACGACACCTGAGCTAGTAAGACATCCACTAGCATATGTCTTCTGAATCAGATCCATTGGGCATTCATGCAACTTAGCTTAGAAATAATCATGCCATATCTCTCTGTAGATATTTCTCAAGACTTTGTTTCAAATTATAGATAGAAGGTACCTGTAATCCCTCAAAAATTTCTAAAAAAAAAAAAAAAAGCATCAGGATTTCTTATATCCAATACTTAGCATACATGTAAATATTTTCTTAACAGATGATATTTTAAACACTGAAACAGACCAAAGCATTTTCATTGAGATGGCTTCCAGGATGTCAATAACCTAAGTCACTGAACCAAAAAAATGCTACTTCAGCGGACATTAGCATTCTATAAATTGACATACACCACTGAAGCAATACTCATTTCATCACAGCTATCTATCCAGTTGCAATTTTATTATGCTATTATACATAGTAACATATAGTCACATCCATAGTGTGTTAATTTAATAATATGGTAATAAAATGTCCTTTATACAAACAATTATTTTGTGAATGTTCATAATACATCTCCAGGAATGTGTAACTTTCTTTTCTTTTACTGTCTGTCCCTTCATTTTTTGTCACTAGGACCCAGCCTTATGAGCTGATTCTGAAAGGTGAACAGCTCTTACGGAGTGCTGATACTTTTGCTTAGACTTGAGAAGGGCTTTCATTTGCAAGTGTCAGTTGCATTTGATTTTAAATGCATCTTAATTTATCTGAAATAAATAAAAAAGAAATAATAAAATAGAAATAAAAATGTGTTACAGGAACTTTTATCAGCTTTTGGTTGTGTTAGAGAAGCATAAGTTTCATTTATTCTTATGGAAGATGAATAGAAAGAATGGTATACTTGAAATAATTTTCCTGGACATTGAGGAAATTATGAAGGAGGTGGGAAAAAAAGTAACTAGAAATTAATTCTTTTACAATGCTTTTGCAGACTTAAATTGGAAGTGCTATAGTTCCTTAGTATATTTTTTGCTTCATTTTTGTACCTTAAAAATCTAAAAAGTAAAAGAAGATAAGACCTTTTCTAGTGTATTTACTTTCTACAATTAATTTGCCTTTTATCCAATCAGAAGATGTCCTTGTGTCAAGAGGCAATCCATGTATTTTCATTCTTTTCTTCCTTGTTTTCTTTACACACTTATTTCTCCCTTTATTCTAATTAGGTGTTCAGGTGGTATGGCATAAATATCTACTGAACAGTCATACTGTCATAAATATTTCTGTTAAGAATGTATAAGCTGTACACACAACAGTCTATATAACCTGTGTCCTCTACACAAAGGTAAATGTTGTTCCAGGTTTCGTTTTAAACTCTTTGAGCCCAAACAAATCTAGAATATGTTTAGTATGTTTCTTTCTAGCCACTTTGACAAGAGATTTGAAGTTATGTAAACTTGATTGCAAAGTGGCAATCACAAGTCTGAAACATTCTTTAAGATCCTTGTTAGAATCACATAACTGAAAGAATAAAATTGCAGACTTCATGACAAATGGAAAAGCTTTGATGTTGCTAAGATTTGCACAATGCTTAACTTAAAAAAGAATACTACGGGTTTAAGAAATCAAGAAGCAATAATTATTTAGGCAGGTTCCAGTGCTCAGTTAACATTGTTTTCTGAGGTAGGATTAACTATGCAACAAAGTATTTATTTTTAAAGTCTGGGTATGGGGTTATAAACCAAAAAAAAATATAACTTGCAGACCTATGTTTGAGTTCCGATACCATTTCTGTTGGCAAAATAGCAGAAAAGTTGAGTTCAATGTGTATTTCTCACTTCATTCAGTGAAGCCAGAATTTCTTTTATCTGTGCTTCTATTCTTGTCTATTATTCTGTTATTGGTTTTGAATTTACCTTAAGATAATAGATATAGTATATGAGGATACTTAATCTCACTTGTGTAGACTATGGATAAACTATCCAGTGTGGTGAAACACAGCTACACTCGAATTAATTTACCTCACCTAGCTGAAATAGCACAGATCATTTTGCTGGCATAACTCTCCTATCATATTGTCTGATTCAGAAGGACAAGTTTTAAAGTCTTTTAGATATTTGGGTGTAATACTGCAATTCACAGAGAATTCTGAGTAGGACTAATTAATTTTCCTTTAGTGTTTTTCTGTTGTTATTGTTGTTTTGTTTTGTTTGCTTGTTTTGATTTTCTTAATATTTGCTACTTTATTTTACATTCTGCTATAGTAAACATTCAGCATAGTACACTCCTTGACTCAGAGTTCTCCTCTTTCATTCAATCAAAATATTGCACAACACCAGAAGCAAAGTTAAAATGAGAGAAGTAGAGGGAAATATGGAAGAAAAGGTGCTGAATGCTATGAACTCCAACTAAGGAATCCAGTGAAACTTCACACCTACATGCATAAGAGAATGACTGGAGCATATTAAAACAGCTGTTTTGTCTCTTCATGAGGATATGTGTAATGACTGTAAAAAAAGATAAGCAAAAAAAGTTTGTTTGCTTGTTTGTTTGTTCACAATGTGAACTTAGACAACATGCATGAAGAGGCATTAGTTTTAGTAGCCTAGAGTTAGTTTACAAAAAACAAGTCAGTTATCGGGCTGTGTTTGTAGATTTTGAGAAATACTGTACTATTAGCAGAAGTGAGAGTTTAGGAAGATAGTTTTTTTGTATACGAACTCAAAAGAAGAAAGCAATTTTAGAAGCATTTATAATAACATGCAACAATTTGTAATTTCATAGTTCTGTACTCACTATTTTGAAACTCTGATTTGAACTTAAATGAATTAAATATAATTTGTCAGGTTATAGGAAACAATGAGAGCAGATGGACAGCTATTACTGCTAAAGATGGAACAGCTAAATATTACTCCTTTATGAAGCCTGTCATTCTAAGCAGACCAAGGAGATTATTAACTTTACATTAAAAATATTGTATACTTGTATAAGAGAAACAAACAAGACATATATTTAGCATTCTTTCTTGATAAAGATCATGAAAGCATTTTCACAAAATTAAATCTATATTTATTTGCTCTCATATTCATAATTTTCTTGTTTTACAGGAAGACAGATTACAGATGATAAATGCTTCATCTTGTGGAAACAAGTCTTAAACAGAAAACACAGGCATACTTTTTTCACCTCCCAAAAGTATTCATGTTCTATGCTCAGTGCAAACTGTGGCCATTTATACTGTAATACAATACATACAATACATGATTTTACTTGTTCTATATTACCTTTCTATTACCTCAACAGTGCTAAACTTATAAATACAACATTACTACAACTCTGTCTTGCAAGTATCTTACAGTCTCTGGAGTCACCGTAGCCTTTAGAACAAATAAAAGCCTATTACCCAAAAACTGGATGTTGACACACATGTCAGAATGACATCTAAAACTTAATGACATTATGAAGAAAATGCAGTCATGTTGCATGTTGACATGCTTAGAAATTCTTAGACCATTAAGTGATGAAACTGTTCCCATGGTGATTATATATGAACAGCAAAAAACATTCTTGAAAAGATAAGCTTTATAGAAGAATGAAGATGAGAGCAAATGAAATCAACCTTATAAATAAAAATTCGGGAGAAAGTAAAATTTCCAAGAAATCAGAGAAGTATCAGTAGGAGATATCTTCTATTTTTTTTTTAATAACTGTTAATGTTGTTTAGAGTTCTGCTATATACAGCTCACAGAACATGTTGTAAAGAACTTTAAGTTAAAAGAAAGTTGAAAAATAGTTGAAAGTTTTATTCAGAAATCTGGCACCAAAACAAATGGGAAAGCACTCTTTGAGACTTGATTTGTCATGTGCTGAAATGCTGGACAAAAGTGTAAAATCCACATTACCCAACAATGCACCCAATACCCATAAAACAATTAAAATAAAATGGTGATGTGAGAAGAACTTATAAATGCTACCTAAAATTCAAGTCACAAAAATACGATGTTAGAAGGTGATATGAAAAAAGACTTTGCTGTTACAGGACAACTTATTAATGAGCACGTAATGTCTCAGGACAATTTTCTGTATTTCCATGATTCTTAAAACAGACTTATGAGAAAGGTGAGGTAAGGCGTCAAACTTAAGGTTTCTCAAAGGTGCTATGGACCTTGTTATCATAGTTTACATCTTCATGGCTACAAGTATTTTACATCATAGAGTCATTTTGTACATAAACAGCAAGTCTGACACTTTGAATTTGTTGTATGTGAACAGCTTGTCTAATCTATCTGTCTTCAAATTACTACAAACTGGCAGTGATGCCAGGATCCAATGCCTTCATGCTTTCAGATGCTTCATTTTTTTTTAGGAAAGGATTGAAAAAGTCAGATTCTTTGTCTCAAATTTCAAAGCAGCTTGTATCACAGGAGCCAGTAGGCCAGATAGAATCTAAAGGACTGAACTGAGTAGGAAATGACTGAAAGAGAAGTGTAGAGTAAAACCCCATGAGACTATCCTGAGAGCTCAGAAAAAAAGGACATCAGTTCTATAACCAATTTAGAACTGGGAATGTATATGTTGCATTAATAATACAACTATATTTTTCCCCCTGCAGAGAAAACAAGTGAGTTACTGATATTCTAACTGTTTCAGGCTGAAAAACCATAATTGTTGAAACTAGAATCAATTTTAGTGAAGACTGCTTTCTGTCATTAGTGTTAGTAAACGAGCAGTCTGACTGAGGGAAATAAAGATCTCTGTTTTTCTTACAACCTACTGACTACAATGACTGATACTCATTTAAAAGTTTGTATGTCTTTTTGTATCAAAACTCACTACAGTTTTAAGTTCAAAGAGCTCTTATTATTTGTCATTTAAGAAAAACATACCATTAGTTCTCCAAGTAAGTTATTCAGTTTTATTGATCCAGCTGATTTTCCCTTACAGCCTCCTGGAAATAGAAATATATATTCCAGTACGAGACTTTGTGCTTTCTTCTTTTCTTGCCCTTATGGGAAAGTAAGAGTCTTAACAGAATTTGTAAAAACAAATGCTTCTTCCCATTCAGATCTCTCAACCAGTCTCATATCTGTTGTGCAACCTAGAGAACACCAAGGGGCACATATCCTTACAGTATATACAAATATACATACCTGCACACATGTCTGTTTGTGTTCATGAGAGACCATTTCCCCAGGAAAGCTTCATTTCTCCTGTTCTTGCAGTGGCCTTAGCAGAAGAAACAACCACCAATTTTCCCTGAGAGAAACAAAATGAAGATATCAAAAATACGGCAAGAGTTTTCAGTAATATCTTTTACCTCAAGCAATGCAATGCCTGCAACTTGCATCTGTTGCATGAATTACATAAAACCAGCTAGCTTCACCTGAGAAAAATATTCCATCATTTTTATTTAATTAAACTGTATAACATTTGGTTGGTCGAGTATATTCATCCATATCTTGATAAGGCTTTTCTCCTACATTAAGAAATTTCAAATATACTAACCTGATGTAAAAAGCATCCCTTGACCTATGAGTTCATGTCCTTCATTAGAGGCTGAAGTTACATGACTTCTCATTCTTAGGAACTAAGAACATGTACTTGAAATAACATGACGGAGTTAGCATGATAATCCTTGTGGGTTGTTTTTATGGTAAATTGTTAAAATCTCTTAACTGGATTAGTAAGCCATTCTACTCGTTAGAACCTTTCTACGAGGTGAATATTTTATTCTTTTTGTACAGTATTTAAGGCCTTAAAAAGTACAAGTGTGTCGTATAATGAAGAGCCCAAAGGCCTTCCAGGATTTGCCTTGATTGTTTTAGAGTACATGTATCTTTCTAGCAGACGCACAAATGTGCCACTTTAGGAAAATTTGTAATTATACAGCCAGGAACCAAAATAAAACAATGTATGATAGTTTTACAGACATATGAATTGTGTCCTGTTTTACCAGACAGTCTGAAGGGTTTTGTTTTTATAGTTATTTTCACAAGTACGATAAATGTTACTGTAATATGTAAAACACACACCCCCCAGAGATTCATGTGTCCACCTGCCTTGGCAAAACAATGTCAGAGGCGGGAGTCTTTCACAATAATGCTTCTTGTTTTTCTAAGTAAATAAAATAATATGTATAAAAAAAATAAAGAAAAAATGAAAATGTTTCTTACAAACAAACTGAAAATTATGTGCTGAATAAATCTCTTTGCTCATATACTTTCAGCTGAGACAGTAAAATAAAAGTAACACACAGAAAACTCCCTGGAAGATGTATGCAGTCCAGGTTGACTAAACAATTTAATGGGTCCCAATACTCTCTACCCCCAAAGGCCTCCATCACCTCCTAGTAAACCCTGAAGTCAATTATCTACTTTTTGTATAGTCAGTCATATAATTTTAGTTTTTAAGACAAAAGCTTCTCTTGAAAAATCCCATGTTAGGAAAAAAAAAAAAATCCCAAACAATGAAAACTATTTCTATTTATTGGAATCTGTAGCTTTTGCTGACCTAAATACCTCTACACTAATGTCATGCGTACAAATCTTCCAAATCTTACATAGGAGTCAAACATCCAAATAATAAATGAAGTAATTTTGCTTTTCCACTCCAGACAAAGGACATCAATATCTACAGGGAAATTTACATCATTCCTTTGAGTCATTCCTTGACTTCAGTAAAGCCTTTGACACAGTCTCCCACAGCATCCTCACAGCTAAGTTGAAGACGTGTGGCCTAGACAATAGAGTAGTGAAGTGGGTTGCCAGCTGGCTTAAGGAGAGAAGTCAGAGAGTGGTAGTCAATGGTGCGGAGTCTAGTTGGAGGCCAGTATCTAGTGGAGTGCCTTAGGGGTCAGTACTGGGGCCAATATTATTCAATATATTCATTAACGATTTAGACTAGGGAATTGAGTGTACTATCAGCAAGTTTGCTGATGACACTAAGCTGAGAGGAGTGGCTGACACGCCAGAAGGCTGTGCTGCCATCCAGCGGGACCTGGACAGGCTGGAGAGTTGGGTGGGGAATAACCTGCTGAAATTTAACAAGGGCAAGTGTAGAGTCCTGCATCTGGGCAGGAACAACCCCAGGTTCCAGTATAGGTTGGGAGATTACATATTAGAGAGCAGTGTAGGGGAAAGGGACCTGGGGGTCCTGGTGGACAACAGGATGACCATGAGCCAGCACTGTGCCCTTGTGGCCAGGAAGGCCAATGGCATCCTGGGGTGTATTAGAAGGGGGGTGGTTAGTAGATCGAGAGAGGTCCTCCTTCCCCTCTACTCCGCCTTGGTGAGACCACATCTGGAATATTGTGTCCAGTTCTGGGCCCCTCAGTTCAAGAAGGACAGGGAACTGCTGGAGAGGGTCCAGCATAGGGCAACGAAGATGATTAAGGGTGTGGAGCACCTCCCTTATGAAGAAAGGCTGAGGGAGCTGGGTCTCTTTAGTTTGGAGAAGAGGAGACTGAGGGGAGACCTTATTAAATTAATTAAAGAGTGAGTGCCACGAGGATGGAGCCAGGCTCTTCTTGGTGGCAAACAATTATAGGACAAGGGGTAATGGGATCAAGCTGGAACACAAGAGGTTCCACTTAAATTTGAGAAGAAACTTCTTCTCAGTGAGGGTGACAGAGCACTGGAACAGGATGCCCAGGGGGGGTGTGGAGTCTCCTTCTCTGGAGACATTCAAAACCCGCCTGGACATGTTCCTGTGTGACCTCACCTAGGCATTCCTGCTCCAGCAGGGGGATTGGACTAGATGATCTTTTGAGGTCCCTTCCAATCAAAAACATACTGTGATACTGTGATATATGGAATCCATACCTGGAGTGTTTTCAAAGAATGATATCCTCCTGGTTTATGGATCCTTCTCTTCTTAGGAGAAAAGCAAATCATGTGTGTAAGTGTTGGCTGCTCTACCTAGGTCCATGTAATGGATAGAAGAACTAATTTTTGTTCCAGTGACACAAGTACAGTTGTATGACTTGAAACTAAATGAAGGACTGATCCTAAACCCTAAAACTAAATCTCATTATTTACTTGGTTGTTACTTATTATCTCACACCCTTTGCAATTTTTTTGTTTCGTCCTTCTATGTCTATAAACTTTATCCAACATAAAACTGGAGTGACAAAAAATGAGGGTCTGAATACAGAGCTTTCTTTTAGGTCTTTCTGCAGACCATGAAGCATGCAGAGAGTACACTGCAAGTAACCACCTTCAGACTAGGAAAGGAACACAAAGAACACAAAGAACACTTTTAGTTATGCTTTCATTTTAAATTCCAGGCATTAATCCATCACATAAGGCTGACAGTCTTCTGGTAAACAGCAAAACTTACATTAATACATCTAAAAAAGCAACACTTTCAGAGTGTTTAAGCAGAGGGATGCCTGGTATCTACAGATGGGTATGAGCTAAGGATTGCTCAGTCCTATCAAGATGAGAACTCTTGGAACATACAGATGGAGGAACTCAGATCTCTGTGAAACTTTGTCATTAAAATAGTATGATATTTATGAATATTTGTGTTTAGGAATCAGCTGAGAGTATTTGCAGGATCATAATTTCAGACTGTGTTCGCACTGTATTCAAATTCTGCTTTGATACATAAGTCTTTTTGATGGATGAGGCCCTAAACTTTTTTGAGTTGAATGCCCTTTTTCATTTCAAGTATCTGAGAAAACCTTAAAATAGTTACTATCTCATACACTGAGAATTTAAAATTTAGATAAATCAATTCATCACAGTTCTGTGACTCTGAGTATATTATTTTTTAGTCCTGTGGTCACAGAGCACTTGATATTTCTAATATTTTACACATAGATTTTTAGTTATTCAACAAAATAAATTCTTCCCTAAAATGGCCAGAATCTTATCCTGAAAAATACGACATTCTGTTTATTCAGGTTTTACTGTTTTATTTCTCACTCAGTTGAGAAATATTTTTGAAATTACATGCATACCTCAGTCCCCTGTTGTCTTTGCTGTAAAAGGCAGGCATAGGTCTTAATTTACAATGTTAAGGTGTTCATTCTCAATTTTAATTTTATCAATAATAGTTTCTCTTTGCATCTCTTATTCACTATATTGATGCTTCCATTTCTAGAAAATGTAATACATTTTTCTCAAGTATTTTGTTTGAACTATGTCAGGTTCAGAGTATTGTCAAGCTTTATTGCATTCAGCTGGATCTCAGAGTATTGCAGAACCACTCCAGATAGAGCTAGTCAAATAATTTCTTTTCAGTTATTATTTTTTTAAACGGATTGCAGTTGTTTCTTGTTGATAGTCACAGTTTCATTCCCAACTCTCTTCTGAAAATTCATGGGTATACTTTTAAAAAAATCATTGGGAAAAATGTGCAGGCACTTGTAAATACACTTTTATAAGAACTAGAAAACAAGTACAACAAGCTGTTTTTTTAATATAAATACTTCATTTCATCTTCCAAAGTCAACTAAGTAAGGATGCATTTTTGCTACTGAAAAGACAGATATTTAGTAGAAATGTGCCTCTGTAATTTCATTAAGTACAGCTAAAATAGCCTGGGATTGAAAAATGTTTTACCTTGAAATCTGTAGACTTCTAGCTGGGTTTTCAGTGAGAAATAATAGAAAAAAAAAAAAAAAAAGCTATCCTTTGTTTGTCTGCAAAACCTGCTTCATGGTTAGAGAAGTACCTGTGCACATCACAGGAGAGGAGAGATGAAGGTCAAGAGGTTAATTCTACTTACCCCGACATATATTCTGCAACTGACTTGTAGCTGTGTGTTCTGCAGAACTCTTGCTTAATAGGGGAGGCTTAAAGAGAAAGAAGGGCAAATTCCTTTTAATGATAGTTCAAACCGCTAAGGTTTACCAAAGAAAAGAAAGCTAATATTTGGGAGAAGGGAGTTGCTGTATTTTCATCTTGTTCTTTGTTGTCTTTATGTTCAGAGAAGGACAGGAGAGTGTTTGAAAACATTTTTTTTTTTTCAAGAGAAATCAAAGGAGAAATAATTATGGAGAGAGTGAACTTTTATCCTTTAAAAAAAAAAACAAACCTACAAAAAACCTAAAAAAACTACTACCCAAAGCCATGAACATACAACAAGGTGAAAAACAACACAATCTCCTTACAATGAAAGCTGTAGAAATAACAAGCCTCCAACTATAAGCATATAAGCATCATTAATTAAAAAAAAAAAAAAAAGAAAAAAGAAAGAAAAGTGGGGGCATGGGCTGTGGCAGGATGCAAACCCCCTTCTCTCCCACTCCCTCCTTCAGTATGGAAGGAGTAGGCACATCTCCCCCTCTCTCTGCTACTTGAGGCTGACAGCTTCTTTTGTTTGGCCCCAGAGCACCCTGGCCAGGGCCATTAGGAGAAGGGAGTGCCGAGGCGCCACTGAGCCGCTGGGCACCTGCGGCCAGTGTGGGGGATGTTTGGAGGCTTCAGGGGCCCCCATGGCCAGTGTGGGGGTGCAGAGAAGCTTCTGGAATGCCTACAGTCAGATCTAATCAGCCAATAAAAATGGGACTCTCGTCGAGACTCAGTCCATTTTGTCGCGGGTCTCTCGGAGCACGAGCTTAGCCACTGCTGCCAGGAGCCGAGAGCCCCCACCCCTCCCTGGGATGGAGACTCCGCTTGCCTTGCCACCACGGGTGTGAGTAAAACTTCTCGCAGGATTGCGAGTATATTTATACTTTCCGTGCACATATGCACGTGTAACTTTCCATGCTCAATATGAGCACGTGTAGAATTAATGCTCGCATAGTCACGGGTGTATTTTCCTTCCGTGCACATTTGCACATGTAACTTTCCGTGCACATTTGCACACGTCCTTTCCGTGTTTAATACAAGCACGTGTACTTTCCATGCACATTTGCACGCGTAACTTTCCATGCTCAATATGAGCATGTGTATAAATCATTTCCTCGCACACTCGCGAGTGTATTTTCCTCCCGTGCTTCCACATAAGCATGTGTAATATTCCGTGCACATTTGCACGTGTAAGTAAATTAACCCTCGCAGGATTGCAAGTGTATTATAAATTTACCCTCGCACAATCGCGAGTGTACACTTCCCATACTCACTACGAGTACATGTATCTCTTTAAAATAATCCCACACCATGTTCAGGCAAGTGTGTACTCCTCTGGGACTCAGGAACAGCTCCAGCATTATTTTGGGTGAAGCCATGTGCATGCACACTGTGGACTGCCTGTTGTATTAGTTGCTGCCCCTTAATAATTTTCCTCAACTGATATCCGATCCTGTATTTAAATCACTTTGGAGTCCTAAAACACCGTTTCTCACCGGTTTAATAAAAGTTATTTTGGACCCTGTTGTCCCTTAAACTAATCTCGGGGTGCCTCCGTGACATGGGCCATTAAATATACTATAATATATTCAGTGAGTTTAATGTAAGGGTCATTATGAATTTAGCACTTATTAATGATTTATAATGCAATGGCATCTAGAAGTCATTCCTGGGGTACACACATCAATGTGCTATGTTGTTTCTGCATACTGATTAAGTGAAAGACTCAATTTAGAGAACAGTTTGCTAAATAATCTAAAGAGTATAGAAGTCTCTTTTGGTAATTTTGCAAAGGATAGTTGTCAGACTGTTCTTTTCTATTTCCAAATTAAGTGGATATACAAAACCCCATGAAGATCCCTTTTATTTTTCATCATCTTTCCTATGACTTGGGAAATGTCCAAGATAATATTTAAATATTTCATACAGTGGGTTGAATGCAAGATTCAGATCATATGCCTATTACTGCAGTATATGGAACATTACTTTTCTCATACTTTACACAGCTTTAGATTAGCAGAGCATAGCAGCATTTGCGTATCATACTGAGAAGATGTTCAGAGTCTCCAGCAGGATCATCTAGCAGTGCGTATATGTGTTTCATACTATGCGTGACAGACACTTAAACAGACAAGACTGGGTAGACTTTCCATCACCAGAAATGAAAGCATAATTTCAATATAACTGGAACAACCAAATCCTTTTTGCCTTCTTCCCTGTCATTGTTGTGTGATAAGAATGGCTTTTCTACTGATAACCCAGCAAGGAGTCATGCGTCGAGGCCCAGCTTTGTCTACATTTTTTCCTCTCACCTTTTTTTTTTTTCCCTCTTCTTTCGGTTCCTTTGGGGAAAAAAAAAAAAGCTTGCTGTTTGTGTTCCTGTTGTGCCAAATGCAGGGGAGTAAAGGCTTCAGATATGGTGGTACTTGTAGCATGACAGAATTTATTTTCAAATTTAAAATCTGACAGCATTAGTAGTACTCAACATGAAGATGACACTTGAGATTGAATGCCATGATGCAGTCATTAATGAAGAATTAGTGAGTAAAGAGCTTTATCACAGCTTCCCCTAAACCATCATAAACTGGAAAAAGGTAAACAGAGAGAAAAATACTTATACTACTGCGTGTCACCTTCTACTGCATTGCACCTTCTAGAAACTTGCACTTGTGCAAGGACATGAAGAAAGGAGGATCTATTAGAGAAAAAAGTATTCCTATGGGACACCAAGAAATGTCTGTGTAGAAGGTGATGTTTTCCTGAGCCATGATATTCCTTCTCTCCTGAGCAACAGCATAATATGGAATTTCCATATCTCATATACTAACATCTGAAAATAATTCTGTTTTCTTCTCATATTTAAAACTTTTATGCTTTTCTTACTTTTCTCATTAAACTTTCTTGTCTTTTGTGCAGAGGTCTGTCAGTCATTATTGTCTACTGTCTGGCTCTCATCCTGTTGAACTTGGCAAATGTGAGAACAGGATAGAGCTTACAATACTGGCCTTCAATAAAACAGACATTATTCTCCTAGATTTATAATATAGCTTTAGGGATCTTATTTTTTTCACTTTTAGTTTTGACTTTGACAAGACAACACAGGGCAAGGTAATCTGAAAATACCCACTGAAGAAACGAAAGGTCCTCTGTATCTGTAAAAATGATAGGATAGAAAGGACCTTTAAACCCCCTGAAATATCTGTCTCTACACACCTGCAATGGCAATGTAAATGTAAGAAGTAAACCTATAAAAGCTTCTAAAATCTCATTTCCCTTTTTCCTGTGTAGCTGTGGAAGGCAATGGTTTATTCATACACCTCAGTTCTACTAGAGCATTCTAGGACGAAATCTGCAAGATGGAGAATTGCCATCTCCAGAAGCATCAGGAAGATTTACTAACCCATGTGAATAAAAATGGCTTAAATTTCTATATGGTTTGGCTCAGAATTTTGCCAGATGACAGCTGTATGTCCAGATCAACGGTTGTACAAGCTCAGTAACTTCATGACTCTTGGTGTTGTCGTTGTAAGGTTATCTAGAGTGCAGGCTGCCTGTGAATCCCATCTGTCTCCATAATAATTAACACTGAAGCTTTCAAAAGCTTTGCCTATGCAGCATGTGAAGTTGCTGAGGATAGTGGTCAAAATAAATCATTACATGCCTAGTCTGTTTATACAGCAGAGAGATTTTCACATAAACCTACAAGGAGAGAGAATATGTCTCTTTTTTTTTCTTCCTGGTAGCCTCAGAGCTTATATAATAAAGATACGTAAAGATCTCTTCCTCAGTGTTCAGTTTTAGTGAATTTTTGTAATTTAACAAATAGTAACAATGCCTGGTTTTCCTATTCTAGAGATTTCCTGTCAATATAAACATACTAAATGATGCAGAATTTCTTTCTATCTTTGTACACATTCCTCATGAAAAAAAATCTCTGACTGCTAAATGAAAGTCTACCATTAAAACATTCAGGAGAATCAGAAAGATATAATTATATTTCTGCCATGTATTCATTTTTGTAAATCTTTGCAAGTACAAAATGCAATAGTTAGTCTCTTTCTAGCTCTCCTGATATATTTAGTACCATATTAACTTACACATCACTGGCTCCTGTAATAGAAGGGTCATTCAGAAGCTAAATTATAAAATGTATTCTACAGAGTATTTTGCTAATTAAGTGTCATGTGGCCATCATCTTGATCTGTGATTTAAAAGACAATGGTGAACACTTTTTGCCTTTGATCCAGAGGATATTCTCTCAGCCAGATGATGATCACATTAAATTGGAAGGAAGGATATGTCACAAAACATTGTCTAGAAAGAGTTAAAGGATTCTAGTAGGCCAGTGAAAACGACATTGGCATTAATGACTACAACAGATTAAAGGCCTTTGGCGTATGCTCATATATGATCAAACACCTTTTTTGTCTGACTGGTACCAGATCAACAAAGTATCTGCTAACTATGTGGATCACACAGGGGAATAATTTATTTTCCTTTCCTCTTTGTATTATTCAGTGCAATACAGCTTGAAAAGTAGCAGTGACACCCCCTGTAATTATTTGTTTGCGTATTTATCCAGATCTCTGCTGAGAGGTGGATGACAGCACCTATCACTTATTGTTTAACTTTTATTTCATTGTGCTGTGAAGAGATAACTGAATACCTAGTTACACCTCCAGATTTTTTAACTGCTATAGAGCTCAAAACAGGCTTATTTATAAAAAAGAACGTTCATAAAACAAATATCACATAAGGAATATGGTGACTTTTTCTCCTGATTCACTCCTCTGAAAACAACAGTTTCAGAAACAGAGACATACTAGGGTTTTTATTTATTATTTCCTCTGCACCTAGAATAGCTATTCTTTGAGCTCATTAGTAAGGTAATCTTATCCTCACTTAAGTGTCTCTCTGACAAGTCATTGAAAATAAGTCTAATTGTAACCTTACACCACAATAAGGAGCACAGTGCAGAGATCATTTGGCTGACAAAATCTCAAGCTAGTCTGACCATGGAAAATGTAGCTTAAAACATCACAATATGAATTTACTAATTAGAAGTGTTCCATTTTATTCAGTTGCTACAACTTCAGGTAATGAATTTTTACTCATAGGAAGCTGATTGCTTAAAGGCAACTTGTAACAATGCTGGTTTTTAATCTAACTCCTAGAGCTTCCACAATTCTATATTCCCTTAGGTTCTGATTATTTCCTTACCAATCTATTTAAGATGATTATGGTAGGAGTTTGAGCAAGCTACAGCATTTGACTGTTTGCACCATCTTCTTTCAGGCAGACATAATAAAAACTTCTTTGGTCTCCTTTAGAACAGAAGTTAAAGAAAGACTGTTGTATAACAGAGAAGGGTTAGATGTGCCAACACAGGTTCTATAACATTCAGTAAAACATAAAAGATTATTTTATTCCTACAGAGTCTTTGCAGGGTTGTGGTCTATTATTTTTTCCTTGTTCAAATTCTTTTAGTGGTTTCACGGATTGAAAGGAACACTGTGAAGTCTCCTCTGGTCCTTATGAAAATCTCCTTGTTTTTTTGACCTCTGAAGTTTGAGTCTCATTCTGCATCTCCACAATTTATAAGTCTACTGATCTACCCAGATCCCACCCTCTTATGGAACATAACCCACCACAGGTATGTACTGCACCAAACGGTAGCCAAGAAGTCCAAACAGTTTAGTCATCAATCCCCAAGGAAAATAACTTGTGTACTGTTTTACTGGTCTCAGTGACAATTCATATCACATGAAAGAAATTTGCAGAGCAAAGCAGCAAAATAAAAGAGACCCACTAGAGGAATGTGACCAACTGGATAATGAGATCTGCATTTTACATGGCATATGTTTAAAAAGAGGAAAGTAGGAGGGAATCCAGAACTCCTAAGTACTTAGACTATTCATCAGATTAGTATTTCTTGGGTCCAGGGTTATTTCTGAAGAAAAATGAGGGCAATTTATGGGACACGGAGTATATAAAATGGAATAAAGTAAAATAATCAAGTTACACAGAAATACTGAACACCCATAAAATCATATAATGCTTTGGGTTGGAAAGGACCTTTAAAGGTCATCTAGTACAAAAAGCCTGCAATGAGCAAGGACATCTTCAGTTGGGTCAGGTTGCTAAGATTCTCATCTAACCTGACCTTGAATGTTTCCAGGGATGGGGCACCTACAGCTTCTCTGGGCAACCTGTTCCAGTGTTTTACCACCCTCAGTGTAAAAAATGTCTTCTTTATACACAGTCTGAGACAATTTACTGATGTTGCAGCTGCAGCTATGGAGCCTACTGGAAGAGTTTCAGCTCCTCAGTAACAAAGCCTCAAGCCTTTTTTCTGAAATAGCATGAATTTATGATGTATTTAATACCTTTATGTTAGATCAAACAGAGGCTAAATATTGAAGAGTATAATAAAAACATACTGTATTTTATATAAAAAAAAATGAAACCCTATGGAAATAGGTTTTTTTAAGCTAAAGGCTGTTAGAAAAAATAAAAATAAATATAAATAATAATTTATATTTATTATAAATAATATAATCCAGGACAAAGAAAGATCCTGCATTTTTAATGTATTTCTTTACTTTTACTAAGAGTTTATCTGATTTTAAGGTAGGTCTTAGGACATGCTTTGTAATGAATATAATGGTGATATGAATGGAATGTTTTTAGCGAAGACAATGAAGAATACTGAGAAAGACATCAAAGGCACGTGTGGATAATGAAGAATTTGCACGATAAGTCTCTTTGAGTGCAATGGGCGGACTGGCGAGGACAGAGACACGGGCTCAATATGAGTTTAACATCAATGTCCTTTAATGAATGTTTTAACAACACATTGAATATCAGTGTCCCCCAATACACGTTTTAACAACACATATATCCTCTTTATTTAGTGGTCACGCGACAAGCACAAGCTATGATTGGTCACTCTCTGCAGTCATGCGTCCCCCCCCGCGTGGTGATTAGCTGCATGGCACTGTCCATGAGCTGTTCACGCATAGTGACGGCAGTGCCCCTCCTGCAGCCTGGGTTAAGGATAGACCAGTTTCTGTTTACTTAAGAGACTTCCGTTCTGTCTTTGGTGTCTCCAGACAACCCTCCGTGCAGGTCCTGGCCTGCACCTCAGCCACATCAAGCTCTGGCTTGTTCACAACACACAGCCCATGTCCTCTTTCTTCCAAAAGCTCTCCACAGGCATGTTACAAGTTTATTAAGGGCAGAAAAGTCATTTGTCACAATGGTCTAGAACACAACGTCATAAATTGCAATGTTACTAATCCTGACTAGAGAACTGAACTGAAAAGAAAGCAGCTTGACCTTTATTTCCTATTGCTCTTGTGATTATACCAGCTGTGGGAGCCATTAACTGTGTAGAAAGCAACAACATATCTCTATGCTAGTTATACACTGCCTGAGTTAAAACACAGCAGATCAAACTATTATTGTGTCTTTTTTATTCTAGAAAATACCACTATTGACAGATTCTGTGTGACCATTTTGAGGTTTAACACAATTTTTAGTCCTGAAAAAGTTAGTAATACTTCTAATTACACATGTAAATATTCACATGTACGGATACTACTGTGCTTCTACTTCATGTAGCTTCAAATTCCATTGGTTTTCTCTTTATGATTATAATGCTTTATTGCGCCTTTTGTAGGTCAGTTAAATATGATAAAATGCACTAAAAATTTGGAATGTTGTATCAAGCTGTTATCACAAATGAAGTATATCAAGGATTCCACGGTAAAAAAACTTCTTAAGTTCATGCCTGGTGTCATATTTTCTAATAATTTATACAACTTTTCTGATTTAAATCTTGTGAGAAATAATCTCCTCTTGGATAGCATAAATCCACTTTCTTAAATTCTGCGACTTGACATGAAGTCAAGTATTTTTAGGAGATGCCAGGGTGAGATTTTCATTCTCTGTTGCTTCGTATTTTTAAAATTGAGGTACATCAATGTTAACTAGTATAAAAGTTTGGTGATTTATTTTTGAGGACAAAAAATACTGTAGAAACATTTGTTTTAGGGTTCTTTTTTCTTTATTCCTTTAAGTCAACTGCTTATATGATACAAGTGAATATAAAGTACTAAAATATCAGCAGGAAGCCTCCTTTCTCACAAATATAAAACCACTTTCTTGCAGGGTTTCATTTCCATTTTCTGGGTAAGTCTGGATATGGTACCTAGAAGTTTCATCCACACAAGTACAGAACTGCAAATATGATAATTTCTTTCTTTCCTTTCCTCCTGCTATGGGTTTCACAGCAAACAACAGGACACATCCTACATACACTCTGATAAATGCCTGTCTTGAATATTGGAACTTAGAACACCAGAGCATGCACACCATTTTGTACCTTAGTAGGAAAGCAGACAAAATCCTCCCTGTAGCTATCATTAGTTAGCCCCGGAATTGAAGTCAAGCTACAGAAAGAGTGTATATGTGTTAATGCTATTTAATGTCACTTTGTTTTCCACTTCCCTCCTCTTCTTACTAGGGAGGCATGCAAATAAGGTATTTTGTAGGTGAATGTGTAAGTGGAAATGAGGAAAGCAACTGATGAATGGCAAGGCATCACAGCATGAAGCCTATCCAAAAAGACTACTCAGGTACATGAGATATTCACCACATCTTCCTGTCTGGAAAATAGAGCTATAAATGAACTTTGCTGCATAATTCTTTCTAAATTCACACTAATATAACACATTTGAGGCAGGACATCAGAACTTGTTAGAAAATTATTTAGTAACTAGTGATTTGGCAAAGAGATAGACCCACAGCTCCATGTTTAGTAGTGGCTTCAAGGTTCAAACTGACTGTTTAATTTAGAAAACAACTAGTAACTAAAACAATAGCTAATTCATCAGGTGAATACACACATGGTCATCAGATAGCGTAGAAAGCTGAAATGAGGTGAAACTGGAATGCTACTCAGGACAAGGACTACCAGATAGAGTGACTGTCCTACTAGGCCCAGTCAATGGTGCTGGTCTAAACTGGGCTGGAGAGGCAGGTAGCTTGATTGATATGAGGTGTGTCTACAAGAGTGTATGTGTAGCAGCAAGGCTTATATTATATGTCACTGAATGTGAGGTTTTGTTCTTGTGGCCACCGTATGCCAAATCCCTCATGGAATGTGGTGGCTCTATACTAGAAAATAATTTATTTTCAGTATTTTATGTAAATGGAGAAGAGTTTCTAATTCTAGTTTTCCCTTTTCATTAAAATATGTTTTTCAGATATATTTGTATGAACATGTACATGAATGTTCCACTCTAGACTGTAGTATAGTCAACAATTTTAATTGTTTCCTTGTTTCCTTGCAATCTCACAAGGTGTGAGACATTCCAAATAAATAAACTTCACCTTTTTATTGTAATACATATAAAACAGACTTTCTGTTTCCTCTGCTTTCAGTTACTGTTTTCTTTCTGAAATTTAGGAAGGGAATTCTAGATGGATGATAAGTAATGTGAACCTTGAATCTGAGGGTTTGGGACAAAGAAGTCATGAGAGGACTACAATGCAATGAACACAGATATGGGCCAGCAGGTTTAAAAGCAAGTATTATAAAAGTGGGTTCTGTTTCCAATATTTATTTTCCTCTTGAACACTGACTAGAGGCTAATAGCTAAAGATTTAAACTCATCATGGCATGGGGGTTGTGTCTACATGTGTGTGTGAATATTTCAATTTACAAAGTTACTTTCATTGAGGTCTCTTGACAAAAACAGCTATATAAATGTATAGAAATGTATCCCTTCAACTATTTATAATAAAGAACCAGATCTTGCCCTTAGACTTTAATATAAGCCTCACAAGTGTTCATCTGAAGACTAAATGTTGTCCTGTGGTATGCAAACCCTAAAAATTGGGTTCTATTGCCTTGGGAAATTTCCTTTCCACTAAATATACACTTTATTTTTTCATTTAAAAAGAGAAGTCATAAAAACAAATGACAAAAATGCACAGTTACATAGCTTTTAAGGTTTGAATTGTAGCAATGATTAAGTCTTTCAATCAGTGCAAGCATGTATAATCTCTAAGTCTTTAAACAATATGACAGTATTTAGGAGTTTGTGTTATGTTGTTTTTATACAAAGGAATGAAATTCCCTACATTTTTTACATTAATATTCAGTGTTATACATGTGTAGGCTTACCTTGAAAGGACATAAGAATATGCTCTTCTAGTGTGCCTTTTCCATGATAATGCTTTAAATTGGGCCATCCACTAGTGACATTTGAAATTGCAGGATTCCACTTATCTGAGACAACAATTAAGAGCATTTTTGATCAGAAAACAAGAGCTTGAAACTTTTGCCATTCATTGTTTATGTATCATAGAAAGGAAAAAATAGCTGGATAATAGAAGTCTTCAAAATTTGCCAAGAAAATAATATTTTACTACATCTTTGTGAATTAAAAGAATGTTGATGGCAGAGAAAAGGACAATATTTCAACACTGCATTAATCTTACTTCTTACAGATATACTAGTTATGGTCATCATTTCCTGAGCTGCAGCATGCCTTTGCAATAGGATTATCTTCTTTACCCATGTACACTTAAATATACTTTTTATCCCTCTTCTTGACATACTTTGTAGGAATGAAGTCTGTAAGTAGAGTGATATCCTGCCCCTTTGGAAGTAAACTACAGGGTGTTTCAAAAACATGGACCAGATTTGTGAAATATACTTCTTTGAAAATGGGTCCATCTTTTTGAAACACTCTGTACTGTAGCATGCCATTCTTTCTAAGATCAACAGTTGATCTTGCCATAAAGGCAGTAATCGAGCTTTCTTTGTCATGCTCTTTACACCATTTCATCATACTCTAGTTGATGTTCACCTGATCTTTATTTTATTTGTGGAAATAAAATGACAAATGAAAATTCATTACAGAAGATACAATGCTTACACAATAGAATTCACATTTCTATGTAGAGCTGCTGTGTGTGCCCAGAAGACAACCAAATATTAAGTATCTGGAATTTGTTCTGCTGTTGATATAGACTTCAACTCACCAGCACCTCCTTATTCAGCAAAACATTTAGACATCTGCTTAATTAACCTAACTGGGTTTTGATAAGATTTAAGCAGAAGTTTCAACACTTCTTTTAATTTAAAGCTTCAGTAGAGTGTAGAAACACTCTACACTGTCTGTGTAGAGACAGGGGCACTGAAATGAAATGTATATTTTTCTAATTGTATGACAGATGCAATGAATCTTGCAGCAACCAATTAGGCAAACTGCATTGCACAGTTAGTCTTATTTGTTGCCTTATGATCTATATGCAGGAGGATAACGATGAAGTTATAATGTATTGCTGTGTATATACCAGCATCATTTGAAAAAGTGAAATTATTCTTTAAAATATGTCTAAATGAGGTACAGAAAACAATTTATTTACTTCTTAAAATCAGATGTTAAATCCTATTACAATAATGTTTAATTAATAAAATATAAGGAAGTATGAAATTACATTAAGCGACTTACCATAAATTTAAAAACTATAAATTTGCTGCCCTCATGTAGCAGTAGCTGCTTACAGGCTGAGTATCATGTAATCTGCAGAGTTACAGTTATTCTAATTTAAAGCAAATTACAAGACTCTTTGATTTTATCGCAGTTAAGCAAACCTTTTTTTTCAATTTGTCCATTTCTCAGGTTTGTTGTATGTTACCCAGCTCTCCTTGTAATCCATAATGGAAAGCTTTCAAATGTATGCATTAGACCCGTGCCAATATAATTGCCTGAGGGTTTAAAGAAAAACACATGTTTTTATAATCACTTACTTTGCAGAGCATGGAAGCAACAAAAGATATTCTTCATTTAATGTTTACTGACATGTCCTCTAGTAATTCCATTTCTGCTCCATTATTCTCTTTTTTGTTTTTCTCTTCAGCAAACTCACCACTCTCTTTCTTCTGCCATGCCAAAACCTGTCTGCAAATACTGGTTTGATATTTAATATCTTGCTTCCCCAAGGCTTCTTCAAATTTCTGCTTAGCTTAACCCAGTGCTGTCAATCAGTGACTTGTTGCCTATCTTGTGTGTTAGTAACACTGCAGTGTTCAGGCAAGTGTGAGTGTAATAAAGATCGGAATATTATGACAGGCAAAAGCATCCCAATCATCCAGCATCCACTGTTGTCTATGACACAGTTCTGAGCAAGACTTATTTTTAGTGAAAAAATATACCATTAAAGAGATGTCAATGTATCCTCTAACAATAAGAACAGGGGTTTGGATCACTGGAACAGTTCAGAAGAGGTAAAACCACTAGTCATTAAGGCCAGACTTGTTGCTAGAAATATTTTGGATCCTCATGAGAACAGCACTTATGATCCCAGATAAGCTTCTAGTAGAAAAATGAACACAGTTATTGGTTAGTTCAGTTATCTTTACAGTTACTAAGTTACAATTGTTATTAATAAGTATATTTTCATATTTTTGAATACTTTGGTTTATTTGGGAGGATGAAGAAATGGTAGAAGACAATATGTAAGAGAAATGAATGTAGCTTTGCTTTTCATTTAACAGTTAAAGAAGAAAATTAACTCTTCAATTGACTTATGAAGTCATTGACAAAACTCACATCAATTGCCATGGTGCATAATTATGGCATGTAATAGTAACTATGGTCCATTAATAAATTGTGTGCCATTTTCTGTTATGAAAGTTATAGACAAGACAGCAAAAACATCATATTCTTCTGCAGCTTACTAAGATCCAGTAGTTACTGAGATGCATTATATTGATTGGATCTGCCATGCTTAGATAACACTTTACCTACTAGCTATATTCTTCCATTATTGTCCATAAACGAGTTGTCATTGTTGAAGACAAGTTGAATAACTCCATGGGTATAAATTCTATGAGATGCAGAAATCCATTAAACAAGTAGTTAACATGAATAAGAAAAGATTTCCTCCCTTCTAACATTTTCCTTTCCTGTTCCATGGAGAAGCTGTCATGCAGCATTCGAACTTCAGCTGAGAGCCCACAACAATGGAGAAGACTGTGATAGAAAAACATTAAAAATAGTCCCAAACAGGCCCCAGGATCGAGGAGGAGGAAACTATTACCTTGAACACTAAAATGTTCCCAGCAGTAATAGCTAGCGTGCTAACAGACTATCAATGGAAGGAATCATGAACAATCATTCCCCTTTTATTTCTCCCACTTTGTTTATGGTTTTATAACTCCTCTCTTATTCATCTCCAGCTGTTTACTTTTCAGACTGAATAGACCTCATTTGTTTGATTGGGCATTTGACCAATTTATCTTTTCCCAGTTCTTGGGGACAATATTTTTTGGGAGATCAGAACGGTAGAAGGTATTCAAGATGCTGACAGTTCATGGATTTGTTAGTAGTGACATGACTGCATGGGTGTCATTTTCTGTATGCCTTTCCTAATAGTTCCTAATAGTAAATATGTTTTCTTCACCTCTACTGAGCATTGAAATGTTATTTTCACCAAACAAGCTACTAAGACCACAACTAAAACCTAGCCAGAATGAAATAATATGATCACTTCTATTTTACTTTATTTTCAGGTGAGACAACATGTAAGTAGTAGAATTTAGGTGATAAAAATGTCCAAATACTAAATCTAACTTTTCTGATTTATTTTACTGGTACAAAATACACTCCTGAATTCATAAATTTCTATGTGAAAATAAGTTAATTTTTAATGTAATAATCAACATATAGGGCTTTTAAAATTAATATATATTACTCGAATTCCTATAGGAAAACCATTCAGGATTTAACATATTTTGAAATATTAGTGCTAAACAATACTGTAAAAGAAAGGTTGTATGTGTGTTGAGATCTAACTGAAAATTTCTGTGGATGTTTCTACATAAGAACTCAATATAAAACTGCAGAATTGTTACAAGATGGTAAATAATTTAATTTTAAAGCCTTCATGAACAGAACTACCAATATGCTTTGGTATCAATTCAGTAAACAAAAATTTATTAAAGGAGGCCTAAATGGTCATTCAGTTTGAGTTTATGGATACTTTGTGCTTTCAGAATGGCAGAAAGAACCTGGAATTTATGGATAAATCATACACAGGTATTCAGCAGAGAATGGGCTCCTTCTTTATATATCTGAGCAATTCTACTGAACTTCAAAGATACAGTTTTTTTTGTTATTATTTTATAGAATGTCTGCAGAAATGCTCATGACAATGTACACTATATAATATACACTAATTAGTTTTATAGCTATACTCCACAATTAAATCTATAGAAGTATTATGTCATCTATAGTAACACCTTATAGGAAGAGCATGTTTGTATTTGAATATAATGTTAGTTCATTAATACATGGCTGTAAGATGACTATGAGCACCTTTGTAAGACAATTAGAAAACATTCAATCCCTAAAAGAATCACTTTCTACATCAGTAATGCTTCTGTGAATAATTTCTCAGATGTGAGAAGTAACATTGTAAATTCATATGTTTATATGACAAGAAAGTATGTGATAAAATCAGTCTGCAATCAGTTCCCCAGAGAGTCCTTCTAGTCTTAGGTTTTCCTATGATTCTAAGCATACTTTAATAAAGAAATTATAATTTTTTAAATACAAGGATTTGGGGTTGGTTTTCTTTTGTTGTTTTGTTTGTTTGTTTGTGTGTGTTTAGTAGCACTCTACTTAGTTTTAAATTCATATATTCAGAACAAATAATGAAATATGCATTTAAAAGGTAATGTTTTATTGTGACATTAATTATATTGTATTTTTTTCACTACCAAAAGGAAAACAAATCTAAAATCATGGATATTCAGTTCAAAAGTAATGTTCAAAACTTGAACAAAGAAGCTTCTCGTCTGGTTTAAAACTGAGATATCTTCATATACAAAAGTCCTAGTATCTTATGCAAAGATACTACTATACTTATGAACATTTATAATTCATGGTCTGCCTTTCTCTATTTTAGCTCCTTTGTTTACTAGACATCGATATCAGAAAGGACTGAAAATTTACTTTGAATAGATTGACTCTACCACAAGTATTTTAAAAGATAAATATGCTTTACATTTACCTTTCTGAATAAAACATTTTGGGTTACATTTATTCCTTCTTGGCTTTCACAGGTATGTATTATTCTATTTTATGTTTTTAAAAGAAAAATAGTTCTATATTCCCTTCATCTGTTTAATTTATTCAGACTCTATCCTCTATAAGCTATTGTTTTCTCTCTCAAATAAATGTTTAAAAATTCTCCCTTTTAGTTGCACCATTACACTTTTACAAGCTGGAATGTCCAATAGCTAAGCTGCTACCTCTAAACACATATTTTCAATATACAGTCTCAAAAAATAATTATTTTAAATTCATTTGGAAACATGTTGGTGTGTCCTCAGGTTTGTTTTCCTTTATAAAGGTATAATCATTATTTTCTTATTTGTTGTAACATTTGAATAACATATACCTACAGCTTCCTTTGCCTTTCTGGCAGGTACTGTGTGTGAGGTGATGAAGTCTTGATTCACAAGTGATCTAATGAATTCATAAAGATTAAATTTTTAAAAATTCTTGATTTTCCACAAGTATCTTTTTTTCTACCATGAATATTATATGCTGAACGCCCATGTGCACAGGCCATTATTCAGATGGAATATATTTTTTACTGAAAGTGTTTTAACAAACAGGCATTTTATAACACAGGGTTGTGTGAAGGTATAAGACTTTTAAGAACTTCAAAAGGACTATTTCCTCTGAAACCAGTTTCCCTCTCATGACTACAAAACATGTTAAATCTATAGCCTCTATATCAGATACAGTTCACTTAGAGTAGGAACTAAGGAAGTTATCTGGGAGTCCCTGGGTAGTCTTCTGACCAGAAAGAAAGAGGATCTCTGTTGCCAGAAGCATTCATAAGGATTTCTGTGTGTCTTTTTATGGGTCTGAGAAACACCACCATGCAGAAAGCATTAGATGTCATGCCATCATGACCCTGGGTCATCCTCACATATAGAGGGAACATAGGCTGGGATCTGCTGTGTTACAGAGAATAGGTTGTGGTATGTACTCTGGCAAGAAAAGCAGTTTTGAGTCAGAAATACTTCTGCAATTATCTGACAGGATTATCAGCACTTCATGAAGGAATATGTGTTTAGGATAGTGTCAATGTGGATGAAGTTACATTGGTAAAATTCTTCAGGGATAACTTGCTGCCAAGGTTTGATTGCAGGGCAACAATAAACCATGGCAGGTGCTTTGTTAACCCCCTCTTTCCCTCAGCTCCCTTTAGCCCCGCCCCCTCCCCACTAAGTTCAGGTGATAGGAAGGAAAAGAAGGACCAAAAGAGAGAAGATGTAAAAAATTAAAAATGTTTTACTAATGCTAGTAATAAAATAGAGAAAATAATACAAAATATCCAAAACCAATCTTGAATTTCCCGACAAAGATCAGCACTGCTCCAGCAGCAGCAGAGCAAGCCCCCAGGAGGCCTGGGTTGGACTCTGCAGCAAACTGGAACTGGATTCAGTCTGTCACCAGGCTTCAGTTGAAAAAGAGGATGAGATCCTTGTGATCTCCCACTTTGATATGAAGTATCACATGAATGGGATGGAATACTTAGCTGGTCAGTCTTAATCACCTGTTCAGTTCACTCCTCCTTGCCCCTCTCACTTCCAGGAGGTGTATCCTTATCAGAGACCTTTCATTCCATTTCTATGTCTACCAAAACATGTATCCTACTTTAGAAAAGTGTAGTTACTAAGAAGATGAAAGGAAAGGAAGGTGAAAGGAAAAATCACTAAGAGATAAACTTCTCTTGTTTTTAACAAAACCAGGACACTTGCAAAATATAGAACTCAGCTAGAGTAGAGTGCTACAGAGTAGATGGCAATTATTCTTGATTAAAGTCATATTTACAAAGTTAATATCATTCTGCAAGGATATACTATTAATACAAAAAGTATACAAAGATAATGTTACTACAGTGGCAGAAACTGTTGAGAATTTTCACTGGAAGGTTTGAAAAGGAAAACACTTCTAACATAGAGATACCTTTTCAAACTGTGACACCAGTTACTCAACCTGTGGAGGCAAAGATTGTTACAGATGGGAAGTCAAAAGGACTGCTTTCTGAACTCCAGACAGCAAGCCATGGAATAGATCGTGTATTCTTCAGACAGGTGCATCTCAGAAGTTATTTTACTGAGCAGGCTGTCTGATTATTCCCAGGTGGCTGCATGTTTTATTTCTTTCAGCTATTTTTGACAAAGAAGACACAAAATGGATTTATAGCAACCATACTTCTTAATTCAGAGTGAAAAACCTGCCTGGTTTTGTCTACAAATAACAGTTTACATAAATACATACAATTTATTCACAACACTTTAGATTTGATCTTATACTATGATAACGACAACCAATGGTAGGACAAGGGGTAATGGGTTTGAACTGGAACACAAGAGGTTCCACCTAAATTTGAGAAGAAACTTCTTTTCAGTGAGGGTAACAGAACACTGGAATAGGCTGCCCAGGGAGGTTGTGGAGTCTGCTTCTCTGCAGACATTCAAAACCCACCTGGACACATTCCTGTATAACCTCATCTGGGTGTTCCTGCTCCAGCAGGGGGATTGGACTAGATGATCTTTTGAGGTCCCTTCCAATCCCTAACATTCTGTGATTCTGCGACTCCAGAGAAAGGCATTGTTGTGTGTAGCAAGCACAATGCTTATTTTTCCTGTCAAGCTGTACAAGTGATAAGGTAGTCTCTTTGCATGCCAAGTGATCAAAACACATGAAAAATCTGTTTTAGAAAACTTTTTTAAAACATAATCTTAAATCATGTGGTCCTTATTCCACCATTGCGTATTATACTGCCTGTCAATAACTGTTCTCTGTCAAAAAATATGTGTAAGTGTAAAGTACATATTCATTAGCGTTCTGCCATATGTTCCATGGACAACTACCCAGACATGATTTCTGCATATAGATTCCTTCAGTTTTCCGTAATTAGGAAGAATCACCCATGACCATCTGTCAGCCTCTGCACTCAAGTCTTACAGTCCGAAGCAGGACTTGGATCCTTATCAAGTCAAAATTCAATCAGCAATCTTGCCATATCAATAAAGCTATTAATGCTCAAGTTAAATTAACATAATGTGTTCCTTCCATTTCTGACTCCTGGCTAAGAAGATGCTTCTGGGTTTCTAAATCTTCTTAAGTGATCTGTGGGTGGCACTGAATGAAAAGTTTACTGTAGCCTTCTTTACTTGAAGAACTTTAACGTGGAGGAGTATAGATACAATAAAAGATTAATGTCTCCTCATCCTCATCACGCATCACACATTTTATAGTATAAAAGAAAGTTGTCATTATTTCTTCAGGGTTTTTTGTGCTGTTTTTAAGGGGAGGAGGTTGTTTTTTTCTTTTTTAATAAAGTAATTGTGACTATTTATTGGCAGGGACCCACTTATGTTAGATGTCTGCCAGATCAAGCTTGTCAGGGAATTTGGCCACTACACTTTCCTGTTGTATTGGGTTTGCATGGCAAGGTTTTGGTAGCAGGGGAGCTACAAGGGTAGCTTATGTGGGGAGCTCTTAGAATCTTTCCCCACATCCGAAAGAGTCAATGTCAGCTGGCTCCTGGATGAACTTGTTGCTGGCCAAGGCTGAACCCTTGAGTGATGACGTATTTAAGAAAGGGGGAAATAAAAACAAACCAAAACAAAAAACTGCTACACAACAGCAATGGAGAGAGGAGTGTGAATATGTGAGAGAAAAAATTCTGCAGACGCCAAGGTCAGTGAAGAATGTGCTCCAGGAGCTGGAGCAGAGATTTCCCTGCAGCATGTGGTGAAGATCACAGTGAAGATGATTGTCCCGCTGCAGCCCATGGGGGTCCACAGTGGAGAAGACATACACCTTCAGCCCATGGGGGACCTCACGCTAGAGCAGGCAGATGCACCCGAAGGAGGCTGTGACCCCATGGGAAGCCTGCACTGCAGCAGGCTCCTAGCAGGACCTATGGACCCACGGAGAGAGGAGTCAATGCTGGAGTAGATATGCTGGCAGGACTTGTGACCTCATGGGGAACCTACGCTGAGCAGTCTGCTTCTGAAGGACTGCACCCTGTGGAAAGGACCCACACTGAAGCAGTTTGTGAAGAACTACAGCCCATGGGAAGGACTCACACTGAAGAAGTTCATAGAGAACTGCATCCTGTGGGAGGGGCCCAACTCTGGAGCAATGGAAGAGAAGGAAGGAGTGACAGAGACAACATGTGATTACTTGACCACAGCCCCCATTTCCTGTCCCCCTGCTCTGCCCAGGAGGAAGAGGTAGAGAAATTGGGAGTGAAGTTGAGCCCAGGAAGAAGGGAGAGGTGGGGAAAGGTGCTTTAAGATTTGGTTTTATATCTCATTACCCTACTGATTGGACTGGTAATAAATTAAATTAGTTTCCCCAAGTCATGTCTATTTTACTTGTGACTGGAACTGGTGAATGATCTCTCCCTGTCTTTATCTTGACCCAGGAGCCTTTAATCATATTTTTTCTCCCCGGTCCATCTGAGGAGGGGGAGTGATAGAGTGGCTTTAGTGGGCACCTGGCATCCATCCACAGTCAACCCACCATACCTGTTTACAGATACATATAGGTAGCCCACAGGTAGCGGTTAACATACAAGGTATGCATAGAATTGTTTCTGTAATTACATAATATGTTTCCAAAAAATCTAAAGAGTTTTAGGATTATATGATTGCTTGATTGTAAATAGGTCAGCATGACCATTTCCTACTGAGATCTGAAAAGCTGCAGCTTGGTTAGTTCTATTAGACAAATAAGACATACTGTTGTTTCTCTTTCTTGCTAGATAGTTATGTTCTAGAATCATGTTTAAAGTGGTCTTAATAATTGGCCTGGGATTTGTATCGCAGCTAGAAAGGCAAGAAAAAAATGCACAAAGGTAGATGAGGTTATTCTGGTTTTGTGCACTGTCTGAGGTTTTTGGTCTGCATTAGGCTTGCATTTGTTTGGATCTCTGCTATCACTTTTTAAAACAATTTTTCTATCATCTGACTTTTGACACAAATTATTTTTGAGAAAAATTCTGATCTGATACCAATAAACAGAGTTGAATTAATTTCTGTCATGCTTTTATTTGCCTGACTGGAGAATCAGCATTTCTTTCCATTGGACTACCTGAACATTTCTCCACTAAAAACTGAGGAAGTTTCTATAAATGTGTATAATGGAATTCCAAATTTTTGTTTTATCCTAAAAATGTCAAAACAATTTCCTCATGGAACAGCACCAGAAGTACAGTTCTTAGAAAGGAATATAAAAATATTTAAATGTGTAATGGATGTACCTTTAAACTGTCATAACCTGTGATTTGAGTTGTATGTCATAGAAAGTACCATTAGCAGGAAACTCATGAACCAATGGAGTGTGAGCCTCAAAAGAAGCAGTGCAAGTGTCACAGTGAGCCAACCAGAGCTGGTTTCAGTGCCAGATAACCCCATGCAACACACCACAACTCCTGTCCTGAGTGACCACCATAACAGATGGAGCTCAAAGTCATGGACTAAATGATGGATATTTTATGGATGTTTTATGGACACTTTACAGAGTGGTCAATAGACTAAGGGAATGGTGTCTACGTATATATCTAAGGATGGGAAGAGAGGAGGTATCTAATGGGGATGCATTGGACATGACATAAATTGTATGGAATGAAGAATGGAGATTGTACTGGCTTTGGCCGTGAGGGAGTTAATTTTCTTCAAAGTAGCTCATACGGTACTAAGTTTTGGATTTGTGACCAAAACAGTTTTGATAACACATGGATGTTTTAGTTGTTGCAGCACAGTGCTTACACAGTGTCAAGCAAGTCCTTTCCTGTTTTTCTCATACTGGCCTGCCAACGGGTAGGCTGGGGGTACATGAGAAGCTGGGAGGTGACACAACCAGGGCAGATGACCCCAACTGACCAAAGGGATATCCTATACCATATGACATTATGCTCAGCAAAGAAAGCTCTGGGAAAGAACGAGGAAATGGGGACATTCAGGGTTATGATGCTTGTGTTCCCAAGTAACCATCACACATGGGGTAGTCCCACTTTCCTGGAAGTGGTTAAACATCTGCTTACTGATGGGAATTATTTTATTTTTTTTTTCTTTTGCTTGTGTGCATAGCTTTTGCTTTGCCTTTATCTCAACCCACAAGTTTTCTCACTTCTACCCTCCCAATTCTCTCCCTCATCCCACTGTGGGGGAATGAGTGAGTAGCTGTGTGGTGTAGAGCTGCCTAGCAGCATTAACCCACAATAAAATTTTATCAGCTATTTATGAGGAGAAACAGAAACTTGAAACACTTACTGGAAAGCAAATAATAGACTGAGAAGAGGCACAATCAAAAGTAGCTGACTTTATCGGTCAGATTCTCAGGTTTTAAAGAATGCTTTCACATTTCACTTGCAAAAATGTTTCTAGTTTTCTACGTTTTTTCTGCAATATGTACATAATAACACTTCATTATAATTAAAATGTACCAAGAGACAAAATAGTAATGTGAAATGTAACAACCACTGAAATCCAGCATAATTCCAAATTGTGTATGAATAAAGGAAAACCACCTGCTTTTATACTTGTAAAACTGGCAGTTGATAAGATACTTCCTATTTTGCTGACCTGGGTACTGATTTTTTTTTTTTTCCCCAATAAAAAATTATACATATTATATGAGGGAATCAACAGTAGTTTGAATTAAGACCCTGAAGAGAGCAGTTTGTAGTGAATTGAGGCAAACGGCACAGATGCTTACAGCCAGTGCATACTGTTGACAGTGCTCATCTCAAAACAACATACCACAATAACCAGAGGTTATGTTTGCAGACAAAGCGGGAAATATGGGATCCAGCAAGAAATATGACATAGAAGATTTCACTGCTCAGAGGCTGCAAGCTGAGAACTTCTTATGGTTAGAGACATTATAGACAATTTGACCTTGCCTCTAGGTCCCAAAATTTTCATATTTCACATATGCCATTCTCTGCTCTTAGCATCTAGCTTCAGTAATGCTCACTGTTTAGCTGCTGTGCCTGCGTGTCTTTTTGCAGTACATTTTTTCTTAAAATATGTGATTATGTAGCACTTGGTGATAAACAAGTTGAGCATTTTACTCACAGATGGTTCTCTCTTACTGCCACTGTTTATCATTACTCTAAAGATTCCATAGTTTTTAATTTTGCTGTTAAGATACCAATGCAAAGTAGGTTTTGAAAGGTTATATTTTATTTAATAACTGTTTTTACCAGGCCAAGAGATACTAATTCATACATTTTTTCACTAACATATTTTATTCTTCAGGGGAGGGGGTGTGTTGTTCAGTGGTCATATGCATGTTCCTAGACATTTGGGTTAAAACAGAAAATAGCTGAATTTGGAACTGGTCCTATCTGGGCATTAGGGTAATGCCTGGTCTGCTAAAGCTCTCTTCTTCTATTAGTTGTTGATTTTATGGAAGCTGGCCTCTTTTAAAAGTCTGTGGCATTTTGCCACTTCTGCCTTTGTAGTCATTACTGTGCAGACAAATTAATATCCATTTTGAACTAAACTATAATTTCTCCCATTTCATAATCATTGAAGGAAATGGAATTACTTGCTGAAATTTGAGTTAGGTTTGTATACATCTATTCCACTTGGTAATGCCAGATTTCTGAGGGTATTTAGACACCCAGTTTCCAAGACAGCAGTGGGCATTAGACATCTAAGCATATTTACAAGCCTCTTTCAAAATTAAGTTGAAGAATTAAGGAATAAACTTAGAAGATAGGAAAGATGGTTACCGGAACATCTGTTGGATCTCAAAGATGGTTACTGGAACATCTGTTGGATCTCAAAGGTATAATTGTGACACAAGTCACATGTCACCTTCAGTGACTATGTCCCACCAGCACTGAAAATTAAGAGAACTGGAAGATGGCCATATGTCAGCTGGAAGAAAACAGAAAGTCTTGAGCAATAATAAACACATACTCTAATTTTATCCAGTTTGAGGAACAGTTTGTACACTTTTTATATGGGAGGATAAAAAATTTATGTTTCATATTTTGCAATTTCAGAGTGCTGTTAATATTAGATGACATTACCAAAGTCCTCAAAGAAGATATGTTTGTAAAGATGTAAAATAACACCACCTGTATTAGGATCATTCTTCAGATAAGTTGAAGGAGAAAAAAAAAAAAAAAAAAAATGTTAACCAATACTTAGACAACTTCTAGACGATTTTCAAAGCTAATAGTCCCTTAGTAATTCAAATCTACTAAGGAAGTAGAGAGAGCTGTGTTTCATACCTGAAGTAATATTGCAAGTATAATGCAAACAATTTTGACCCTGTCTCATTAAGAAAATAGGTGAATCTAAGGAGTATGTACCACCAGTTTCAAAGCCAGAAAGGACTTTGTAGAATCCTCTCTTTACACACAGAAGTTACATAATTTCTCCTAAAAATTAGAATTAAATACAGTCAGAAAAGAATAATCAAATGTACCTTAAGAATGTAGTAAAGTACAATTTTTCTCCTAATTTGAGGGAGTCGTTCCAGTGCTGTTCAAGCGTACCTCAAAAGTGCATGGGTTTTTTTTCAGGTTTAAATAAATCAAACTTCAGTCTCTGGGCACTGAATTTTGTACTCTTGTAAATGGGTAGAAATCTCTTTGTTATCAAATAATTTATTTCTGTAAATGTATATGCAGTGATCTTCTCTCCAATTGCCCTTAGACATAGGTAGTTGAATTTCATAAGCCCCAGTTATTCCAACCCCCAGTTATTAATCTTGTTTGTCAGATCTGAACTACAGTGTTTCTGCTCCACCATGCAAAACACATAAACACTTTATAATAATAATAATAATAATAATAATAATAATAATAATAATAATAATAATAATAATAATAATAATAATAATAATAATAATAATAAAGATATTTAAGTATGGAAAGGATATTTCCACAAGAAATTTTGTATTCCACATAAAGAATTTGTATTCCATATATTCATCTTCTGAAAATTTTCAGGAAATTAATATGACTATTTTTCAAAGCTATTATCTAAAGGTAATCAACTAAAAACTACTCTAAATCCCTACCATGAAAGACAGATTGAAACTTTATCAAATTCTGTCCAAATAATACCATCAGCTTCACTGGCTTTTAATTTATTCCTTATATACTTTACTTCAAATTAATAAAACAAGAGTATTTAATGTTTTTTTTTAAATACATAGAGTCCTGGATATGCCATTTTTCAGCTGCTTACACTTTAAGCAGGCCTGTTACACACTGAATCTGCTGAGATAATTCATGGATTTATAAACAGGCATGTCCACAACTATTTCAGCAGTAGTATATATGTACATATGTAAGTATTTCACAGATTATAGAATGTCCTGTGTTGGTAGGGAGCCACAAGGCTCATCAAGTCCAAGATATTAAAGCTAGCAGTAATAATCAGTTGCACAAGGCTACTATAATTATCATTATCATGTATGACAAATTTAAAGAAAGGTTCTGTAGAAAAGGGAAAATGAAAGTAAGCAGTTGATGATTTTGTCTACTATAATTTACTTGGGTTCTGGAAAAAAAAAAAAGAAAAAATATACCATTTAAACTTCAAGATTTTTTGTTGCAAAGAGCAGCAGATATTTGTTTCTTTCCTCTAACAATAAACACTCTCTTAATAAACATTTATTATTAAAGAGTTTTTTTTAAATATTCCCATGAAATGATGTGTTTTAGCAATGATTACTCGAGGAAGTCTGTGTTATGGGGTGATGGATTTTTATAAATTTTTACTATATACAGTTCAATTTTAAAGTGTATGATCCTTTCAGTTTGTTCAATCTGTGTAGTGAAAGTATTTTCAGAAACTTCGGGCATTCATTTATTCATGCCCCCCCTGGACATAGTAGTTAACAAGTCCTGCTTATTTTCATGCAACTAATAAGAACTGATTTGATGATAGCATAGTTTATTGCAGTCCAAGTGAAACAAAGTCATTTGTTCGACAGTTTATGATGAGTAAAAATAACACCTCAGCAATACCATCTGGATTCTCATAATAAAATATAACCTTCAACCAATTTATTTTTTTTCATAATAAAAATTGTCCTGCAGTTCCTAGGTAGGTATCTTACAACACTTAATGTCTTCTCTGATTTTAACATTCCCATTTTAACCATTTTTGAGATGTCACCCTAGACTTAAACCCCTTACTTACAAGAGTATTTAATCATTTTATGTGAAATAACTATACATTTTTTTGGTTTGTTTATGTAGTCATTTCCAGTATGGAAGGTGTTCAAAATCTTCAGTCATCTTTCCAGTCTTCTCTGAACTTTTTCATGTTCTGTTGTATTATTTTCAAGATATCAGGACCAGGACTAAACACAACGTTCAACATGCAAGCCCAAGAGGCACTTCTGAAGTGATACAATTCTCAGGGGTTTGACTTAGTGATTACTGTCTGTTTGTGTTTTCAGGGAAGGGTATTTGCTATTATCTATTTATCTATTGTGTATACTATCTAAATTTCAGGCATGTGGGACTGTCTTTAAGCATGAGCTTATAAACTCTATTTACTAGATGGGCTGTTTGATCCTTGAGCTTCTTTTCTTCTTCTTCTTCCTGCAGAGCATATCTGGAGGGCCAGAACAGAATCTTCTGTCTCAAGGAACTTCTGATTATTCCATTGTGTCTGCTCCATTGATTAATACTTTCCAAGGATGACTACCCCTACACCTAAAAGATGGAAGAGGTATAAAGAACAAAAGTTGCTTAACTCTTAGTAGAATAAGACACAGAATATGAATTATGAAGCATTGGCCAATACAGACCATTTAAAACATTATATCATGGAAACTAAATAGTTAAAGGCTTCAGTTACTTGAGTTCAGGATAACTGCATGGAAATAAAAGCAAATGAAACAAACAAAACAAAACAAAATAAAAAAAACACTCTCAGAAAACAAAACAAAACAAAACAAAAATGAAACAAAAACTCAAACAAACAAAACAAAACCAAAACCAACAAAAACAAACAAACAAACCACCAAAGCAGCAGCCACAATCTATTTTTCCTCTAAATTCATTATCTTCATAATTTTGGAAAACAACAGAAGCTAAGAAAAACAGATAGCTGACTGGCAACTTCTCTCCCTGAGACAAATTTTTAAAGGTCTATATTCAGAAAACTAAGCTAAATAAATAGATAAATAAATAAATAGTTTTGATTGTGTTTTTCAAAATTCAGTGAAAAAAAATCACAGACTTTGTTTTGAGTTTAGTTTTAGAAGAATAAACAAAACTTTGAGCAATTCAGTCACTAGAGACAGGCATTCTTACTACTGACTACTGTGGATACCCATGAGTAGGGTTGTTATGCAGAAATTAAAGAAAAAAGGCCTGTAGGATTTTTAAGCTAAAGGAGAAAACAGTTTCACCTGTAATGATTATGGAAATGGGAACTATCTTTGCCTTGGGCAAAATCTGTGGCACCCCTTTCTCGTTATAAAACCTGAACTCATGTTTAAATTATGCAGGAAGGACCAACGTTTTGCAGAAATAGGTTATTAACATTTAGTTAAACATTTCACACTGTTCATATGCTGTGCCATGGTGAAATTTAAACACCTAAAAGATGGAAGAGGTATAAAGAACAAAAATGTATTTTCAAATAGCAAAGAGTATTGTGTCTACGGCATATAAATGTGTCAATCAGTTGTGATGATTCTAAGTTTGAAATACTCTTTTAAGGAGTGTTCCCTTTGGGACATATTTATTCCATTTGAACTGAGAACAACTATATTTTAATTTGTTCTCTCTCTTTGAGATAACCTTAAATTTTGCTGCTGGAATATGATATTCCATAGTATTGTGTTTATTCAAATTAAGTTTGGAAAATGAAGAATGCTCCTGCCTCAATGACTGCAAAACTGGATTTTGAATAGGTTTTGCCAGAAATATATTCTGGCCAAGTTACATTTACCTGTTCTATTTTGGAAGTCAGTTGGAATAGAACAGTGAAACGTATGTTGACATTGTATCAGGTCTACACAAAGTATATTGAATTAAATATGACCTTCAGAGTATGAAGACAGTTCATCTGTGCAATCTGCAGGTGTACAGTATAATTTGAAAAGTCCCAGATGTGGCATATGTTTATTTGTTTACTTCAAACAATTTCCTTCTAGATTAATACAGTGAAGCATTACACATTCTTCCAGTCCCCATAGTGTGCATGTATGTGGAACTCACTACATGAATGCTTCTTTAGAGTGTTAAGGGCTGTAATGAAAATAAAATAAACCTTTGCAAACATCATTAAAAAGGATTATCAGGCTTACTTTGCCATACAGCTAAGCAGAGGTGGGGATGGGAAAGGAGAAGAAGCTTCTACATGAACTTCACTGCTCTTTCTCTTAAAGAAAAGACTTCATCATTTCTATAAGCACCACTTTGGACTGATGAGAAGCTGATGCTGCTGTGCTGTGGCGTGGTTCCTGCTACGCTGATAGAAACAGGCAAGGCCATGGTGGGATCAGCTCTTTCAGACAAAGGAACACAGCAAAAGAACTTGGAAAACAGAAGACATCCAGAAGAGGGGTTATGGCATGAGGCATAAAAATGGAATGAGTTTGATCCTAGTGTGAGAAAGTCAAATTGTGAAAATAATGCCTAAGAAGACAGCTAATATCCTTGCAGAAGAATCTGGATCATGTAAGGTCATAATGAAGAGAAGATCACAGACTGAAATGACTTACGGATGTCCAGGAGGATAATATAATGCAAATTTACTTTATTTTAGTATACTTAATGACCTTTAACTTATTGCCTCAGCTTTTGTTGACTTGAAAAAAAATAGGTTTTATATTTACAGCTTTAGAAAAATTCCATATATCTAATATCTTTCAAAATATTTAGATATTTTCTATTCTTATTTCCAATCAAATTAAACCAGTTTTGTTTTATTTTGTTTTGTTTTTTTTTTCCTTTTTCCTCTTAGATCTGATTTTTATCCTTTCATTTTAAGTAAAAGAAATCAAATTATATCATTTTCTTCTCCAAACAGCAGGAATATTTTTAGTCTTTGAAATAAATGTTAAAGTATTCAGCCTTATATTTATCTATAAAAAATAATGATTTTTTTCTTTATATTAAATATATTGGAGAATGACCTGCTCAATTTAGTACTTTTAGTTTTTAGTTTTGAATGCACACTATTTGGTAACACTTTATGTGGTACCCTTACCTTTTCATGAATAAACTTGCTTTCGCTGGTATTTCCATTGTTTTTTAATAGTATTTTATATTGCAATTTTTGACATTTTACTTTGCCTTAGCCACTAATGATCATAGTAAAGAAAAGTTTGTTGAACATTATGTTTGCTACGTGTTTTCTTTACAAGTCTAAGGTGTGCTTCAGCTTATTACAAGTCTCATTCAAGAGAGTATTTAAGAGCATTTACGTCCATGGATGTTAGATAAGTTATTGATACCTATTTGGATTCCTTAAAAAATATTAACCAGCTGAAACAATCAACCATGCTCTCTGTTTGTTTGTTTGGTTTTTTTTGTCTTACATATATGTACAGATAGCATAATGCTGCTAGGTTTGAGTGCAAGCTGAAGTGCTGTGCTTCACCTACATCTTGAGGCTCTGTGAGAAATTGTGTTGAAGCTCTTGTCTCTATACAGCTCTTTCCTACATGTTAGAAGTCAGAGATATGAGGAATGTTCAAAGCATCTTAACAGAGGCAAGTACCACCATGGTGTACTGTAGGATGTGGGAACCATATTCAGTCAATTCAGTGGTTCACAGAAGCTTCAAGCCCATCATTTTCCAAACTCACAAGCCCAGCAACTATAAATGAACCAGAAAAAAAAAAATTTTTGCTGTTAAATAGTTCTACCATGACTCAGGTAAAAAGACTACATACTTCCAGAAATTTTGCCATGTGAAAAAAAAATGTATTTCCTCACCTGAAACCAGAAGTCTACCTTGGCCTTACCACTGCAAGAGATCTATCAAAGTACTTGGAGAGATGGGAGCGGTAAAATGAGAACACAGAATAAAAATATTTCCCCTTCATAGCTCCTATACAGCCACAAGGGAATGTTTCCCTCTTCCCTAATGTGGTAGGAGTCCTGCCCCTTGCCCCCATTCAAACTATGAGATGTGTTCACCTGAGAAAAAAGAGGAGGAGAAGACACCTGGAACAATGCTTCACATATTTGCAACTGATTGTCTTCTAAGACCCAGCTGATGTTTTCTTCTTGCTCAGGATAGTGTCAAAGTGTGGCCAGTCTGCTAAATCTGAGAGAAAGATTAGTCTACCGTATGATCAGTAGATACACAAGATCTGAAATATGTTATTTGTGATTTACATCCAAGGCCACAGTACAAATATTATTCTGAGGGAAACAAAAAATTCCATTCCAGAAAGTTTGACACTGCATATGTGCAACCACTATACTGACATGTTCAGCTTCTGATATCCAGATGAGAAAAAGGCCTCAGGTAATTCTTATGCAAAACATAACCTTCATCTTTGTGATACAACAGGAATCTGCAATGACACTCCATATTGCCAGGGGTTATTTGTGTTTTTATCCTAATTCAGTATTCAGCTAAAAGTATGATAAAAGACAAATTCTATCTCTTTTTAGTGGACTAAAGACTCTAATATATCTATCTGAAAGTTTTTACAGGTCTTAAGATAATGTATAATAGTAAATTTTATAGAAAGAAATTTTCAACAATATATTTTTTTTAAGACAGGTAATTTACTGTATAAATATTTATAAGAGTTATACACAATAAGGACCTAAAAATCATTCTAGATTTTTTTTTTCTGTCATACAATACATAGCTTAAATATGAAAGCAATTTTCTTGAGATTAAGGAAGTTATTCTTGACCAGCCCATAAGATGAATGGTTTGCTGCCTTTTGTAGTAAGAAATATTAGGAAAATATGTAGCAAAACCAATATAATAGATATATTATATATATTTTTTTAATTTTTATAATCCTCAATAGAATTTAAGTTTTTCATGGTAGAAAATATTCAGTCAATGTATAAAGGCTTTATTGTTGTTGTTTCACAGAAGACAGTTTTCCAAACCTAAATCTTACAGGTGAAATCTGCTACATTGCAAGGTTTGAAACTTTCATTTTTGTCTATTTAGTTAAATACAGCTAAATAACAGAAAGGTTGACTTGTTTTCAAACAGCAAAGCAGCACAACATGAAAATCATGTCAGAATGACTAAAAGGAATCAACTTGGTCTTTTATTTCTTAGTGACCATAATAATAAAATATATATCAGATCCACTGCACATATTCATAAGCATAGTCTTATTTGTTATAACTGCAAATCTGTATCCTATAAGAATAACACTTGGAGAAAGTCACAATAATTTTTCATACTCAAATTTCATTGTACAATTTAAAACTACATTTGATAATCTAAACAAAGAATATGCACTTAAATTGTGTTTGAATATAGAAAAAGATTATAATTTCTGAAGAATCTACTTGCACTGATATAATCTGACAATCCAGTGCTATACTTTAGCTCCCTCAAAACAATTTTTTCATATTAGATGCCTCTCTTCCTTACAAAAATAAGCTGCTCTAGAATTGTGGTTTTATATACATATATATGTGTGTATGCATTTTATTATTATTATTTTTTATGAGAATATATCTGTACTGGTGTCTTCTGTATTACTAGTCTTGTTTGGGTGATTTATGTTTAAATGACTATGTAAGAAGTATGTCAGTGAAGAGCTTTGTGTTTTTTAGTACATTCAATATGGTTGCACAGGTATGCCAACAAATTCAGAAGAAGACAAATAAGCAACACCATCATGGTCCCCTTGTACCTTTTTTTTTCTTCTTCTCTAGACACTGACATCTTTGCTTATTTTTAAAGTCCACCTTGTCTATGACTCAGTGTCAGCCATTTGCATAGACAAGTATAACACTAGCAAATCATTTATGTTCATAGAAAATAGAAGGTCCATGGCCATTAGCTATATCCTTTTATTGGGAAAAACAATTCAGCCTCGTCATATTTTCATAATAGTGGTCACATTCTTAAGGTTTTACTGGATCAGCTATTACAAAAATACTTTTATATGTTTTTTACTATTGGAAAGTTTGGAATTTTGGTTTCAGACTTCAAAGCTTCACTATTTGTCTCAAGCCTTGTACCCTTAAGATGAAAACAAAATAAAATCTAAAGTTAAATGCACTTCTTATAAATGTGTTTCTAGAATTGCCATCTGCAGTCCCAAGTGATCCTATCTTGCAGTTATGTCTCTCAGCTATTTGTACACAATATGCAGCTGTCTGTCATCTGACAATTGTACCAGCTAAGATGATACTTCCAACCAAAGGTTTCATGTGTCATTCTTTGCAACATAAACTGAACTTCGTAGAGTTCAGCAGTCTTCCATGAGATCTCTTGCTCTTTCTTCAGGCTCTGCTGTGACTTTAACACCCTTTAAAATGTCCCATGGAATTTGCCTGATGTTTTCTGCAGTATGTCAGCAATGTGATACCTGAATCACTGAGATAGCAAATTTAGCACAGAAAATTCCATATGTAACACCAAATGAAATGAGCCCCAAAGCTGTAATGAAGTATTTTTAAAAAAAGTACCAACAATAACTACAAAACTTTTCCAAGCGTAAAAGGTTATAATAAGGTTATAATAAAAAAAATAATAATATAATAATATAATAATATATAATAATATAATATATAATAATATAATAATAAAATAATAATATAATAATAAAATAATAATAAAATAATAAATAATAATAAGGTTATAATAATAAAAGGTTAAATAATAAAAGGTTATAATAAGAGGACAATTTCCTTCATCAGCTGGTAAATGAGCCTACCAGAGGCAAGACCCCGCTAGACCTACTGTTTACAAACAGGGTTGGTGGGAGATGTAGTGGTTAGAGGCCGCCTGGGGCATAGTGACCATGAAATAATAGAATTCTCAATACTCAGAGATGCAAGGAAAACCATTAACAAAACCTCTACGCTGGACTTCCGGAGGGCAGATTTTTGCCTATTCAGAAGTCTAGTTCAGAGCATACCCTGGGAAACAATGCTTAAAAACAAGGGGGCCCAGGAGGGTTGGACATGCTTCAAGCAGGAGGTTTTGAGTGCGCAGGAACAGGCTATACCAGTGTGCCGAAAGGCTAGCCGGCGGGGAAGACAACCGGCTTGGCTAAACAGGGAGATTCTGAATGAAATCAGAAATAAAAAGAGACTTTACCGACTGTGGAAAAAAGGGCTGGCTACTTATGAAGAATTTATGGAAATAGCTAGATCATGCAGAAAAAAAATCAGGGAAACAAAAGTGCAATTTGAAGTTAATTTGGCCAATTCTGTCAGGGAAAATAAAAAGTCCTTCTTCAAATATGTTAACAACAAAAGGAGGGGCAAGGAAAATCTCCATTCTCTGTTGGACTCTGAGGGAAATATAGTTAACAAAGATGAGGAGAAAGCTGAGGTACTTAATACCTACTTTGCCTCAGTTTTTACCAGTAAGACAGGTGGCCCTCAGGACAACTCATGTCTGGAGGTGGTTGACAGAGATAGGAACCCAAATAGGGCCCTTGTATTCCAGGAGGAAATAGTTGGTGATTTACTGAGCCATCTGGATCCTCACAAGTCAATGGGACCAGATGGGATCCATCCTAGGGTGATGAGGGAGCTAGCAGAAGAACTTGCCAAGCCTCTCTCCATCATCTTCCAACAGTCCTGGCTCACTGGGGAGGTCCCATATGATTGGAAATTGGCCAATGTTACCCCAGTCCACAAAAAGGGCTGCAAAGCTGACCCTGGCAACTACAGGCCTGTCAGCCTGACCTCAGTGCCTGGCAGGGTTATGGAGCAGATCATCCTGAATGGAATCACACAGCACCTTCAGGATGGACAAGGGATCAGACCCAGCCAGCATGGGTTTAGGAGGGGCAGGTCCTCTCTGACCAACCTGATCTCCTTTTATGATCAGGTGACTCACCTGGTGGATAAGGGGAAAGCTGTGGATGTGGTCTATCTGGACTTCAGCAAGGCCTTTGACACTGTCTCCCATAATATACTCCTGCAAAAGCTGGTAGCCCATGGCTTGGACAAGTGTACTCTACGCTGGGTTAAGAACTGGCTGGAGGGCCGGGCCCAGAGAGTGCTGGTGAATGGGGCTGCATCTAGCTGGCGGCCAGTCACTAGTGGTGTTCCCCAGGGGTCGGTGTTGGGTCCAGTCCTATTTAACATCTTTATTGACGATTTAGATGAAGGGATTGAGACCATCATCAGCAAATTTGCTGATGACACCAAGTTGGGAGGGAGTGTCAACCTGCTGGAAGGCAGGAGGGCTCTGCAGAGGGATCTGGACAGACTGGAAAAATGGGCTGATTCCAATGGGATGAAGTTCAATAAGGCCAAGTGCCGGGTGCTGCACTTTGGTCACAACAACCCCCTGCAGCGCTACAGGCTGGGCGCAGAGTGGCTGGAGAGCAGTCAGACAGAAAGGGACCGGGGGTACTAATTGACAGGAAGCTCAACATGAGCCATCAGTGTGCCCAGGTGGCCAAAAAGGCCAATGGTATCCTGTCCTGTATCAAAAATAGCGTGGTCAGCAGGACAAGGGAAGTGATCCTTCCCCTGTACTCTGCATTGGTGAGGCCACACCTGGAGTATTGTGTTCAGTTCTGGGCCCCTCAGTTCAGGAAAGACATTGAAGTGCTGGAGCGAGTCCAGAGAAGAGCAACAAGACTGGTGAAGGGACTTGAACATAGGACCTATGGGGAGAGGCTGAGGGAGCTGGGGTTGTTTAGTCTGGAGAAGAGGAGGCTTAGAGGTGACCTCATCACTCTCTATAAGTACCTGAAGGGAAGTTATAGCCAGGTGGGGATTGGTCTCTTCTCCCAGGCAGTTAGCAATAGGACAAGGGGGCATGGGCTTAAACTCTGCCAGGGGAAATTTAGGCTGGATATTAGAAAGAAATTCTTTACAGAGAGAGTGGTCAGGCATTGGAATGGCCTGCCCAGGGAGGTGGTGGACTCGCCGTCCCTGGAGGTTTTTAAACTGAGATTGGACATGGCACTTAGTGCCATGATCTAATAAACGGACTAGAGTTGGACCAAGGGTTGGACTCGATGATCTCTGAGGTCTTTTCCAACCCAGTCGATTCTGTGATTCTGTGTGATTCTGTAATATTTTCTATACATATATACTGCAGTGATGTCCCTTACTCCGGAAAATTAGGTTCATCTATTTCTGTTTTCTGTTTCATTTTCTGCTCTATAAAAATACCACCTGCCAAGTTGCAAAGTATTTACAGATCTACAATAAATTCAGTATCTTCTTTAAATATGCTAGCAGATGTTGAATTATTCTGGAATTAACTGATTCTTTGTGGTTCCTTGTAGCAATTAAATGTGCAGCAGTTCTCTGAAGTGTTGAAGGATCTAATTTTTCATTTGCATAATTGTTTGTTCTAGTTAGAAAGTAGTTTAAAATAAAATCTTACAAAAAGTGGTGTAACAGAAATGAAAGAGTAATAAATAAGTAAGTAGCTGTACAGCTGAAGAGAGACTGGTTAAGACTATTTATGTGCTACCTAAAACTCAAATGAAGATCACAGAAATTTCAGAAGATGAAGTTTTTATGAGCTGAAATTAGATTTATCTCCAAGTTATACATGCAGTCTCTAATTGGAGAAGTGATGTCAAGGAAGCAGAGAGATATGCATGTCTTATTCAAGAAAAAGGAAAACTTAGAGATTATGTCAAAGATCAAAATATATCTCCTCATGCCTCAAAGTCTTTCAGTTCTTTTTCACCAATACATACTTTACCTGCTGGCTCCATTGTGCCATGAATTCCTACAGTATACGCACTGCCTAAAGAAACAGAGGTTATATTATGATATCTATTTCTTCTGAAAAAAAAAAAAAGTTTAATTTGAATGTTATAAAATTTCTTTTACTACCATCCAGACTTTAAGCTTTACAGGAAAAAAAGAGTTCCTGAAAATTCAATAAATGAATTAGCAAAAAATGGGGCTTATAAAATCACCTCCTTTCTAATTGGTTTAGTCAGGCGTAATATTGCTTTTCATAAACTGAGTACTAGTCTCACGTTACCAGAACATTGCATTGCTTTCTACTGTTTTGAAATAGAGTTGAACTGGACATTTGCAATATGGCCTCAGGACAGAGGTAGCCTTCCATAGCAAACAGTCATTGTAACAGATAAAATAGACTGTTGGAGAATCTGAACTGAAGGAAAAATTACACTGACACTTCATCCTCCTGCTATGCTGATCCTCAGTCTTTTCACATGTTCGGAGTTTGTTGGCACATGAACTAAGCAGACTCCATGCTATCTCAATATGCAAAAGTTGATATAGGAGCCAACCAGAACCAAGATGAATGTAACATGTGTGCCACTTTGAGGTATTATTCTCATCTTTATTTTACACTTCTCATACCAAGTTAATCTTTCCTGAAGAGACCACACCATAATAATACTCCCTTGCGCACAAACACACCACTACTTTACATTTCCAAAGTACTGTTCAAGTACAAGTCAGTTAAGCATTACTGCTGGCATAAATATAATTATTAGGTTTCAGTTTCAAAATAACCACTAAAAGTATATATCTTTCTCTGATATTCTGTCTTTAGCAAGCTACTAAACATTTCAATGTAAAAAGTTTGCACCGAACAAAAATTCCCCTTGACCCTAGCTTTAATTTCATCCTATTTATTGAAGGGTGCTGCCCTGCAAAGAATTTCCAGATATTTTACTGTACTTTCTAAATTAGCCATCATCCTAATGCTATGCAGCTAAGACAGTTACAACTATATCATGTCCTCTACATTAATTAAAATTATCAAATGGTGCTGGTAATTTTTACTTCTCACTGGTATCTTGCTCTAGTATCCTCTTGTGCTCTTTAATTTGCATCCATAATGTCTAGTCCAGACAAATTATCTTACCTTCTGGAAGCTGTTTGAGTAGCTAATGTTATGCCTATAACTACAACTGGTCTGGATCTTGAAAATTCATACAAACTTATTAAAACAGATTTTTTTTTTTTTTTTTTTTTTTACTAACCCACCAGCTCTTATACTGCAACAAAAATAATTACTTGTTGCTCACTGTAGCATATCTAATTTTAGATTGCAAACTGCTTGGGGCAGGTGTCATGTCTCTTCTGTGTTGTGCAAACTGGATAGTGAACATTGCATAACCTGAACAACAACATGGGTTTGGATCATACCCTTAAGTCATATGCACAGACAGCGGCCTTTAAAAAGATTGCCTTGTAGCCCAGTCTGGGAGAAAGGAATTTGTCATCTGATTCCTCAGTGTTGCCCTATAACAATACAACCATACTTGAGATCACAAAAACACTATCTGCAGGGTTGAAGGAAGAGTGGACAAATGAAAGAAAGGAGTTTAAAAGGGCACATCATCTATTATAACAGCTAAATGCAGATTACCAATAAATTCTACCCTGAAGAGAATCCCTGAGTGAAATTAATTAGGCCACAAAATTATAACTTAAAACAATTCTAATAATAATAATAAAAGGAAGAAATTACACTTAATCAGCTTATGGATTAGCTATCTATTTCAGTGGAGTCACTGAAGATTTATGTTGGTGTAAATGAGAGCAAAAATTGCCCTAATTCATTCTCCTGGGTTTCTATCAAAGTCACTTGGAATAGTTTCTCTCTCACCCTCTAGCTGTTTTAAAGGCATCACAATATAAAGATTTCTTTCCTGCCAATATGTCAAAACCTTGACGTTTTAAACTAGTTCCTTCTATTTAATAACATTTTAACACTTATCTAGAGGCAACTACAAACATTCTCACTGACAACAAATCCTCCAATCACATTAGCAAAACATCCAGTTGCTCAGGGAAGAAGTAACATCAGAGTCTTACAGCTTTATGGCCACAGGTTATTTCAACTGCCCAGGACTACTTTAACACTATTTCTTGCATAATCCAAGTAAAACACATGCTTGATCATTTAATCTAAAACATAGAGGTAGCAGAAAGAAAAAGATTTCTAGTCACTGTACAAAGCAGTAACATTTTTCCTGCAGATCTCTAGTAGACAAAATCATCCCAGAAAAAAAAAAAACAAAAAAAACCAACAACTTTGAAAGGGGACAGCTGGACTAATGTCTATCAAGGTAAAAACAAAGAAAGAGAAAGACATAAACCAATTCTTTAATGACAGTCTATTTTTAGATCTTGATTAGGAAACAGAAGATTTAAAAGCATTTCTTCTTGCTCTAGATGAATCTTTTTATTATCCAACTGTCAAATGTCACCTTGTGTTTCAAACTTCAAAAAGCAGGACTCAAGCCTGTGACTTTTATTAGCTTTCGTTACATAGCTTCTGGAGGGAATTGTGTTTTATAATCTTAGTAATCAAGCTGTTTTCCAGCAACATAAAGTTAATTTATATTAATTTCATTCTGTCTTATCTTCAATTCAGTGACCTTTCCATCCAGTATCTACCATTAGGCTAGAGCAGAGCATTTTGAGTATTTTGATGCTTTATCAATTATTTAGAGATTCTACTTTAGTTTTGGATACCCACAGGTCCTTCAAAGTGCTGTAAAGTGTTTATAATATTAGTATAACTTGACACAACCAAGGAATTTTTATTTTCTGTATCTTGTAAGAATTAACCTGTAAATAGAAAATATCAAATAATCTTTGAAAATATGTACTTTTGAATATATAGCTTTTTAAAGTTTTCTGAAATCATGCTCAGATGTAATGTTGAATTGTAGTGTCCAAAGCTCCTAAATTATAACTTCCAAATTCTCAGATATTCATGAGAACAATAAAGACATAAAGGTAGAGAACTATTGAACAACACTTGATAATATGACACCATTTTATCATAGAATCATAGAATCATTTTGGTTAGAAGAGACTCTTAAGATCATCAAGTCCAACCATAATCTAACTCTAGCATTAAACCATGTCCCTAAGAACCTCATCTACACATCTTTTAAACGCCTCCAGTGATGGTGACTCTACCACTTTCCTGGGCAGCCTGTTCCAATGCGTGGCAACTCTTTCTGTTGTCAACCACTCTTCCCCAAGCCTTTAGCATTTTAACAGTGTATTATAATTTTACACTCAAAATACAGAGGTATAATTTTAACAAACTGTGTCATAATTGAAAGGTCTTGACTGATGTTAAAATTCAGGGTGAAAGTGCTGTAGGGACACAAATGAGTTTTTCCAACCATTTTCGATTTTGTATTTCCAATTTTTTCTTGCATTGTTCAATCTAGTGGGTATGTTAACCACATTTTTTTCTAAAAAGAGATTTACTCTTAATTGTGAGGGGTTTTTTTATAATCTTGTGCTATAAAAATAGACATTAGCTTTCATCCTTGATGAGTCAGAATGAAATTTGAATAGGTCTTCAACTCTCATGAATTATCCTTTAAACACAGTAATTCTATTAAGAATTGTATGACAATATTAATTACATTGTTTTGATGCATGTTATGATAGAACAGAGCTATTTATTTTTCATTGATATTTTATCATGTTACAGTAGATATCCAGAATAACAAACTGCATTTATATTAACTTTTTTAGTTCAGGAACTACACAAAATATGATGGTCATTATTGAACCAAATGGTAAGTGATGAGAAACAACGGATAGCTTAAGATCAGCTACTCTTGTTCAAAAATCAGGTATTGTGACTCCAAATCATTTGTCAGTTATGAGTGAAAATAGTCTATTTCAGTATGATTTCTCTGATAAGGAGCAGACAAATTCAATCTTTCTCTTGTATCTCAGTATGTTTTTCCTTCTAGAAACAAATGACATCACTACTGCTTTGTGTTTCTGAATTTGAGGTTGTAATGCTTTTTACAGCAAATTACATCCACATCCACTTCAAGGTACATTTTTATGGATACAGTAAAGAGAACTTAACAAAAACAAGAGTCAGGCTATAGCATGTTCGTCAAAGATGATATAGGGTAATACAACACTGAAGTAATTAAGGTGACTAAAACAAATTAGGGATCAATAAATATCCTCCTGCATTGCATTTTACAGGAGCATGTCTTCCAGATATGCCATCCGCTTATGTTTTATGAGTTACATTAAGTTGTTCTGAAGATCTTGCCTCTAGGGCATTACAGTGATGATGTGCATTGTTGAATATCCAGCAGAGCTTTAAATCAGCTGTTTTTACTTTCTGTGCCAATGCCTAGTAGTGATAAAAGGATGCATGCCTCTTCCATTTTAACTGCCACAGTTAAAAGTCAGAAGGCTCACTGTTAAGCCACTACAGATTTCCACTGTGTCTTTGAAGCTGTTAATTTAGCATGGCATTCCCATTTTGAATCTCAGACAGTACTAATTTTTCTTGTTTTTAGAAAGTCTTCGTTTTGTTCATTTGTGAACAGTTCCTTTCTCTACCCATATGGTCTTTTAATATTTGTCTTAGTTTGTTAATATACTTTATTAAAAATACATGATTTAAATGGATATAAAAAAATCATGTTGTATGACATTTTAGCACTTTATTGAGTCCCTTGAAGTAGCAAAATTTGGATGCAAACTGTAACTGTCAGTTCATCTAAATGCTTCTGCTTTTCCTGTGCAGTGAGAAATCACTTTCTCTTCTTTAGTTACCGTATTATCAACTAGTTTCTTATTCACAGATACTGCCCTACATGACTTTCGGCAATGATAACTGTCAACATGGTGACAAGGGCAGGGAACATGCATCACAAAGGTGTAGTGGGAATAGTCACATGGCACAACCCCATGAGCAAGAAAACTCAAAGGTAATGAAAGGAAGAGACTTAAGCCATTTGTTGTGACTAAACTTGTCATCTAAAGTTTACTGTACCATCAAATCACAATCCCTCCAACTCTCAAAGGTTTCCTACTTGAGGGTGATTTGAAAGATTTTCATTGCTCAGAGGAAACAGTGTCCTCTGTAGAGGAAACAAAAAATCCACATGACTTTTTATGCTAGACTTCCTGCAGGAGCAATAGTCACTGCAAAGCAGAAGACCCATATGTCAAGAGATACTTTTTCTTGAAGAAATCTAGTCATCTATTAGGCAGCAGATACGATGAGGTAACTTGCATCCCATAAGCTAAATGCAGCCTAAAAATTTAAAAGATCACATTAGCAATTCAGGTGTTAAAATCACCTCTTTAAGGTTTTGGATTATATTATTATTATAGGTGCTCTTTTTTGTTTTTGTTTTTGTTTTTAATGTCATTTATTATTATGTAGACCAATAAATGTGTGTTGAACTCAAATTTGAAAAAAAAAAAAAAGTTTCCCAGATATGTACTCCACATGACTCTCTTCTCCGTTACGAAACCACCTTTTCCCTTTTTGTTTTCTTTTTATGTTGATACGACAAGAGATATTATAATCAGTTCAATATGCCTCTAGGTAGTATCCATGAAATGTGACTTTTTTACTGCTAGCTGATTTATGACCTTCTGAAAAGGAAAACAAATTCATTCTTGAGCAAACTCTTATAATCAATATTTCTCTGAATCTTGAAAAATATGAGATTATAATTGGTTCAGTTATGATACAAATAAGAGTAAAAGAAGGAAAACTGTTCTGAAATATTCCAAACCCAGAGCTTATTTATATAAAGGTAATTTCAAAATAATGTGTCTTGTTTCGTTTATTATAGGATTCAGGAATATGAAAAGCAATGGAGGAGAACAGTGGCACTTAGGGAATGATGTAATAATAAAATAAATATCAGTTTGGATAGTAATGGAAGATTAAGAAACAGTCTCCTTTGAAATCAAGAAGTATTATTCTTAAACTCTATGAAATATAGTAACTTCTTGATTCTGTAGTGTTATACCTGGCTGTCACCCAAATAATTTAGCTTTTCTATGTTTGAAGTACAGATGTAGTAAAAGCACATTGTTGCTAATGCAGCATTTACATTTAGTGAAATATTTATTGATAGGCATAAAGATGAATTAGAACCTTTGAAATGCATTAAAATGCAGAGGAAGAGGAAGTAATTAATTACTTGCACATAATTTTTAAAGTATTACTGCTAGAGCAGCTGCCAAATTGAAGCAATGCAAATGAGAACACACATATTTTTAAGTCTTCCTAAGTCATAGAACTCTAATAAATATATTTTTTTTTCTGAAAGAAGATCATCAAATGTATTTGAAGCAGCATTTCATATGTAAATAGTCTAGATGCAGCATATGCATATAATAAGTAAGAAAAGCTTTTAGTCTTTTAAGACTCCCATAAATGACTTCTAGCAACAAATGACTGGTATGAAAGTTTCATTTAATTTTCTGAAGGTTGGACTACAGAATATAGTAATTTTACATTTCTTGTGAGTATGTAAGTTATAAGCACAGAGCTAAAGCCAGAACTTGAGCCATACAACATCATTTGCTACTAAGAAAATGTTAGCTGACTTCAGTATTTTAATTTCCAATTGATAAATAAGACTAACATGCTACATCCATATACCATACAACTCAGAGAAAATAATATTTACAAATCTTTTCTACTTGATTGTCAAGTACCATTTCATTTAATACTGCTTCAACAATAATATGCAATCTGCATCCAAAAGCTAGACAAATATATTTGCTACAGAAGTGAATGCCATTAGATTACACAGTTTCATATGATAAGGCTTAATTTGACCTTTACATATAACCTCTAGTAATTCCAGTAAATATATATTTTCTTCACAATATCTAAATTAGATGGCTACTATTTTCAAATAAGCTGGGCTTTTACCGTTTTTGTTTCTTCCCTCAGTTATATCAATGTGTACAGATTCATCTATTTTTTTTTTCTTTAACATTATTTTTTCCTTTTTTTTTTTTATGAATAGGGTTCAGTTTTCTTCTTGTTTAATTTTATCTGAGTGAACAGATGACTGGATCTCATCTAGCCATATCTTGCATAAGATGGGGACTTAAGTCCTTAAAGTCTTCCTACTGAATAACAAGTAAATCCAAATAGAGCTGGGAACATTTACTCTACAAATTTTTGGTTTCTTAAGTCCATCCCTGGTTACTTAAAATGTTTCTTGGGTGACTGATTTTGTCACTGCACAAGCTGTGCAGAGCTACTCACTCTGGTAACATGGACTTAGTGTTCCACTGCATTTATGTAGATAATTGACCGAACTCCATGTCAGATCATACCAGAAGTATAGAAGTATTGTGATACTAGTGCTACTTTTTTTGCAGAGTGATCAAGGTCACTAATGTGGTCTTCTCAGCAGCGAGCTGGTCAAACTGGATTGTTATGAGCACAATAGCCTGAATGGACAGATGTTCACCTAAGTTAGCATTGCTGGATATTCTGCTTGCAGAAGCTCCTTCTTCTTTTGACTTTTTCCTTAGATGACTTAGGCTACACCTTTATTATCTTACGTAGTTATACTGAACACTTTATAGTTTCCTGGACAAACACTTCAATACAGCATATTTTCTCCAGAGTCTTGAGACATTTTGGAGTAGATGGTTGTGCCCACTCTGCACACTGGACAGACTGCCATTACTGTACAGGTATCATGACATCATTCTGTACATTTCAACAACACAAATCTATCTTGGGTTTGTTGGCTTCCCGCTTGCTTCCTGAAAGACAGACCTAGCAGATCCATTCAGCATTTGTGTTGCAATCATTGCAAAGTGATGGCTGCTCTTTGCTTCTCTTTTTATATGTTTCAACTGGAGGGAAAGGGTCAGGCAATCCAAAATAAAGTAGCTGGGCTTGAAATTATAGACTTCTCTCTCACAATATCACATACGTAGAATTAAAACACCTAGATTTGCATGCACATAAATGATTATTTTCTTTCTGTCCTTGCAAATGCAGCACCCTTTACTGCCTGCCGATCATAGGTCAGTAGATGTCAAACACTGTGATCTTTCATGTTGTGGGCTCAAACATAACTGACGAGTCAATAATTTATTTTCATGAAGTCTACCTGCCCTGTTCTGATACTTTTCCACAGTTACATCCATTCTAGAATTGCTGCTCTGTTTATTTCACCTACATATTTGTCTGCTTAGATCCATCTTTCAGTGATGACAGGAATAATATAATACACCTAGTATACTTTTACAGGGCTTTACCTGACTTCATACATAGACATTAGCCACAAAGAAAAAAAAAGGACTATACCAGCAATATTCAGAAAGGCAGGAAAGAACATATCAATTTCATCATAAAATCCAATTTTTAAAACCTAAATCAAACCCTCCAGGAACTGCATCTAAGTCACAGAAAAATTCCTGATACTTACTATGCTTTCAGTAACCTAAGTAATAGGTTACACAAATAGCCAGGTCCTGCTTATTCTTAGGGGTGCTTTGGAGGCAAGAAACTCAAAGTCTTCAGGTACATGGGGATCCAAACAGTAATTGCACCTAATGGCTCACAGTCCTGCCCTCTTCCTCTTTTTACATAATCCTGATGCATCTGTTTCCAAAACCAGTGTTTCATTGTCCTGTCCTCCAGGTCAACTGATTTCTGAGCTTTAATCCCTGATACAATCTAGTCAAGATGAGCTTTTCACCAGCCTTATCAGTCTAGTAGGATCTGAAGCCTCAAGCTGCTGCCAGCCCTAGAATAAATGGTGATGAGTCCCACCTCCTCCATCCTGCCGCAAAATATTTGGTAGGATTAGAAGGGCAAGTGTACCAACAACTAGTCAGTTCTGGAGACAGCATATGTTGCATTGTTGTCCCTGAGAGCCAGGTCTGAATCAGAAAACTGTATGCAGGTGAAGATGTCTAAAAGGCCCTATCCACCAGACTGTGTTAAAGTTTTGTCATCAGTATAACTTCTCCATTTCACAGGTGGAAACTGCATTAATCAGTCTATATGCCACACTGACAAAATAGAAAACCTGGGACACCAGTGAAATTTAAAGTTCACTCTAACATAACATCATATATATGTCCATGTCATGTTTGCCTGATTGGCTGAATACTTTTCGTCACTCAGTGGATCATGAACTAAAAATGTAGCAACACGCCAACTTTAATTGTTTGGGGTTTTTATCCCCAAAACTTCTATTTACAAGAAGCACATTTATTTACAAATTAAGCCAGCAATCAGAAGATGAGTAAAATAAAGACATACTGTAACACCTTTTGTCATTCAGTTGTTTTATGGCATATCCTTTTTTTTTTTTCTCTTAAATTATGCAAATAGATATTAGGCTTTAGGGACATGTTCTGCATATTGTTTTTAGTTTTGTCATGTATCTTTCATGCAGATGTTACTCCAAAATAAGCTGGAGGGTTGCTTTCTGTCTTGGATTCTGAGTGAGGTAAATTCTTATGATATTCTGTGACCTACATTATTATCTGAGAAGTAAACATTGGGTCTGGCCTAAGATTTATGAAAGAGCAGAAAGAATTCCTTTAGTGGTGTTTGATCCATGTGACAGTAATATGTGCATACATGTATGTGTGTCTGTGGTATGTGCAAGCAGAGGCACTATACGCATATGAAGAAACTTTTAAAAAGCACTTATCACTCTGCTCCTGCTAACATAATACACACTTCTTTATTTAACTCTATGTTTATATATGCAAATGAATATCCATACCAATATAAATATAGAGTCATATAATTGTGAGCAATTAGTGGTATGTTCTAAAGAAAATATGAAAAAATATCTTTTTCTATGCATACACAGATGAGAGCTTAAATTCTATTTGAACAGTTGAGAACAATATTCTTTTAACAGGTTCTTAGCATTATTTATCTGTAATAATTTTCTATCCATTGAGAGGCAGGAAGAGTAAAACTACGGGAATGCACAAAACAACTGCAGAACCCATGGTACAGCCATGCAACTGAGCCTGAGGTAACTGAATCTCACATATTGCTTGGTTATGAAACAGGAAGAGACATATGAGACAAGAAGAGATATAAAAACACTACAGGAAATGGAGCTTGTATCTAGATAATATACTTCTGCTTCACAGCTGCATACAAAAATCTTTTCTGGCATGATTCTGATAAATGGTCATATTGTCTTCTGGAGCAGCCATAAGACCTGTGAACTGTCTGTAGAGAGTTATGATGGGATTTTTGCAGTTACAGCTGGGTCACAACTCTGACTTTTTCCTCCACATTTGTAGGAGTACTGTGATTTCCATTCCTAAGCGAAAATGCTTTTAATTTTCATCTGGATTTGATTACTTGTTTGATTCTAGTTTCTGCCTCTTGCAATCAATTCCTTTATTCTTTGGAATGTCATTTGAATCTGGAATTGGACCTCTCATCCTATACAAATTCTAGAATTTGGGGCATATTTTCATTATGAATCAGAATGGATAACATAAAAGGTGAATTTATAGAAAAAATAATGTTTTGAGATAAACTTGCTTCAGAGAAGGCAGAATGCATACTTTCCATCATTTGTAGGCTAGCAATCTGGACTTGCCCAACTAGCTTGAGGAACTGGGCCCATGCCTGCTGTCTGGGCAGAGATCCAGAAAAACATATAGTCAGCCAAGAAACAGTCTGATCAGGCAACCATGCAGCCTAGGTTATCCATGGCGCCATGGCACTCTTGTATCCCTTGTGTCCTACTAGTTGTACTATAAATTAGCCAGAGCTCCCAGGCACTTGGGCAGCCCACACCCAAACAGGTGGGATTTCAAGGAGCCAGGGAAATCATGTGTCTGTCATTTGACTGGTATGTGAGCTGACAGAAAAACAGGCATTCATGCAAGCCTTCCAACCTACCCATCTGCTTTGTTTTTTGATAAGTTTCTGTTAAGTCAACAAAGTTGCAAGAGAAGTCTTTAATTGCATCAGATTATCTGTTTTCAGAGACAAAAAATATTAGGTGTAAAGTTTTGTTCTGTTCTGAGTTTCGACAATTCAGCAAGGTAGAGGAGGAACTTTTGTATCATTTCAGTGACATTCCATTTAAGTCTTACAGCACAGATGATAAAATAGGGCAAGATGGAGTGTAGGCAGAATACACTACACTCCAGAAATTCCCAACCAGCATAATGATGTTTCCATATTGGCATAAAATATAGCAGTGCTAAAATTATAAATTACCTGTAACTCTTTGACAGCCTCAGAAATAGGAGCATAAAGGTAGTTAAGGTAGTTAAAAAACAGAACTACTGTTGCAATGACTGGACCTACAGCTCAAAAAAATACCTAGAGCTCAGCAAGTACTTATCCTTACAAGCAACACAAGGCAATCATTAAAATATTTGAAAGCAGAATACAAAGTACAAAGAAAATTCCCTAAATGCAATTTAAATTACCTGTCAAGGATACATGGGTAAAAAATATTTCAGGTACTTTTTTTTCCTTCCCCCTCTCCATCCCCCATAGAGTTTACAAGAGAATCAGAGGACAAATAGTTCCTACAGTGTTATTACTTCTCATTGCTGCTTTCTCCTCATTTTGACACCTCTAGGGCATGAAATTATTCACAAAGGTCATTTTCCACACAAGAAAAGGACAGTGACCAGAAGGTAGCATTTAGGCTGTGAATGCACCATGACAATTTAATCAATGAGAAAACCCCCACATAAAGAAACAGCTTATTTCTCAGTTGACAAAGACTGATGTCTCATCAGTTGTTTGTAAAACTCACTAAAGGCACAGAGAGGTCAGAGTCCTTGTGAAGCATAAAGTGCTGCACAAGGATTATAAATATTCAAATACTTTAGTCATAAAGGTTTAGACTATCTCATCTTTCGATGTTCACTTTGTAATTTGTTTGAAAAGCAATGTATCATTCACAGAGTAACAGCTGACAAGCATTTGTGGTTTATGCCCAGCAAAACTAGTCTCTATTCTTCTTAATTTGCAACTTCTAAAAAAAAAACAAATTTTTTTTTTCTTTCTCAGTAAATTTAAATAGCCAGGTAAACAAAAAGGATTTAGCTGAGCTTTGGTTTTCTAAATGATACATTACAATCACAGAAATCCCAAACTGAAATCCTAAAAAACTCCACAATGTTGCCACTTAGAGAAGTATTTGCAATGAACTGCATCTGGGTATGCCTGAAGTGTTTGTAAAATACTAAATAGCTTAACTTTCAAACTCCATCATGATCTACAAATTAGATGCTTGTTCACCTCTCTTGATTGTTCGACTCAGTCTGATAATGATGCTTTGTTTTACACGTAATATATAAAGTAGATGGAGCTCAATAGTTACTGGAGGGTATAAGGATACAATTCCATTACTATATTGAGCTAATAATTACTAGGCCACATGTGTATTTATTAGGATCTATAATGTGGGGTGGTAGCCATGTAAGAGTGTGGAGAAAGACAACACCAATTTCACTGCAAGCAGTTTAGTTTTACACCAGTTTGTGACAAACATAAAACGTGTGTTGGTTTTCCTAAGAGAATCATGTCCATAACTCCAATGTGTGACCTAATCATCAGGCCATCTGGCACTGTATGAGTGTATATTTGGAGTCTATTACAACAAGGATATGCTAAAATGCAAAGCCTAACTAAATATCGGTGGATGCAGACTTTTAGAAGAGAATGAGTTCCAAGTCATTTTCTGCTGACTATTAATTGACTTTTTGAATAAATCTTCCAAAACTGAATGAATTGATCTAAAATGATTCTCAGACAGCAGGAATCAGATAGCTTTCTTGGCACAAATGGGCTGTGGTGATATGGTCTGATTTCTGTGTACTTTTGATGCACCATAAGTTTTTAATTACTGAAAACACAGATCAGATCCTCTCTTTTTATTTACATTGAGCTTATTTTATTGAAAATATCTTCATATATTTTAAAATTATTTTATTTTCATTCTAGAAAAATAGGTCATAGATTTTATCTCCATCCTGACTGTAGTCCATTTTTACCATTTGAATAAGGAACCTTTCAGTGAGCAGCAATGCTCAAGTACAGTTTTAGGTTTTTTTGACTCTTAAAAGCCATACCTGCTCTTTCATGAGATCAGCAGGGTGAGACAGCTCTTAATTCGACTTATGCAAGTGCTCAAACTGATCTATTGTCATAATCAGATGTTCTACAGATACAGAAAAGAAATACATATATGTTTTCTTCTCTCTACAAGGACCCCACTGCAGACATATCTTTTGCATTCCCTGTGCATCCCTCCTAAATGGATTTAATCTCCAGGGAAAGATAGTACAGGAAGACTAAAGCTGTAGTGCACAAACTCACTCAAATGGTAAAACTGTGCTGTTTCTTGCATTGTGAAAAATATGCACAGAACCTGATCAGTTCTCACAGTTATCCTAAATGCAGCTTAATGAAAATGTGGCAATGTTGTTCAAGAAATACAAACAAGCAAAATCTATAATATGAAAAAAACCATCTGATCTCTGGTATTTGATTGTTGTTTAGTAACAGCATCAACCTATGTGTAAAAAGTCTGGCTCCTCAAGCCTTGCCATTGCAGATGCTGAAATAAGCACTATCTAGCATCTTGGTTATTACACTGGATGCATCCCTCCATTTTTCCCTGAGAAACTCACTCCCTTCAGTTCCCCGTGCTATCAATATTGCATATAATCATAGAATCCTAGAATCATATAATGGTTTGAGTTGGAAGAGACATTTAAAGGTTATCTAGTCCAAACACTCTGCAATGAGTAGTGACAACTTCCACTAGATCAGCTTACTCAGAGCCCTGTCCAATCTGACCTTGAATGTTTTTAGGGATTTAGGCATCTGCCACCTCTCTGGGCGACCTGTTCCATTGTTTCACCAATCTCCTTGTAAAACATTTCTTCTGTATGTCTAGTCTAAATCTACCCTCTTTTATTTTAAAACCATTACCCCTTGTCCTGTCACTACAGCAGGTACTAAAAAGTCTGTCTCCATCATTCTTACAGGGCCCCTTTTAAGTACTGAAAGGCCACAATAATGTGTTCCCAGAGCCTTCTCTTCCCCAGGATAAACATCGCAAACTCTCTCATCCTTTCCTCATAAGAAAAGTGTTCCATCACTTTGATCATTTTTGTGGCCCTCCTCTAGATCTTCTCCAACAGTTCCATATCTCTCCTGTTCTGAGGGCTCCAGAACTGAATGCAGTACTCCAGGTGGGGTCTTACCAGAGCAGAGCAGACCAGAGCAGAGCAGAATCACCTCCCTCAATGTAATGGCCACATTTATTTTTATGCAGCCCAGGATATGGTTGTCTTTCTGGGCTATGAACACACATTCCCACCTCATGTCCAGCTTTTCATCCACCAGTAACCCCAGGTCTCTGTATGGCTGCTCTCAATCTCTACATCCCCCAGCCTGTTTGATACCAGAGATTGTCCTGAGCCGGATGTAGGACCTTGCACTTGACATTGTTGAACCTCATAAGGTTCACATGGGCCCACTTCTCAAGCCTGTCCAGGTCCCTCCGGATGGTGTCCTATCCCTCAGGCATGTCAACTGCACCACTCAGCTTGGTCTCACCTGAATATTTGCTGAGGGTGCACTCGATCCCACTGTCTCTGTCACTGATGAAGATATTAAACAGCACTGGTCCCAATATGGACCCCTGAGGGACACCACTTGTCACCGATCTCCATCCAGATGTTGAGCTCCAGACCACTACCCTCTGGATGTGACCATCTAACCAATTCCTCATCCACAATATAGTTCATCCATCAAATCTACACCTCTCCAATTTAAGGAGAAGGATGTTGTCCATCAAAGACCTTACAGAAGTCGGCAAAGATGACATCTGTAGTGCTTCACTTGTCCACTGTTGTAGTCACTCCATCATAGTAGGCCACTAGGTTGGTCAGGCAGGAATTGTTACTATATAAAAATACGAGTATCTCTTCAGTCCTTTTCCCTCCTTCTTCAGCCATGACTCCTGAACAAAAGCTCTTCTGCTAGCAGGTCATTACAAGGACTGAACCGCTTCAGGAAAGAAATTCATCATGTACTGAATGATGTCTATTTAAGAAGAGGTACCTAATTCCATTTTTGGATGTGTACTTTCAATCACATGAGTTTCACCTTCTGTACCATATTTGGGGAGAGGGCACTCTGTCACTGATTTTCAATGTCAAAACCATTAATATCTATAGACATTTGGATTGCATTCTCAGCTGTTGTTAACTTGCAGGTGTATGTACTAAAATTAGGAGTTGCCATCTCATAGCTGTGTGAGAGATTTGACCAATTTCTTTATACTAGAAGGAAAGATAATAAAAGGAACACTCCTCCCACACTCAACCCTGAGATTCCCTCTAAAAATCATAGCTGCGATATCAAACCATGCAAAATTAATCTCAGCATAATTATTTATCTTATTTTTGTTATGAATGAGAACCCCCAAGTGATTCCAGTATCTATTCACTTTGCTAACAAGCCTATCAAAGTAGCTTGGTAGTCTTTAATCAACAGTATCAAAAACTGATATTCTAATAATGTCCAAGAAAATAAAAATCTGCATATCTTCTACTAAAAAAGAACATGAATTTTAATCTGATTCATCCTCATGCTGAAAGGACTTGAGCATAAAAGTGACATCTCGAAGGATTCTAATATTAGTTTTGTTCATGCAGTAAATTAATTTAAATAATTACAAATGTACAGCTGTATGTACAAAATGAACATGCAATCCAACTTATTTTGCTGGTCTAATGATGGCTTATGTTAATGAACTTGTTAGATTTCAGATGAAGAAATAAGTCATATCTATGTTAACAGAGGCAGAATATGTTATCTTACACAGAGGTATCTCTGTAAATTGGCAAGACTGAATGGAAAAGGACTATAAGTAACTAGCAGGCCTGAGAAAAGAATTTTTTATTTCAGTTGTTTTACCTAAGTATTTAAACAGTTACTGCAGAAGTACTTTTTTGTTACACTACCATCGCCATCTCATGACTTGTGATTGATTTATAAAACTTTACTGTTGAATTAATTAGGACCTGTGCTTAATATCCTGACTCCCATTATTCACACAAATAGAATCAGAATAAGTTTAGCACTTTGTAATAAGACTTTGATCATGATCCTCTTGACAACTTTTGATATACTATGTTAATGAAATTATACTTCTGAATTACCATGTCCACTTTTTATTAATATTAACAGTTATTTTGTTTTGTAAAAATAAACTTTTCAAGAGCAGAAAAATTACAGTCATAGAGAATAAATAATTAACAAACACACTAGTCGGGCTAAATACTTAAGGCATACTCTAGGGGCCAGAAAAAACAGTTCCAGTACAGTTACCTGTCAGGGCTTCAGCCTGGGGATTAGACTCCCAAGGGTTGTTTTATGCTTTATCTTGAATGAGGTAGCTAACAGGATGCCTGTTGCTTGTTCGAATTCACGTTACTTGTGAAGAATTAGATTGCTGAGAATGTGATCTACTAAAGCTGGTATGACCACCTAGGTGTGCTTGATAGTAATACTGGCAAGGGAATCGTGTCATTTTCTTCATCGTAGTTTATGAAACCACTCTTATTTAGGGTTCACTGACATGGACTTATGCTTCTAGGTTAGACCCAAAAAAATCCAAAAGTGGACTTAACTGAATGAGGTGTAATGGTAAATAATGTGAGCCATCCCAGTCTTTAACTGACATTGAAACCCCTCTACCAGCTGTCAGATACTTTACCTAAATTCCACAGATATTTAATTGCTTCACTTGAAAAGTTTCCAGGGCATACAGTTATACGTTTGTACCTTTAAAGTCTTACATCTCAGTTTTGACCAGGTAAATGCCTCAGCACTCAAGTGTGACTTAAATCTATAAATCAGGCCACAAGAGTACTCTGGAAGTCTTGACATCAGTGCAAGGAACAAGAACACAGACTGTGAGGCACAGGTGAAGAAACCATCTTATTTTCCTGAATAAACTTAAATTAGTTTAAATAAGGCAGTCTCATATATATACACAACAATCCTATTTTCCAGTTGGATAGAGCATTTCCAAAGTGACAAAAAAGGGTTTTAATACTTGGATATGTAAAGAAAATTTGAGATTAAGTCTTCAACATACTGTGTTTATGTTATAGCTAGTCAGCTGTATGGAGCTATATGGAGCTAGTCAGCTATATGGAGTAATACCAGGCAGTACCAGCAGCACAAAAATATCCTTGTCCACCTAGTTTTGTTTTTTAAAGGGGAAGAGAGAAGGGAAAGTGTTTCAAGCAAGCTTCAAGGATACCTACTGACTAGGAAGAAATGAGGGAGATGGCATTACAGAAGTGATGGTAAGCTGCTATAAGAATGCTTAGTGTCAGATGAAAAATCATCCATGAGAATTCACCAATATGAAGTTTTAGTTGAGAAGCGTGTATCAACTTACAGATTTGAGAAGCAGAGGTAAAATGTTATAACTTTAAATGACATCTGGACGTTGAACCTCAGTGCTTAAAATACATTTACTCATCTACTTCTGTTTAATGACTTTGTCTTCTAGATTTAAGCTATCCTTTTCATTACTGTACTTCTACAAAAAATGTTAAGTAGATCACAGTTCTACTAGGAAAAAGTTTGCAATGGTTTAAGAAAGGATCAATCTGCAAACTATCCAAAATTTTATTTTCCTTATAAGCCATTGGCAAGGGATACAAACATGCAGGCACTGACACAGAAGATAAACTGTAAACAAGAAGAGGAAAGACACAGTTTTTCTTTATTTGTGCCTACAAGCCTTTCAAAGACATTGCTCAGCATTGGCACTAACCTGACTGCCTCTAGTGACTAAGTCTCGTGTGAGCTGCCCTTGTGATTTGGTACAGTCCAGAAATAGCCCAACTTCTTCAGTCTCAGAGCCAGATGTGCTAAAGCAGCTTTGCAGAAGAAGCCCCTGGGGGACATCAAACAGCAAATGACCATGTTCTGTACACAGTACAAGCAGACAACGACTCTGAGGAGTACAGAGGTCACTCTTCTGTACACCATCAGGGGAAAGGTGTCAAGATTAGGGCCCAGAGCAGATGTCTGCAGCAGGGCTACAATTTGCATGGTGAGAAGATGGAGCCAGGTTCTCCACAGTAGTGCATGGCAGTAGGATGAGAGACAGTGGAAGAAGACAAGTTCACACTCTAGAGAAAGGGAAACCTTTTTCTCTATAGCGATAGTCCAGAGTGGGGTATGGTGCCCAGAGAGACTGTGCTGCTTCTCAAGACGAGGCTGGAGAAAGCCCTGAAACACATTGTCACACCTTCAGGCTCATGCTGCTTCCAGCAGCAGGCTTCACTTGGGACGTTTTGGCATCCTTTCTAACCTGAATTTTCCCATGAGCCCATGATTTTTCTTTTCTCTTTCCATCTTGCTTCCTCCCCCATCCAGATGGACACATCCCATTCTTCCACATTTGGGTCTTCCCTTAGAAATCCTAGGGTGAGCCTCACACAGTTCCACAATCCCCTGAACAATATCCTTCTGTAATGTTTGGGCACCCTTAAGTGCTTTTGCCCTGCATCACACAATGACTCATCCAGTGATGGAGACACTGACACCCTTCAGCCTGCAAGGCCCCTGTGCAGCATTTCTGTGAGTGACCCACCTCAGTTCTGCAGAGAAGGACATGGGAGGAATGGTGGACAGTGAGCTCAACATGAGCCAGCACTGTGCACTTTTGGAAAAGAAGTCTAATGGTATGCCCGGCTGCATAAGGAGGGTTCTTGCCAGTAAGGGTTGAAAGCCTACTTGGAACTGAATCTGCCAAGGCCTGCCACAGGCAACAAGAAGGGCTTCTCTAAATACCTACGTGTCAAAGAGAAGACTAGAGAAAATGTGGTCCCATTGCTGAATGAGGCAGGAGACCTGGTGACACAGGACATCGAAAACGCTGGGGTACTAACTGACTTTTTTGCTTCAGTCTTTACAAGCAAAAACAGCCTTGAGAAATCCCAGGTCCCAGAGACTGAGGAGGCAAGTCTGGAGCGCAGAAGAAACACCCGTGTTGGGAGAGAATTGAGTCAAAGAATACTTGAGTAAACTGGACATACCTATGAGGCACTCTCAATAGTTCTTAAAAAGTCATAGTCATTCTTGATAACCTTTAAACAATCATGGCAATTGAGAGAGCTGCATGGGGACTGAAGGAAATCAAATGCCACTCCTATCTTCGAAAAGGGCAAGAAGGAGGACCTAGGGAACTACAGGCAGGTCAGCCTCTCCTGGATTCCTGAGAAGGTGCTCATACAACTAATCTGGGAAACTATTTCCAGGCTCATGAAGGACAAGGGGGTGATCAGGAGTAGTCAGCATGCATTCATTAAGAGGAAATCATGCTTGACAAATGTGTTAAATTTCTACAATTTAATGACTGGCTTAGTAGGGGAGGGGAAAGAAGTGGATATTTACCTACCTTGACTTCAGTAAGGCTTTTGACATTGTCTGCCATAATATCTTCGTAGACAAACTGTATGGACAAGTATGGACAAGAAGAGAAGACAGTGAGGTTCGTTTAAAACTGTTTGTACAGAAGAGTTCAGAGCGTGGTTATCAGTGATACAAATTCTAGTTGTAGGCTGTTAACTAGTGGTCTACCACAGAGGTCCATACTGGGTCCAATACTTTTCAACGTGTTCATTAATACTCTGCATGATGGCTGTAGCCTTGACCTATTTGCTGAAGAATCAAAACTGGGAGGAGCGGATGATACATCAAAGTGTTGTGCTGCCATCTAGAGGAGCCTCAGCAGGCTAAAGAGATGTGCCATAAGGAATCTCATGTAGTTCAGCAAAGGCAAGTATGAAGTCCTGCATCTGGACAGGATAACCCAATGCATCAGTACATGCTGGGAGCAGATTTGCAAAATGGACTTGGATGGGGGTGAATGACAGCAAGTTGAAAGTGAGCCAGCACTGTGGCCCTGCAGCAAAGAAGGCCACCAGTATTCTGGGCTTCATAAGGAAGAATCCTGGGAGCAGGCCAAGGTAGACAATCCTTTACCTCTCCTCACCACTGCTAAGGCCACTGCTGGAGTACTGTGTGCAGTTCTGGGCCACAAGAGTACAAGAGATGGAACTACTGGAGAGAGTTCAGCGAAGGGCCATGTGGATGAGCATTTCCCACAGGAGGAAAGGCTGAGAAAGCTGGGAATCTTTAGCCTACAGAAGGATCAAGGCAGATCCCATCAACATGTACAAATATCTGAAGGAAGGCTATAAGGAAGACAGAGACAGACTCATTCAAGAGGTGTGTAGTGTCAGGACATCAGGCAGTGAGCACAAACCAAAACATTATAAGTTCTTACTGAACAGAAGGAAACCTTTTCCATGGTGACAGTGCCTGAGCACTAGGACAGATTGCCTTGAGAGGTTATGGAGTCATCATCCTTGGAAAAATTCAGATACTGTCTGGACATGGTCCTGGGCAACCAGCTCTAGGTGGCCCTGTTTGAGCAAAACGTGACCTCCAGAGGACCCTTCCAACCTCAACCACTCCATGATTCTGTGAACCGCTTTATCTGAGAGATTAGGATTAATTCAGTAGTGGAAGTGTCTTTTTTTTTTTTTTTTTTTTTTCTTCTTTACTTGATTATTTTTGCTTTACTTCTATTAAGATGGCTACACATGCATGGATATACACACTCACCTGTAGATACACTGCTAACACTGTTCTACAATATTATCTTTTAGCAACATACATTACACATTTTCCAAAACTTCATAAGACCACAAAGAGAAATGAATCAGTTTTATGGTTTTTTTATAAATTTATTTCTGCTTTTTCAGTAGACCTTTTCTCATGTGGCAAACAGTTAAATCTCATATCACAAATATTATTCAACATCTTCTTTACATTATAGTGGCTGGTGACTAAATATAACCAAGCATATATCCAGACTTCACACCTCCAGCCTAACCCAGAAGTTTCATCAGACTGATGTATTTTACAGAACACACAGAAGATTAACAAATTGCAGGTGTTTTCCTTTCTCCTGTTGATTTACAAATCCAAATTTCAACACTATGTTTAGCATGTAAATAAGACTTTGAGTGGAAAGTATATTTTTACTTGCATCTATACTTTCCACATAAATGCAAAAATTGCTCTTTTACTGAGTATTACAAACTTTTAGTTATAAGGTTGTGCCTTATAAGAGGAAAAGGGGCAAGCAGGTTGAATTTTTTTTTCTCAAAAAAGCAAGGGGAAGAACCAGAGTTTACCAGTTTTGGTTCTGTTACAAATCTTTTTTTGCAACATAGTTCACGACCATTTGCATGCTTTGCTTATATTCATGTTTGTTTCATCAGTTCTATGCAGTTCCAACAAATATAAACTTACTCCATCACTTTGTGAATTCATAGTACTATTTAATTGCATGTGTCAGTTCACACAGATCTCACCATGCACAGTGATTACAATAAAAGGGCATGATATAAAAAATACTGATAGGAAGGCAAATAAAAGGATATGTGAAGAATATGAATGTGAATATTAGCTATAGGTTATCCATTGTAAGTTTTGAGCTATATTATATACATTATTTATTTTTTCTGAGTACTGTGGAGTTACACAAAGAAGACTGACGATAACAAGAGGCTGAGATGAGAAGGCAAGTTCATGGAAGTTTAATATTGAAGAGCTTTAGAATCAACACTGATATGACAGTGTGTGCAAATACACAATATTGTTTCACCTATATAGGAAGCTAAAAGGTTTGCTGAAAGAAGAGGGGGAAAAAAAGGCACACCAAAATGGGAGAAAGAAAAGAAGAATACTTATAATACAACAAAGGGAGAAAAAGAATACAACCCCAATTTACGTGTTCTTAATGTCATCCTTAATTATTGCCAGGTGTTAATAAAAAATAACAAGAAGCATCTCAGAAATATCGAAGACTAGAAAGAGGAAAACATGTAGAGAAGTAGAATGAAGAATAAAATCTTTTCATCCTAATTCAGGTTTACTATATTAAGTACGAAAAACACTTTGGAAGACTAATTCATTTGTGACAGACATTTGTCTGTGCTTAGAAGTACCTTCAATGACAGAAGGTCAACAGGTTTCTTTGGCAAACTTTCCAGTTCCTCATTACCTTTTCCTTCCAAAAGTGTTTCCTAATATCTCTTACACTAGACAATGAATCTTTTTTAACTGCAATTTAAGTCCATTACTTCTTTTTTGATACAGAGAGCGTATTATCCCCTTCTTTGAAACAGTCTTTTATTTTCTTGAAATCTATTATCATGTCCTTCCTAAATCTTATATTTATTCTATCTTTCCTTGCAGATCGTAGTCTCAATATCTTCAGTCAGTATTTCTGCTCTGGTTTGCACTCTCACCAGGTTGGTACCTGCTCCTTATAAAATCTGGTGGAAAAAAAATTCACATAGTATGCAAGTCCACTCATGAATGCTGAATTGAATAAAATGATAAATGCATGCATCTTGTAGGTCACAAGAAATACTTCAGCATAATGCCCACATTCTAATTTTTTTTTTTTTTTTTTTTTTTTTTTTAATTTTAACAATGCTATGATGTTGTTGACTCATGCTTACATCGGGATCCCCTCTAACCTGGACACCTGCAGAACTTTTACTTAGCCAGTTGTTCCCTGATTTGTATGTGTGCAATTTATTACTTCTGCCTAAGTGAGCATTTTGCAGTTTTTCCTACTGAAACACTTCCTATTATTTCAAACCTACCTCCAATTTGTCAAGATTATTTTGAATTCTATTCCTGTCTTCCAAGACACTTGCATTCTCTCCTGAGCTTGGTATCATACATAACTATTCTCTATTACAGCATCCAGGCTATTCATATTGATGATCCAGCATGGCATCTTCAGACTACGGAAGCAGCCCTCTCAAAGGCAGCACATAGAACAGCAAAAGAAAACTGAAGAAATATGGTATACGAAGCAAGAGTATTAGTGGAAAAAAAAAATAATTAACAGAATAAGAATCAAAGCAAGCTTATATACGGACTGTGCTGCAGAAAGAAGTGTGTCTGGATAGTTCTATCATTAAACGAGGTGATCCCTAGTAAAAATCAATAGTGGCTCTTTATAGTTTGGTTGTGGTTGTTTTGGTTTTTCGGTTTGTCTTTGTTTGGTTGGTTTTTTTTGTTTGTTTGTTTTTTGTATATCTGTAAAGTCACTTTCAGACATCTTCAAGCAAAACAACTTTCTCTTTGTCCTGAAGCTTTTAAATTATCTGTGTATATATACACTCTTGCAAGAGAAAAACTATATGTTCCAAAATTCTGTATAAATAAAAGGGAGAAGGCAGTGAATGACATAGTAATCTCTGTTGTTCTTTACCTAGTGTGACAGATCATTTGATTCTGCTTGTCTTTTCCTGGTTTTAATCTCCACAGTGAACAGACATCAAGATGTTGTCTCCTCCAGCTATAACCATAGCAACAAAACCAAATATGGCAATGTTATGTCTCTGTTTCTGTTTTCATTCCAACCTTCTTCCTTTGTCAGTTTCAGGATATCAGTATAGTTGAAGTAGAGGATGACTGCAACATCAGTGAATTAAAACCAGCATAAGTACAACCATGCTATGGTACAATCTAACAACAATATTCAAACCCTTCTCTTCCATCTCTATAGCACACAGTGTAGATCCATGAGTCCCATCAGCTGAAGAATCAGTAATCACAGTCATTACGTACACTTCCTTTTCGTCTCCAAACAGCTATCACAGATTACTTACTTCAGCTTAACATTATATTGTGATAGTATCAGTAACAGGTATAGCCACAAGGTGTGTGATAAAAATGTGGAGCAATGCTTTTAACTGCACACTATGTATGTAGTGCAGCTACTTCACAATGGCTAGTGCTTCTTTTATACAGTACATTCTCAACAGGATGTTTGACCAACAATCACTGGCCAAATTCATGACTCATTAATCACCACATTTTCTTCCTCTCTATATAAGTATTTGATTGTCATGTAACAGCTCTGTGCTGAATCCTGCATCTTCTGCTGCCTGTGAGCTAATTTAATCCCAGCCTTAGTAACATGAAAAAGAAGATGAATTTAGTTTATTGTGTTTCTTTCAATGGTGTATTTTTCTTTTCTGAATTATAAATGTAGAGAAAACTCATTCACCACCACCCTCCTCCACCCCTGCCCCACACCCGCCCCCCCAACCCCCCCCCCCCCCCAAAAAAAAAAAAAAAAAAGCAAATCAAGAAAACAGGAAAAAAGAAAACAATTATGTTGGGCACAATGCAGTCATTATGTGCAACGACAACTATGACATTGTAGCAGTGAAAACTAAGAAAATGCACTCTTTCTGGCAAGGAAAGGAGGCTCAGGGGAGACCTTATTGCTGTCTACAACTATCTGAAAGAAGGTTGTAGCATGGAGGGTGTTGGGCTCGTCTCCCAAGTAGCAAGTGATAGGACAAGAGGAAATGGTCTCAAGTTGCACCAGGGGAGGTTTAGATTGGCTATTAGGAAAAAACCTTCACAGAAAAAGTTGTCAGGCATTGGAAGAGGCTGCCCAGGGAAGTGGTGGGGTCACCATCCCGGAGGTATTTATAAGGCATTTAGACGAGGTTCTTGGGGACATGGTTTAGAACCAGAGTTAGATTGTGGCTGGACTCAGCGATCCTGAGGGTCTCTTCCAACTGAAATGAATCTAAGAAAGATTCTGGGTAGAAAAGGTAGTAGTCTTTTATTTATTGTATATTAAGTCAGATACAATAACCAGGCTGAAATTCTCATTCTCAGTTGTAAAGCAGAGACAAGCAAATGTTTGAGATTAACTTTTAATGTTTATTTATTAGCTTCTCTCCCTTTGTCTACTAAATATTCTAAAGATAATGTATTTCTACTGTATACATTCCACCTACTACACAGTGTATTTAATACATAAAATCCAATTAATAGAATTTTAATTCTGGTAGACCATTTCTTACACACCAGTAATTACAATTAATGCACATGGGATACAAATTCTAGTCATACTGATGGTAGTAAAGACTATTAAATATATAGCAGATGTAATCGCTTTGTTAAGACTGCTTTAAAAATGCCAGCATTTGGACTTGGAAGGATAATGTATTAACATCTGCTGTTCTTGTTCAGAGTTTTCTCAGTACATGTCCAGAAGAGCAGTTCTTTATGTGCCAACATGCCTGTGTGCAATGGTGTATGTATATGCACCCACATCAACTTGGCTAAAACAAAATAATACCCATTCCTCTATATAGAAAAAAAAAAAAAATCCAGATCACAGTTTTGCTGCCTTTCAATGAGGTATAGATTTGCTATTTTCATATGTATTCATGTTCATTTTTTTGAGTAGAAGCCTTGTATTTAGTTGTGTAAAACAGGATCTCTAAAATGCAGTAAAGTTCAAAAGTGAACACAAAATTAATTCATTGAGGTTCTAGCCCACATCTCTGTGTATTTGAACCCCAAATCCCACAAAAAGAGATTAACTTTTCAATAAAGGGTTTTTTAAAAAAAGTTTAAGTATGAAATTTATTTTTTGTACTAAAAACAGTGATGTGCACAAATAATAAGATCCTAAGAATGTGGTCAAATTGGTACATACTATATGAAATAAAAGTAATTTGTAAACATATTTGACTCATAATCTAGGAATTAGCTGCCTGATTTTGCTTAGTCATTCTGTACTGAGTTACAATGAGACTTTTTCTAGAATGCTTGTGTAAGATTCAGCTTGCTTTAAATTTCCTGAATGATGTTGAGAACCAATACACCTTTGATAATCTCTTTCATATTCTTGAATATTTCTATCAACATGATTTTAGTAAAGACATGAAAAGGTTTAGCAAATAATTGCACATAAGCTGTGTTTACATTGCATATTTTTTCATCTGAATTCTCACTGCAATCGAAAGAAGTATTTCAATCTAGCATGATCTAAGGAAGCAGTAAGGTTTTAGATTTTTCTTGTCACAGTTTCATAGCAAAGAATGAACTTTTGAAACTTCAAATAAGGTAGAAGACAGAAACCCCAAAATAGGAGCAAGTATGTACAGTTTTATTCCTGCTCAGCTACTCTTCCTATTCCCAGTTTCTTTCACTTTAAATTGCTAGCTTTAGTTCTAATTTTTCTTAGATTTTAGTACAGTGAAAACTTCAATAAGTCCCAAGATTTTCTTCACTCATTAAATCAGTTTTGGTTTTCAGTATCAATTTTATAAATAAAAGTAAATTTTACTACACATAGGTGTAACTCTAATCTTTATTTTTCTTAGTAGAAAAAAATGTTCAATTCATTTTTCTCTGTCCTGTTAGCCTTTCTTTGCAGTGAAACACTTTTCAGGGAAAATGTATAAGTAATTTTGGATTTGATTATGTAGTTTCAGAAGGCATTTTAGACATGTTAAGAAGATACAATGCTTCCCATTTGCATTCTGACATACCTAACTGTCCTCTATTTGTTTCTGATTTCACATTTTATTGTATTTTAATTCTTCTGATTGGCTTCTTTTTCTCATAATAATTCATTACTCCTGTTTTGATATTCCATGTATTTTCCTTCATATGTCCACTTAATCTTGAATGATTAATGAAAATAATCATAGCTCTCTAGACACTGATTTTGGCATGTGGTTTTACTGTTAGCTGTCAGTTTACAAAATCTAACATTCCTATGAGGGCAGTTTCAAAAAGTCACACAATTCAACTATTCACTTCCACAGCGCAAGAATCACAATGTGTTAATACTTTCCTATGATGGATTTTATATTTTGGCAATAGAACACAGTAAGGCTGCAGCTTTTCAAAATCTGGCAAAGTAAAGGAGAGTCACCAGATGGAGTCCTCAGGTAACATACTGAAATCAATATAGTTTATTAATACAGAAGCGTTTGGCTAGGCTGTGTATTAATCTCAACTTTCAAAAGGAGACTAACAGTGACCTGCCAGATTTTAGAGTTCACAGGAAAAAGAGACGCTGGTAACTGATGAAGTTATTTCACATATTTGCCTAGATTTATTTTAGAGAACCTTTGGAAGGTTTATCTACCATGTGCCACTCAATTCCTCTGTCTTCTCAGCCAAATAGATAGAGTTCAGCCTACCCATTTAAAAGGAGCCCAGGCCGAATAATTATATACTCCAATTGTTCTCCATCTGCTGCTTGCTTGATCTACAAATGCCTTTTCTTGTACTAGGAAGAAAACAGCAGAAACTCAGCTGTTCAAAATTTCCATCTGGGAAATTGCAAGTTGCTGTGTTCCAGTACCTAGAAGAACCTATTCCTGCATATAGTTGAGTATAAATTAAAATATATAGGAACAGGAAATAATTTAAAAAATGGAGATGAGCATTTCCACTAGACTAACACTAAAAGCTAAGCAGAAAAAAATCAAGTAGCAGATAAGCTGTCTATGACACCATTTTCTAAGCTAGAGCTCTGCAAGCTCTGCAAATGCTGCACCCTTGGAAATGTGGATGATAGCTGTATCCATATGGTACTGTGGAATTCCAGAAAACATTTCTTAGGGTCATGTTCATATTTCTTCTGTATTCATGTGCCTCCAAGATTTTAACATGAGAGACATTTATTAAAACCACAGGGTAGCTCTTACATTTTAAGAGCTAGCCTTACAAGGATAGAAAAGACTGCTGTATCTAATGCTTGGAACAAAGTGATACAAATCTGATTTATCTTAAATGCATATTTAGCATAAAAAAAAATGTCTACCAACAGAAATATAACTGTTTTTTTTTTCTTTATGTTGCCAAAATATAAAATGACAAAAAATTCAAAATGAAATATTTTACAATTTTTGCTTTTTAAAATTTATTATGATTTGTTTTTTTTTATTATAGAAAAATAATTTTTCTAGTTGAACTAATATTTTGCTTGAATTAAAAGAAAACAAATATGTGGGTTTTTTGGGTTTTTGTTGTTTGATTTTTGTTGTTTTATTTGTTTGTTTCTGTTTGTTTTGGTTTGGTTTTTTGTTGGGTTTTATTCGGTAACAATAGTGACTTTTTTCTGTATAGACAGGAACTTCCAAAAGGAAATTAGTTTATTAATTAAATCTTGTTCACATGAGCCAATTTATTTTAAAATCTACATTTTAACTTTTAACATGTGTGGCGGGTGCACTCAACCCCCCTGCCAGCCAAACCAGCAGCAATTTGGTCCAAGCTCCAGAGGAGGTAAAGGCCTGAGCCACAGCCAGGCCAAGAACTCCTTCCAGGAGACCCACAGGGAAGCAGAATGGCACACTGAACACCAGTGGCTTGTGGGTGCAGGGAGTGTCGTGTATACTCGTCCTACTGTATGCAATTTAATTACAAGTAAACCACTTCATTCTATAAATACGACAGCCTGGATGAGCCTACTTTGAGCTCTCCCTGCTAAATAAGTGAGCTGTATGGCAATGGTTTTCTTACTCACAGGTCAGCGGACAAGCACAATTCAAGTTCAGTATTAGTCATTTAGCTTAAGTAGAGGCACTCCAAATGTAATGGATTATTTAGAGATACAAGGTTGCATGATTTTTTAATATACTCTTTGATTCGTGTTACTTAGTAGACTAGATTTGCTAAAATTTTAAGCTCATATTCGCCAAAAGCAACTGCAGACTACACTAAACACCTGCAAGATAAAGTCTAGCTTTCATTTTGCTGGGAAAAATGGAACTGACTGAGAAAACAGGGCATGTATGAGGGGACCTCTGGGGAGCAATATTTAAGAAAAGGCAGAAAACACTGCACAAAAGTGTGAGGAGGAAAAAAAAAAAGGAAAAACAAGTGTTATAAAAAAGTCATGTGAACATGAGGAAGGATAGAGATTCTGCTGGAAGTTATGTCAAGTCATATGGATGTCAGAGAAGTAATCAGAGACAGTCAACATGGCTTCACAAATAGCAAATTGTGCCTGACTGATCTGGTGACCTCCTAGAACGGAGTGACTGCATTGGTGGATAAGGGAAAAATAATTTATATCATCTACTCAGACTTCTGTAAAGCACTTGATAAGGTCTCACAGAATGTCCTTGTCACTAAATTGGAGACATATGGGTTTGATGGACAGACCATTTGATGAATAAGGAATTGTCTGGATGACCACATCCGAAGAGTTGAAGTCAACGGCCCTATGTCCAAATTATGATCAGCAACAAGTGATGTCTCTCAGGGATCTGAACTGGGACTGACACTGCTCAATATCTGTATTAATGGCATAGACAGTAGGACTGAGCATACCCTCAGCAAGTTTGTGGATGATGCCAAGTTGAGTGACATAGTTGATATATTTGAAGGAAGAGATGCCATTCAGAGGGAACGTGACAGGACTGAGAAATAGGGTCCAATGAGAACCTTGAGAAGGGGGTGAAACACTGGAACAGGCTACCCGGAGAAGTTGTGGATGCACCATCCCAGGAAGCATTCAAGATCAGATTGGAGAAACTTTTAACAACTTGATCTAATGAAAGATACTCCTGCCCACACCAAGGTGTTGGAACTACACAATCTTTAAAGGTCCCTCCTACTCAAACCATTCCCCTGCAGCCCATATAAAGCCTATGCAGATACTCACACTGCAGGCCAGAGGAAAGACCCATGCTGATGCAGTGAAAGCGTGTGCAGAGGAAGGTGTGTCAGAGAGAAAGTATTATGGATTGAACACAAGCTCCTATTCCCCATCCTCTCTGCACATCTTGAGATGGGGAGGTAGAGGATTCAGGAACAAAAAAGTGAAGTTGAGCCTGAGAAGAAGGGTGGGGCTAGAGGAAAATGTTTTAGAGTTTTGGATTTGTGTTATTTGCCTTTGTTTCTCACAATCCTGCTCTTTATAACGGTCAATAAATTGAATTATTTTTCCCCAAGTTAAATCTGTTTTGCCTGTGATGGTAAGTGGTAAACAATCTCCCTATTTCAACCCATGAGCTTTTCACCTTATCCCCTTGCTCTGTCAAGGATGGGGTGTGAGAAAGCAACTGTATGGGCAACTGACAGCCAGCCAAAGTCAACCCACCACAATACTGCATTTGGAAAATATAAGGCAATATGTGGAATTTTAAACTGCTTCCTGTGTCAGCCTCAGTAGCTCCTGCAGCAGGATGCCTGCATTGTCACGATTAAGAATGTGCCAAAATTCCCTTTGTAAAACCTCTCAATTCAGGGGATTAGAATAACATGACATTAAAAATTCTTTCTGAGCTGAAATTAAGCATATGGTACTTAGGCTGTAATGGCAATGCTGATGTTGTATGAGGCTCCTGTAGTGTTACCGCTTATATTAATTTCTCAAGCATTCAGTTCTAACAGTCTCAGTGCTAGACCTGCAAAATGACATGAGTACTGTAACACTAAGCTTTGTAATGCCTCACTCCCAGAGGGAAATCCACCCATCAGAGCAATGTGCCTGTGCTCCCTGTACAATATACTGGAAATTTAAAACAGTCTGAAGAAGGATTCCAGCTGGCAACATGCTGAACAGAAAACTACCAAGCTAATCATTACGAGACACTGCAGAAAGGGTAACTTTTTTCTTTCAAGGTACACAGAAGGTAGTATTTTTAAAATACTTGTGGTGTAAGTAATACTATTAAGGGTGTCACTTATTTATCCACTTTTTGGTGAGAATTGCTTTTTATATGGCAATGTTGTTGTTTTTTTTTTTTTTTTTTAAATTCTACTTTCCTTTATTTATTTATTTATTTTTTTAAACAGGGATTTTGCCTACATAGAATTTATGTAGTAGACAATCTCAGAAGGCGTAGCCTGATAAAGCAACATTATTACAGAAAAGCTTGCATTCAAAGTTTCTGTAGAAGTTTTTTCTGCCCTGAAGTGATTTTAATTTGAGTAAACAACAGAAAGTGTTGGTAAGGGTTTGTGTTACAGCTATTTTATCTGTGGTTTTCTCAAAGACATTCTTTTCTGGTCCTTAAAGTTGTATGTAGATTTCTGCAAAAATTTATATTTGCTTCAAGTGAAAACATGAAAAAGCAAGTTTGATTAAGATGTTCATAAGAGGTGTTGATACATGGTGAAGCTATACTAAAGATGGTAATTAAAGTGTTTCATTAAAGTTGTTTTCTGTTTGATGCCTTTCAGCTTGTCAGGAGAAATTATGGCTACAGGTGTTTTAATTTTAAGAATGAAACAAAATGATGAGGGATTAGAGAACAAAATCCTTCTGGGAATGTATCTTTTAGTTATTGTATTGGTGTTATTGTTGTCTGCTGTGTGATGCAGCAGATGTTAATATACTGGCTGTATCTTCTTTTTGCAATTCATAGAACTCATCATTATGACAGATAGTCCTAAATACAAAATACCTTGCTTTCTGTTTTTTTCCAGAGTAATGTAGAGAAAGTAAAATCCCTGCTGAACATTCCAAAACAGAAATGCATAAGTACTTCAATCATTGTGTTAGGGCACAAAGTATATTATAAGTAGATTTTTTGCTACTTACATCCTGCTATATAAGAATTATCAACACTAGAACTACTAAATGTAACATAATATGTAATGTTGGTAGATACCTGTTCTAACCCATTTGGGACCATAAGTCAGTACTTCAATAGATACAATGAATGGGTTGCAAAATCTACCTACTGAGAAATTATTTTTTATTGCATTCAGTAATCTTTCAAGGTTTCAAAAATAAAATAATATCTTTAAAATTCCACTATCAGCAAATAGATGTGCTGAGGACTATGAAGCACAGAGCCTGCAAAAGTCAGATTCAACAACATTCAGATCACAGCTGAATCCCACTGTGTCCAGTAGCCATGCAAAGTCAGGGAAGTCAGGGGTAGCTATGAGCTCTGATTCTACTGCAGCTCTCAAAGAGACATTAAATTCCCTTTATTTTCAGAACCATGTTAACAATTAACAAAAAGCTCTGCTTCTTCCATGAAAGAAATAGGCTGGCACAAACAAATTTTGTTTCTCAGTTTGTGTTCAAGCAAGTACCATGCAATTATTTGGATCTTATGTTTTTGAAACTGTCACTTTCTTTTAACATTCATCACCTCTAGTTGTATGAAGTCTTGATTCCAGTCTTTGTAAAAGTGTTACTAAGCAAAATTTGTCTCTTGGAATGTTTTATACTCTGAATGTTGGTCAAATTGTGGATTTCAAAAGAGGTAGCTTTGAAATTAATTAATGCGGACTTAATAATTAAAACAGCAGTCTCAGCACCCAGTAATTTCTGCTACATTAGTCAGTTTGCAAAGTTTATTTAGTTTATCTGAATTAATTAATTGCCCTTTCAGCACAGTCATTTATTTTCAAGGTAACTGCTGTTTTGAACTATTCAGCCATCCCAGTGAAAAGAATTCAGTATGGTATTTGGGAATTATGTTGTGCCTCTCTTTTTATCTTAAAAGCCTCTAAGTGTGTGTGGTGGTTGCAATGCAAAAAATGTGACTGTTCTCCTAATGGAATGACATTTCCTAGGGTACATTTATGTGGCTGTGAGCAGTACATTGCATCTTCTATGGCAGAATCTGTTAAAACTGGCACATTAGAAGGTTTGCCTGTTTTGCTCAGCCAAAAATAACAGTTCTATTCTCTGTACAGCTCCAGATTTCTAAACCCAGATTCTGAATTACACCAGGCCTTCCCTTTTTGTAACTGAAAAGAATGCAAGCAGAGCAATATCTTGCCCATACTTCAGGTCCAAATGCTGTAGGACAGCCAGCACTATGTAACACTAAGCACAACTTAAGACAATATTTGGATTATTTTCACCAGCCAAAAACACTCTTGCAGGTCTCCCACCATTAAAAAATATTTCAAAAACAACCAATAAGCTCAAGAAAAAAAAAGGAAATAAAAATTTCTGTAGTTATACTAAACAATATATGGGTTTATCAGGCTTAGTATTATGATAAGATACAGAATCTTTACCAGGTCTTAATGGAATAAAGATGGAAAGCATGTTAAATTAAAGTCTCTGTACAATGAATTTTCACTGAAATCTCCATTAAAAGTTCTTGAAATGTTCCATTACAGAAAGTCTGAAACAAAAAACTTGTCATAGTAATTCAGCATCCCATTAAGCAATTATTTCTGGCTGATCTCAGGAAAAAAGAGAAAATTGAAATGGGGTATTTGTTTTCTTTAGAATTTATTGAAACAAATTGTTCTGGTCAACAAAACAAATTTTAAAATGGGCATCCACACATAAACTCTGAAAAAAAAAAGAGTCAGAAAATAGAAAGGAAAATGACTTTCAGAATTACTAACATAATGCTAACATAATGATATATCTTTCAAAGCAACTGTGAAAAACAGACTAAAATTTTGACAACCAACACTATAGTATCTTCACATGTTTTTATACAGTTATTTCTTTTAAGTAAATAGTGTATTTTTCTTACTGCATTTTTTTAAAGAAAACACAACCCCAAAACTTAAATATTTCACTAAATGTTCCTAGTTTGCAGAAAAATAAACATAATTTCCTTTCATATAACTATTGACACTTTGATGTAAAAATAGTTTTCCTTACAAAAAAAACTTTCTAAGCAATTTATTGTATGGAAGGTTAAATAACAGGCAAACTTAATTTGTGAGCTTGTCCTTGATGAAGCTTAGAAGTATTTCCAGCTGGAATTGATTATGTTTAATCTTCTGTGTTACAGAGGGAAAATAATCCAAAAGACAACAGTAAATAATTGTGTTTCTACCTTAGTTTAAGTCAGTATTATCAGTGTTACTGAATAATAGAGATAAATAACAGAAGATAGCTCACATTGTCCAAAGAAGTATTGATAGGAATAATACTTTCCTCGGTGGGCCAGGATGATTTTTAGTAGATGGAAGGTCAACAGGTTTAAAACACTCTTAAATAGTTAATCTCATTGTTTTGTCCTTCGTGCAACTTGTGAAATGTTTTCCTTAAGTGGTATTTAAAATAAATTGCAGACTGTAACCTTAAAGAAAGGACAAGGCACTCTACTAAATGCTAAAGAGTGTGTGTTTTCTTGTCCTGTTTTGGTTTTGTTTTGAGGATCTATATCAATAACAGATTCACATAATTAGCTTTGCACTGTAGTGCTGCTGATGGAAAAGACCAGTTAGGTCACAGCCCCTTCAACACCCTACCAGTATGAGTGGGAGATCTGAATGTAATTCTCAGGCCAGACAAAAGGAGTTGAGCTGTTAAGCAACATTATATGGAATAACCATGAGTATGTTCTCATATTAATCTTTACTCAACTTTATCCTTAAGCAACAGCTTCTGCTAGACTAGGATCTATCAAAAATATTGCCTTCTTAACTCCTCTGTGTTCTGTTAGCCTCAAGAAAGATCCAAGTTGGGAAGTGATACTGGTACTTTGGTATAGAAGTGATAATTTCAAGTTTTGATCAGCTAATTATTCCCACATGAAACTGCCCTTAGTGGAGGTCATGAATTAACACAGGACACTTTGAATTCTGTGTGGTCAAGCTGTAATTCAGTGAAGTAGTGTGGTTACTATTTCCATACTTCATACCTTGAATGTGATCATAGTCATAACATTTAACTGTTCCTACAGAGATACACAGCAACTGTAAAATACTGTGCTGTGATATGGCTCATTATTGCCTCAGAGAATAAAAACACCCATGTCATCACAGCATTCCCTAGAAGAAGACATAGACCTCTTCGGGTCAGACACAATGTACATATTTTAAACTGCAGATAACTAACACAGAGAGGATCTGTACTAAATAGTGCCACGTGCTTGAGTTTCCTACACAAGTATTCCCTGATGGTCACTTGGCTGTGGATTTAGTGTGTAAAAGATAGCCAAGGGATGTATCTGAATTGTAGCCCACACCCACGCTCAAGGTTTGTGTTGCATAGCCTGGGTGCTAACCTGAGACATTTCATTACACATTCCTAACCTGTTCTCACAACTGATGTATAATAACTTCACTATAATGTGACAAGAGGACATTAAGGCTATATGTGTGAAATTCTAAATTGTCATGTTTTGTTTGTTTGTTTTTGGTTTTGTTTGTTTGGGTTTGTTTATGTTGTGTTTTTGTTTTTTTAACTTAGTGCTATAAACCTCTGAAAAAGAGAAAAAAATAATGGAAAATCTTTCAGAGTTTCAACTATAGCAAGTCTGTGAAATTCTTATGTAAGAATTACATAGTTGTTTCATCTTTTTGCACTGTAGGTTGTGAAACAGAATTCCCAGAGAGGATTTTTACTAGATCACTATCAGGTGCTGGAGAATATTCGTTGATGATGTGAGGATTGTTATTCACAGGCTCTTTCAGCAGATCTCATCTCTCCAGAATTTAACATCCTAATTTATGTCAGCAGGTTATTTAAGTAGAACTAGATTTCTTAAGGAAGAGGTGATATATACAGTGAAGTGGTTGAATACATTCCACTGAAGACTAATGCAACTTTTACTCCGTGATTCTGTGATTTTACAGTGTCATCTTTTTTCACATTAAGGCTTTCTGTAGTTTATGAAGGCTAAAGTTGTTCCTCTTAAGTCCTGATAAGTGGAGACAATTTACAATATCTGCACCAAGATCTCCTACTAAATTTTTCAGGAAAGAACATCAAGAAAACTGGTAAAGGCAATTTTTACAGTTTCACTTCTAAATGTTATAAACATGTGTGCTGCAATAGAACCCAGAATATCTGAGAGCTGAAATTTATTATCTAAGTAATATATAAATAATGTAAGATGAAACTACAAAAACTGATTTCCCACCATCACCACATACACAAGCAGAATAAATGATCAAAAGACCATATATAATCCTGATTGAATTCTTTAAAAGATTGCTTTTTATCACCTGAGATTACATAATTCTTTGTACATGGACTTCTACACTATTGCTATCCAAATCAGTACAGAAAAAAAAAAAAAATCACAGGGAAGTACAACCTTCTTGATCTTCCAGCATTCTGTGCAAAACTTAATCATGCAATCATGCTTCTTTCCTTACGGAGAAAGATTTACTTAAACTTCTACACAAATGCCAGCATTCTGCAAAACTTCCACTAAAGTTTCCCCCTCTTGGGATAGGCAGCCAAGGTCTTCTGGACTGGACATTTTATTCTTCAGTCTCTGAAATTTATAGTTATTGAGTAATCCTGTTCCTGTACTCTAGTCTTTTGTCAGGGGTTAACAGTGGATTATTTAGTGATTTAGTTAGCTCTGTTAAGAAAAAAATATTTTTGAACAAAAAATAACCCTATCAAGCCTGCCTGAAAGTAAAAGAAGATAACACTTAACATTCTTAAACAGGTAATATCTCAACTGTTTAGTCATTCTTAACCATCAGTATGGGTAGGGCTAAAACACGTTGTTTTGGTCAAAGCTCTACGTCATTTCTTGAATTGAATGTGCTCTCTCCTGCCTGTAAGTCTGCACTGCCTCTTGATGCAGTTTCAGATTCTTTGTATTACCAGTCTTCCTGAACATGGTAAAGGATAAAACATCATCACTATTGGCTGTAAAACCCCAAAGAAATTGACAAGTTCATTAATCCATACTTGGGAACTTGTATTAATTACCCATTCAGTAACACTCTTTCTGAAAATATTGCTTGTCTGAACCATTTAAGCAGGAATATAATAGGAATCAAACAAATAAAAATACATCTGATATAAAGAATAATTATGCAAAAGTATCTGCAAATTCTATTCTTCCAAAGTATCTGCAAGTGAAATTATTAAAAGAACAGTTTGAACTTAGGAGCTATAAAAGCAGACAAAATTTCTTATCCAAGCTTTGGTTTGCAAATGTGAGGCTCCTAGGCATGAAACGTGGTACTCAGAATTTAAGTACCAAAATTAAAGGCTATAGACCTCAAAACATCCTGAGCAGAGATTACTGACACATAAGATTGCCTTAGGAAAATTCTCAAGATGCACAGGATGTTGCTGCCACGAATGGCCAGGACTGTTGCCATCTTGGCATGGCTGAGCTGCTACACACTTGATTGATACTTAGCTCCATTAGTAATCTGCATAGTCATGCTTTGCCAAAGACCTCAGTTGAAATGGGAGATATTCTTTAGTACAGCTAAAACACACTAAAAAATCAGGGTAACACAACATTCAGCAGCCTCTGCTCCTTCAACTGACAAACGTGGAAGTAAGGATAGAAAAAAAAAAAAAAAGATAGCATTATCCTTATTAAATATTATATCATAGTTTTACTCTTTCAGAAACTGGGAGATCCAGTCTCAATATACTTCTTAACATGACGATGTTCAAATTCAGGTTTTGCATCCCATTCTTGAAACCAGTGGCAAGGATCAACAGGTTAATTCATTACATGCTTTTGAGGAACTTGTACTGAAGAAAAGTAAATAATGCTATGTTCATTCACTTTATAAAGTTTTCAAACTAAGAACAACAATCTGTTTTATTTTCTGGTCATACAGGCTGACTAGAAGACCAAAGAGAAACAAGGTCAATTCCCATAGAAATAAAAAAGTACTTGTCATTATCTGTGATAAATTTGACATTCATGTTCCCTTTTTTTTTGTTCTCAAGCCTTTATAGTTTTATAGTATTTTTCTAAGTTCTTCACCTAATATTACTTTTCTAATTTTAAACAAGAATCTTGAACCACCTGTATGTAGACTACTTATGGCTATACTGGTATTATGTAGAAAAGTAAACTATTCCAAGAACTTATATTGATTGTTATATTCTTATTCTGTTTCCTAGGCATCTACTATTAAACTCATTTAGTACCATGATACTGAGTTAGAAATCTGGTACAACTTTGTTATCTTTCCACAGGAAATACTTTTCCTCTGTCTGAAAGTATTAATACAGTACTGTTAGTATCCAAAGGATAGCAATCATAGAAGCAAGAATGTATTTTTTACCTTTTTTTTCCACATGTCTGACTTGATGGTTTTTCTCAGTTGTTTATGATGAATTTATTTGGAAATTACGCATTCTGTTTATAACTGTACATCTACTGTAACTGTTCTAATTATAGTATCTTTCTCCATCAGAGAGAACTGGAACTGAAATTCTTTTTGGAAGGATTCTGTCAGGATTCCTTCTACCTTTTAGTTTAATCTCTACCCAGCCTTATCACTGTAATCCCATTTCCACAGAAACATCACTAAAGATTTCGGCTTGTCTGTAGTAGTTGGGTCTGATGAGACCACATCATAGTTTAACATTTTTCTCTTTTAACCATTGATGGGAGGCACCTGGACCTTGCAATCAGTGTTTTTATATTTATAAATTTTCAGTTGGAAATTAATTGCTGGTTAAGAGGTGCATCTCTTCTGTATATATTTGGCATAGCTATAATTGGAATAATGTTTGCTAACCGAGGAAGACAGGGTAGATTACAGAAGAGCAATCCTGAGACCATACTAGCTGTCAAACTAAGTTATAAACCAGGGTTTTTTTTAAACTAAGTTATAAACCAGTTATAAACCAGTGTCATTGATCTTTATGTCAAACTTCCATCATTCAGTAGAATCACTAGGGAATGCAACTAACCTAAGAAGAAAGTATACCTTTGTATCTCTGTTGTTGTGTTTGTTTTTTTTTTTCCTTCATCTGACATGTTAGAAAAGTCACCACTTGCTGTATTAGTAGAAACATGCACAAAACAAGGCAACTTCACCTAGTATTAAGTTTCAGAACTTAGCATACTGGTAGCTGATAAGTTTGTGTTAGCTACAAACATGTTCTAGCTCATGTATACCTTGCTGATCCTTCACTTGCTGATCCTTTCTGTGAGAAAACCTCTTTGCAGTCAACATAGGTTCCTTTAAAGTTGAATTAGAAACTAGAGCAATTTTATTGGAAATATATTTATCTAATTGTCCATTAATTAACATACTGATACATTTCCAAATTTTCACAAATGTGTGCTTATTTACACAGTTTTATAAAATACTCCTGTTGTTTATTTATCCTAAAATATTCAGGCATCAACGACATCATCCATAAACAACCAGTAATAATGAAGAAAAGAAATCTTGGGCAATCATTCTTTTAAAAAGAATATTAAAAAAGCTAAATCAAAGCACAGATGGAAATCACCCTGAGTATCTTTCACTTTATTTAAATTTAGGAATTGTATTTATTTTCTACACATTTCTAGTACCCAAAGATGTCTGAGACATCTTCATGGAGCTGGTAGACACTAAACAGCACCAGTTGAAAACTTGTATTCCATGTCTGAAGAACAGGAGAGCTACACTAATAACATCTGGAATAGCAATAGGTGATGTTGTTTGATCAGCAGAACTCAGCACTAGCTGTCTGAAATGTCTAAATATGAGCAAGGTGTCTACTTTCTCATTATAGAAGGTCCTTTATCTATTATACTTCCACAAACTCCTTCACAAGACATACCTTAATGACTTTTCAATTAAGCATAATCAATTTTGTCTGATTAGGTGATTGATGCCACTAAGTACAAAGTAATGGGTGGAAAATAAGTAATGGGACCATATGTCTTGCAGGTAGCCTAGGAAGAAATGAAGCACTAGTTACATCAGCACTGCCACAAAAAATGGTGAATGTAAGAAAAGGTCCAAGTCAGAAATTAATATCCTCACTGCCTCTACAGTCTATCTGTAGCTAATCAGAAGATATTTACAATTTTACATTGATAGGCCAGCCTCAGACTGCCTAAAATGATGTCTGTCCTGTAGACACATGATAATTATGACTCATAGGGGTAAACCTAGGGAGCTAGGTAGTCTACTTGAGATTGGTCACTTCAGACCCATCGAAATATGTGACAAGTGATTAGCTAATCTTGGTGCTCACAGGTAGAGAGCACTATAAAAGAGAATATGATAAAGAGGTGTAGACACATAAAGTGTACTTGATTATTCCATAGTCCCACAAGCACTAAACCTGAGTACTGGAAAGAACAAAAACACAGTAGACAAAATCACAGAATGTTAGGGATTGGAAGGTTCCTTGAAAAATCATCTAGTCCAATCCCCCTGCCAGAGCAGGAACACCTAGATGAGGTTACACAGAATGACAGGTTTCAGTTCAAAAGACATTTGAGGCATAGCCACTTGACTCTCTCACTTTCACTAGCTTCCTACAACATAGTACAACTCCAAATACAGATACCATATGCTTTTTTAATCACTTTTCTTTGCATGTGGAGTGGAAAAGATAAAAAGTGAACAGAGGTGAGGCTTCACTTTGTATAGCTAAACCAATAAAGAAAAAATGGGAACAGCACAATATCTTACAGATATAGACTGACGTTTCTAGTCCTAAGTGAGTTATTTATCATAGCTACATGTTCACACTTTTATATCTAAATAAAAGAAAACAGAGATAATTTTTCACCAAGTGACATGGTCCAGATTGCACTATCAAATTTGGCTCTCCTTCCATTTGTCCCTTATAGTGAGTAGGCACATCTACACATTATTACTATTAACAGTACCTGAAAGGCAGTCTGCTGGGAACTGTGCCAAGGTACTTTCTGGAAAAGTTCTAAGTGAAACAGACCATTTCTTCCCAGAAGTCTGATAATGATTGAATTAATGCTTTGAGCCTGCTTTATGTAGCAGCCTTGATTACCTGTCCTGGTCACATACTAATAAGGCCAGATGTAGTTTGTAACTCACCCATTGAAAAGTAAAGAAAGCTTTCTTTGAGATAAAGAAAATACTGTTGGAACTAGTGGTCATAATCAGTGTCCTTCATTTAATACAGTAGAAACAATAATGCTTTCTGAAACTCAAGTATCCATAGAGAGTGAAAGTCTCTGGTCAGGGCAAACATACATTAAGTATGCTCAAGATTAAGACTTAAATGAAATGGAAGTATCATTGAGAATTTTGAAGTTTACCTGTAAGTGCATGAGTAGAAGTACCAGCAGAGAGAAAAGGCAGAAAAATAATAATGGATAAGTGCAGAAATGAGGTAGTAGCAGCAGAATTAGGGGGGAGGGGAAACTTTTGGGGAACTATATGCTGATCAATCGAAAAGATAAAGGAAATGGGTCCCTTGTTGCTTAAGTCATCCTGTGTTCAGGGATTTAAAACAAAAGAAAAACAAAAACAAAAAACCAAAACAAAAAAAAAAAAAACAAAACCAACGAAAAAAAAAAAACCAAAACCAAGAAACACTGAGTTCTGAACTTTGACTAGTTGCTGAGGTCAATTGAAGTTATATTCTAAACTGCTTCCAAAGTATTTTTCAAAAAGCCCTGATAGATAAAACCAACACTTTGTTCAGCTTGGAGAAGAGGAGACTGAGGGGGGACCTCATTGCAATCTACAGCTTCGTCACAAGGGGAAGAGGAGGGATAGGGACTGTTCTCTCTGATGACCAATTACAGAATCCAATGGAATGGCAGGAAGATGTGCCAGGGGAGGTTTAGGTTGGACATTAGAAAAATGTTCTTCACCCAGAGGGTAGTGGAACATTGGAACAGGCTCCTCAAGGACGCAGTCATGGCTCCAAGCCTGGCAATATTCAAGAAGAGACTGGACAACGCCCTCAGACACATGGTGTGAACTGTGGGGTTGTCATATTCAGGGACAGGAGTTGGACTCCATGATCCTTGTGGGTCCCTTCCAACTCAGGACATTCTATGATTTTATGATTCTATCATTCTAACATATGAATAGTAAAAGTTACAGTGTTTTGCCATGAAAGCAGGCAGCTTATTAATTTGAACTTTTTAAAAAAACCACAGTAGCATATTTGTACTTGGGTAATTTCAGGGTTTTTTTTTAGAAAAAGGTAACTAGAAGTCTTATATCACAGGTGAAAGGTCTTAAAAATACCGTATTGTCTCTCTCACTGAGCACATCAGCAACAATTTTTTTCTGCCCAAGGCATAGGAAACAAATATTGCTAAGTACAACACTATTCCTGTTATGATCTCTCTGCTGTCCTCAAGGACTGTCATGTTTGTGATACCAATTTCTTTATATGTCGCTTTTTGTAACAAGTCTTTGTGCCCTTGTACACACTTTGCCTGTTCATCTGCTTTCACAGATATGGACTTTCAAGACTGGAGGGACAAAGAAGAACAATAGCTCTTCCTGAAGCTCTAGTGCTGTACTAAGAATAAACTACCTTATTTTCTAAGAACCCTGAGCCTACTTGCACACTAGGATTAGACAATGAAAATAAATACATTACTGTCTTTTACTTATTCTAATTAAAATTCAAAATATCTGAATTATTTATTAATAATCTCTCATATTTATATATACTCTCATCTTGTTGTTCTTTATACAAAAGCCTATCATTCAGACTCTCTACAGAATAGGGAATGAATTTCACTGTTGGTAAATATTAGCACTAATAGAAAATAGAGCTATATCATTATTAATAGCAACCATTTATATAAAACTGTAGCATGTGCTATGCTTTACAAAGAAATAAACATTTTGAGCTACCAAAGTTACTTAGGCTAAACACCAAACTACTGCAAACCAAGGCACAGGACAGCTCTCATGAAAGCTGTGGACTGTTAATTTTCACAAAACAAGGAGAAATAACTTAAAATACGTATTTTAAAGGAAGTCTTTAAAAAAATCAATAAAAGACAAGGTTCATTCTAGTTGTACAGATGCAGTGTGTACAGTTAGTGATTCATGCCTTCAGTTTTCCTTATTGACCTCAATTGCTCTTATCTAATTTTAGGTAACAAACATGTATAATTGAAATGTCCTTGTATAGTCTATTAAGACAGATAAACATTTCCAACAGGTGAATCAGGTCTCAAAAAAATACAGAAACACATGCTTTTATTTAGATGGAAATTCTTGAGTAATCATAAAAATACGGTTTGAATATGTTTTCTATTTTTTTCTAATGTTTACATCCTTACAGATATATATTGGCAAGCACATCACATAGTTTGGTCCGTATGGCTAATTAGGCTATTAACTTGATCTGTCTTGCTACCTAAAAGAGGGATATGGAGCAAATGTCTATAGAAACTGTCTGTCTATTACTATTTTGTCAAGAGCTTTGAATTTAACTCTGACTAGGTTTAGCCAGAGCTTTCTAGACACTGCACTTGTATTGCAGTACAATTGATACATAACCAAAGATTCTTCCTGGTTCCTCCTCTAACAACATTATTGTTATTTGTAAATTATTTGATCTAATAAAATATTGATGAAAGATTCACACTGCTCTCAGTAGTGGAGTTGAAACTCGTGCTCACCCTAAAAATAGTTTATTTGTAACCTATTTTCTTCCCAAGCTATGTGACTAATATTCTGTTACAGCCTATGTATACCAGGACTAAATCTTGACAGCTATAATAAAAGTAAGTATACAGAGTTTCTGGATAACTTCCATGTTTGCCACAAAGTGCATGATGCTCCTTTTCCTAACCAATAAAAATGTAACAAATTTTTAAAGGAGCTGGAAATGCCAAGACCATTATTGTGTATGTAGAAATAATACCTAAAGCCAACTGCTTTATTATAACTGATTTATTATAGCTAACAGTCCTAAAAGTACTTAATCCAGGTTCACTCTCCCATAGGGGTCTTTATGGGCATAATTAATATCACGTAAGAAGACTAGTTCTAGACTATATTATATATGATTTTAATATACTAAAAAGCTAGAATACAATAAATTACTAGTGAGACACTTTCAAATGATTTATGCATCTCTGGTGAGTACCAAGATGTTATATCCAGCAGTCAGCTTGGTGACCAGAAAATGCATTATTTTACTACTAAGTGAAGTGTTTAAAGGTTCTTTGTATTCCTTTCCTCTAGTCATCTCTCACACACAAACATATACTACATACTTTCCCACAGAGACCACTTTGCAAGGATGGGGAAAAAAATCATATTGAAGCTAATGAGTGAACGTACACATTTTTAAAAAATGTAAAAAAAATCCCTGATTTTGTGATAAGTAAGTTTCTGAACAAAGTAACCATCAGTCAGATATAGTATTTTAATATTTCCTTGAAAAGATTTTTAGTGTTTGATATCATGAACATATCTGAAATGGTAGAGACAATTGTGTTATACAGCTATCAAAAAGATTGAGTAAAACTAATAAGTCTTAATATAGGAATTGCATATTTCATCTCAAAGGTTTCAAGGGCATCTATGTCAATTAAAACACATGTTTAAAGGGCTTCAGCATTACCCTTTTTATGGACTCATTCTCCATTTATAATAAAACTTAAGCTTTTCCTCAGAAGGTATTATATTAGTCCATACTTTATTTCCAAAACTTTTTTTTTCATAAATCCTGCCATAATCAGAGCTCTCCTCTTTATGAAAATTAAAAGGATTTAGATACACATGTATATGCAGAAAGATGCAGACTTTATATATGCTCCAAGCCAATTGGTTATTAACCAGCTTCATCTTAGAAGTCCTGTATCCACATTAGCCCAGCATATAGACACATCAGATTACAGAGAAACATGCATCCACCTGCATGCATCCATACAACAGTGCTTTCATATATTCTGAGAATGTAATTAATATGACAGGGAAGAGTGAGGCCCATGATGTATCTGAAATTATACCCATTTATATTTCACTACTGGATAGAGGTAGCCAGATTTCAGCAGGCTTAATCTCCTTCTGGAATGCATGAAAGCAGTCTCTTTGAAAGACTGAAGGTTCAGTAATTTTTCAATAATTCGCTTAACACCAATGAACTTCAGCCTTCTTTTTTCAATAGGCCAGTGGTGGGATTCTTATTCTCTAGCTTCAGTTTCTAAAAGTTAAGGTGTTGATTCAGCTGTCCGTTTGCAGTACCATTAAAAACGTAGTTGGCTATCCTGTCTGTGTTTCAGTTGCTACTCCAGCCCACAGGTCTCCCACAGTTACCAAGACATATTTATCAGCCACACAAGGAAGACTTCAATATCCCACAGCATTTGAAACAGTGATAAAAAGCTTGTGTGTTGGATACTTAAGTCTGAGAAAATCACCTCCAGGTTCATTTAGTTTCATCCTAAGATTGGTGTCTCAGACTGTTCAGATTCATGTCTCTGGAAAAGATTATTTCTCTCCACTGAATGATTGCACAAGGAGTTTAAAGGCCCACAGATAAGCACCTTTGGAGAATGTGGGGTAGATATGTCAGAAGACCTGTGGAAGACACATACCGTGCTTGAGTCTGCAGGGTATGCCTAGCAGACAGGTAGCTGAAGGGCATCACAAATGACATTTTGTGAGTATGTGTGAAATGGTCTCCAGAAAAACACTCTCAGGCACAGATTGCTGGCTTTCAGAAGTCAAGGGCAGAGTTTAGGCAACATAGGCACTTGGTGCCTCTATGATGTTCAAGACATCCACAGAAGCTGGTAGATATGATGCAGCTAGAGGTGAAGTGAGTTCCATGGAGCATCTAAAATGACATGAGACTCCTGCATAGGAGTAAATTAAACAAACAGATCTCTAAAGTGAGTAGTTACATTTATACAGTCCTAAAATTACATTCGTCCCTTTGAAGGTAGCCGTGAGGTTGATGTGTTCCCTGGTGAAAATGAGTTTGACATCTCTGGTCTAGAACATTTTAAAAGATGCTAGATGCTAAGAGTCAAGCAAGTAAAATGTGTCTTGATAAAAGCATTTGAGTTGGTAATCCAAAGAAATTATGATGACATCTACCAGATTCATAGTGCTGTGTCTGGATCTGTGTTAACTGGTGAGTCCATGATTCATTTGATCTTGATGATCTTTTAAAAGCAGATACTTAAAACTTTTGTCCAGATTCTCCTGGAAGTAATGGTCTCTATGAACTCATCTGTAGCCTCTGAAGGATCCATAATAAGCTTATCAACTGTCTGGTAGAAAATTCCTTGGCAACTGTCCACTAAGCCCATAATGTTTTTCCATGTCCTGGCAAAGCAACCACCAGAAAGCTTCATAATACAGAGATGCCCATTACCAACAGTAACAATTAATGTTTGCAGAAATTTTACCAGTTGCACCAGCGCAATATATGCCAACACACTTAAAATTCTGAACTTCTACCAGTATAATTCTCTGTGTCCACATTTTTACACCAAACTAAGTGGGGCTTTTTGGTTTACCTAAAGCTATTTCCCAGGCAACACAGGAAATTCCTATTCTGTATCTTAGAAGATATTTTGGAGAGAAATTCTGCAGAGTTGTCTTTGTAAAGCAAGAAAAAGGCAAAACTAAACAGTTCATAAATGTAGTTTTCTGAACTGAGACATTTTGCCACAAAGCTTGGTGAGGATGATGTTTAAAAACCCTGCTTTTGTATCTGTAGAAAGAACGAACTACTAGGGAAAAAGAATATAGCACATGCTTTATGTTCCAGCAGCTATAAATTGAACATTTCTTTTGGCACTTGGAATTCATTTTAAGAATTAAAGATTTCCTGAATGGAAATTGCTACTGTTATTTAAATATGAATTCATGCCTCTTTACATAACTTTCAAATAATAACTAATATTTTTTTGTTTAAACTGCTGACTTCATAAATTTACATGTAGATATCAAAGGTAGTTTCAAAGTGCATGTTATTGTGACTATAAGAGTATATTATTAACACTAGAATTATTAATTATAATTAAAAATAAAATAATCAAAACGCATAATAACCATCATCTACTTACTGTAACTTTATATTACAGTAACATCTTTGGAATGAAATTGCACTGATTGGGGATACATGAAAGATTTACATGGTCTATCTGCCTGTGGTACCAGAGAATTCTGTTCTAAGCTTATCTTTCTATGTTATCCTTGGTGAAAAACAAATAAGTATACAGAAACCAAGCCAGCAACCTAAACAGAAGCTTAAAGTGTCATTTGAGTTCCTCTGAGATATCCAAAGTATAAGAGACTGGCAGTCATAATACAGAATCCATGGCAGTTAGTGAATATTGAGGATACCGTTGGTCACTCTAAATGATAATATGTTTGGTCAAAGGAAATTACTCTCTTTCTTTCCTACTTGCCCCATTTGTACAATTTTCCTTCATTTGAGGAACTGGAGGATGAAATATACCTGTCGTCTGAACCTTAGGATTTATACCTTAAATGTATTTAGACAGAAAGTCATGTTTCATGTGCTTATGTCACATACTCTTTTATGTCTATTTTTCCATTTTACTGTGATAATGTCATGAATATCACTATTTAACTAGATTAAAAGAATTGTGTATATGTGATTATTTACATCAGAAAAGAAATATGGGCTGCATTAGATTCCAAACCCAGAACAATGTTATATTAATTGCTATAGGGTAAAGACGAGCAATTAAGCTTTCAAACTGTCAGAATGCAAGAGATCACCACAGGCTGAGACTGTGGGAAGTAAATAAGAAAACTACCAGAAATATTGAAATTGTCTGGTAAACAAGAATGCAGTTTCACATATATAATGTCAAGAGGTCAAAATTAATTTTCATTTTTTACCAGCATAAAACTGAAATTTCTCATAAATCAAACAATCCCTTCAAAGACACAGCACCATGTAGGGTGCTTATTTGGTTCTTGGAAGAGTCAAACTTCTTGCTTTAAATAACTTAGTGTAGACATTACAATTTTTCTCACTCTTGGGATGATTAACTGAACCACTAAGCCTGTGGCTACTCTCTGGAGTGGTCTTCTATAATTAATAATTTCACCTTGAAGCTCAGTAAGTTTTATTGTAACCAGGATTTTCCATGAAAGCTTTTCACTTCCATGAAGAAGTATATCTTAGCAAAAAAGAAAAAAGTAAAAAAAAATCTCAGCAACCTAAAGTGGAAAAAGGTTAGAAGAAAGGTGAAAGAAATCTCTGGCAACAGCTATTAGCAAGTCGGAAAAAACGAGTAGATGAGCAAAACATCAAAAAGTTTCCTGAGTGGTACTTCTGTACATTTTGGTACAATTTGACGTTTGGTGCAATACAGCTGTATTATTCCAGCTGGCTAACAAACTGCAGAAGCACGACACCAGCTATGACCTGGCTGAGAGGCCTCAATTATCACAGTTCTACATGAATAGTCTAAAGATACCAATCACCTCTGCCAGAGGAATGTTCCTATGATGTTCTTATCAGATGGTGTCTGATGAGAGTCTATGTAAGGACTGTATTTAGGATTCTACAGACAATGGATCCTTCATGGAACTTAGACGCTGTTTTATGGAAGTGAAGACCTGCCTGCTGCTGAGCAGCAGGTGGGTGATTTTAACTTCCCTGATGTTTGCTGGAAGGACCATTCAGCCAGCCAGCCACAGTCCAGGAGGTTCCTCCAGTGCATTGATGATAACTTCCTCATGCAGATGGTGGAGGAGCCGACTAGGAGAGGTGCACTGCTGGATCTCATCCTCACTAACAAGGAGGGTCTGGTCGAAGCAGTAAAGGTTGAGGGCTGCCTGGGTTGCAGTGACCATGAGATGGTGGAGTTCAGCATCTCGTGTGGCAGGAACAGAATAGCAAGTAGAATTGCAACCCTGGACTTCAGCAGGGCTAACTTTGGCCTTTTCAAGCAATTGCTGGGGGAAATCCCATGGGCAAGACTGCTTGAAGGTAAAGGGGCCCAAGATAGCTGGGTGGCATTCAGAGATTGCTTCTTCCACGCTCAGGATCAGAGCATCCCCACACGTAGGAAGTCAAGGAAGGGAGCCAGGAGGCCTGCGTGGTTGAATAGGGATCTGTTGGGTATCCTCAAGCAGAAGAGGAGAGTTTACAGGTCATGGAAGCAGGGGCTGGCCACTCGGGAAGAATATAAGGCTGCTGTTAGAGGATGTAGGAAGGCAGCTAGGATAGCCAAGGCCTCCTTAGAAGTACAGCTGGCGAGAGGGGTCAAGGACAGCAAAAAGAACTTTTTCAAATACATAGCAGATAAAACTAATACCAGAGGCAATGTAGGCCCACTGATGAATGGAGTGGGTGCCCTGGTGGCAGAAGATACAGAGAAGGCAGAATTACTGAATGCCTTCTTTGTCTCTGTCTACTCTGCCGGAGGCTGTCCTGGGGAGCCCTGTACCCCTGAGACCCCGGAGGAAGCCAGGTCAATGGAGGAGTTTGCTTCAGTTGATGAGGACTGGGTTAGGGAGCAATTAAATAGTCTGGACATCCATAAATCCATGGGTCCAGATGGGATGCATCCGCGGGTGCTGAGGGAGCTGGCTGAAGTCATTGCTGGATCGCTCTCCATCATCTTTGCCAAGTCTTGGGAAATTGGAGGCGTGCCCGAGGATTGGAGGAAAGCAAATGTCACTCCAGTCTTCAAAAAGGGCAAGAAGGAGGACCCGGGTAATTATAGACCGGTCAGCCTCACCTCTGTCCCTGGGAAAGTAATGGAACAGCTTGTCCTTGGTGCCATCTCAAGGCATATCAAGGATAAGAGAGTTATTAGGGGCAGTCAGCATGGCATTACCAAGGGTAAGTCATGCTTGACCAACCTCATAGCCTTTTATGAGAATGTAACAGGGTGGATGGATGATGGCAGAGTGGTGGATGTGGTCTATCTTGACTTCAGTAAAGCCTTTGACACAGTCTCCCACAGCATTCTCACAGCTAAGTTGAGGAGGTGTGGTCTAGACAATAGAGTAGTAAGGTGGGTTGCAAACTGGCTTAAGGAGAGAAGCCAGAGAGTGGTAGTCAATGGTGCACAGTCTAGTTGGAGGTCAGTATCTAGTGGAGTGCCTCAGGGGTCAGTACTGGGGCCAGTATTATTCAATATATTCATTAACGATTTAGACAAGGGAATTGAGTGTACTATCAGCAAGTTTGCTGATGACACTAAGCTGGGAGGAGTGGCTGACACGCCAGAAGGCTGTGCTGCCATCCAGCGAGACCTGGACAAGCTGGAGAGTTGGGCGGGGAATAACCTAATGAAATTTAACAAGGGAAAGTGTAGAGTCCTGCATCTGGGCAGGAACAACCCCAGGTTCCAGTATAGGTTGGGAGATTACATATTAGAGAGCAGTGTAGGGGAAAGGGACCTGGGAGTCCTGGTGGACAACAGGATGACCATGAGCCAGCACTGTGCCCTTGTGGCCAGGAAGGCCAATGGCATCCTGGGGTGTATTAGAAGGGGGGTGGTTAGTAGATCGAGAGAGGTCCTCCTTCCCCTCTACTCCGCCTTGGTGAGACCCCATCTGGAATATTGTGTCCAGTTCTGGGCCCCTCAGTTCAAGAAGGACAGGGAACTGCTGGAGAGGGTCCAGCATAGGGCAACAAAGATGATGAAGGGAGTGGAGCACCTCCCTTATGAAGAAAGGCTGAGGGAGCTGGGTCTCTTTAGTTTGGAGAAGAGGAGACTGAGGGGTGACCTTATTAATCACAGAATCACAGAATCGACGGGGTTGGAAAAGACCTCAGGGATCATCGAGTCCAACCCTTGGTCCAACTCTAGTCCATTTATTACATCATGGCACTAAGTGCCATGTCCAATCTCAGTTTAAAAACCTCCAGGGATGGCGAGTCCACCACCTCCCTGGGCAGGCCATTCCAATGCCTGACCACTCTCTCTGTAAAGAATTTCTTTCTAATATCCAGCCTAAATTTCCCCTGGCAGAGTTTAAGCCCGTGCCCCCTTGTCCTATTGCTAACTGCCTGGGAGAAGAGACCAATCCCCACCTGGCTATAACTTCCCTTCAGGTAGTTACAGAGAGTGATGAGGTCACCTCTAAGCCTCCTCTTCTCTAGACTAAACAACCCCAGCTCCCTCAGCCTCTCCCCATAGGTCTTATGTTCACGTCCCTTCACCAGTCGTGTTGCTCTTCTCTGGACCCGCTCCAGCTCTTCAATGTCTTTCCTGAACTGAGGGGCCCAGAACTGAACACAATACTCCAGGTGTGGCCTCACCAATGCAGAGTACAGGGGAAGGATCGCTTCCCTTGTCCTGCTGACCACGCTATTTTTGATACAGGACAGGATACCATTGGCCTTCTTGGCCACCTGGGCACACTGATGGCTCATGTTGAGCTTCCTGTCAATTAGTACCCCCAGGTCCCTTTCTGTCTGACTGCTCTCCAGCCACTCTGCGCCCAGCCTGTAGCGCTGCAGGGGGTTGTTGTGACCAAAGTGCAGCACCCGGCACTTGGCCTTATTGAACTTCATCCCATTGGAATCAGCCCATTCTTCCAGTCTATCCAGATCCCTCTGCAGAGCCCTCCTGCCTTCCAGCAGGTCGACACTCCCTCCCAACTTGGTGTCATCAGCCAATTTGCTGATGATGGTCTCAATCCCCTCATCTAAATTGTCAATAAAGATGTTAAACAGGACTGGACCCAACACTGACCCCTGGGGAACACAGTTTGGCAAAAAGCGTCACTGTGTGCCAGGCTCTTCTCGGTGGCAAACAATTATAGGACAAGGGGTAATGGAATCAAGCTGGAACACAAGAGGTTCCACTTAAATTTGAGAAAAAACTTCTTCTCAGTAAGGGTGACAGAGCACTGGAACAGGCTGCCCAGAGAGGTTGTGGAGTCTCCTTCTCTGGAGACATTAAAAACCCACCTGGACATGTTCCTGTGCAACCTCATCTAAGCATTCCTGCTCCAGCAGGGGGATTGGACTAGATGATCTTCTGAGGTCCCTTCCAATCCCAAACATACTGTGATACTGTGATACTGTGAGCATGCAGAACATAACAACCTGCTGAGAAATTTTTATAAGTACCACAAGCTAAAATCTCTTAACAGAGTTGGGTGGCACTGTTTCTGAAAAATACAAGCAATATTTCTGCTGCAGATCAAGAAAGCTCTTTTCTAAGATCTGAGCTTTCCTATGTTTATGTATACAATGAAAATACAACAGAAGGAGAAAGCTAAACTGACTATGGAAAGAAATTTGTTTTACTGAATTCTCACTCTCTGTACAGAACTTGAGTATTGTAAGACAGTGCTAATGATGAGTCTCACTTGAAAACATAAACAAATATGCACACACATATTGGCTTGGTTTATTAATTTTGAATTTTCAAAATTCAGTGCATGATATCCTGCTACTTCTCTTCTTCTGAGGTTTGGTTTAGGTTTTATTCCTTGTTTTATATGGGCACTATGCTTACAAGTGAAAACATATTTATGCACATGTGACATACATGCTTATAAGTGTGCATATTTATAATTTAGAAAGACAATGATTTTCTCCAGTTTCTTGATGAAGACTGGACTTGGTAGTGTCTGTTCAGTGTTACAGGAATGCTAGTGTTTTAACCAGGGTTCTCACTGCTGAAGCAGATTCCTTTGTCTTTAATTCAACCGATCCTTTTACCCAGGCAAGCTCCTTAACTCATGATAGCTATCAACATTAATTAGATTGCTTGAAATGGTACTAGAGCTAACTGTACAGGATTTTCACCCTATTACAAAGCATTTCTAAATCAGATAGATGCAGAAAACTAATTTAAAGCTAGAGATAAAAAGGATTATGTATAATCATCTGTAAGATATACCTTCAGTTTTGTCAAATTGCATAAAATGTACAACTCATAATATTTTTTAACTTATTTGAACATTTCATAAGAATCTTTTTATGAATAAATACATTAAATCAACTTGAAAGATTATTTTGTAGATAAACAAGAAGAAAAGGAAGTTAAATCAATCTGAGATTGTTTTAGATGTAATGAAGAAATTATTAATGAAATAACATTTTATAATGTTAAACCTTTTGACTAAGTGTTTTATAACTTTATAAAATTAGTAGCGCTATCATCATAGATGATACCAGTGTTGAAAAACAATGATATATGTAAATGACATCCCACAAGTCTTCTAAATACTTTTTTTTTTTTTTTCAAGTTTAATGAATTCTCAGTGTTCCAAAGACCTAAAGAGTATACTTGCAGACAAAACCAGAAAAGACATGAGATATCCTTACTGTTCCTGGAAAGTTACTCTACTGTATCTCTCAACAGAGAGCTACTCTATAGAACTGAAGGGAGGGAACATAATCAGAATGACTATCAGATTGAATAAATGCATAATTATAAGCAAGAGAACATGGCCATTGATAAAAGAGCTCCTGTTTTTACCTACAATACTCTAAAAATTCATCAGAAAATGTCTGTGTCTTCATTGCATTACTTATAACCTGAACCAAGAAATCAATTAGATGAACTATTCTACTAAAATACTAATGAGTTTTAGGTTTACTATGCCTTCACTCTTTTTTGCCAAGCTCCTGCCATTAGCAATCTGTGTTCCATAACAGGTAGGAATAACAAACAGATAATAAGAATGATAAATATGTTCTTATCAATTCTACTCAACTAATTTTTAGGCTTTTGTCAGAGGAAACTTGATTTGACCTCACAGATTGACATTGCCAGTTTTGTTGCTCAGTAAAACTTAATCATCTCTCTTTGAATTGCCTACCAGAGTAGGGTTTTCTCTTTTTCACATATTTATGCAAAAGCAGGAAGAACTTGAAATTCTGGAACCTTTGAAATCAGAAGTATAAAGGTTCTAGCTTCCTAGGTCCAGTATAATGAACATCTAAGGGAATTAAATTCAAATTTGGGGGTGTACATCATTCGCTTTTCTGCTTTAAGAACACTAAAAGATGTAAAAAGTAGAAATCTCTTTCCTTAATACATGAAAAAGTAGAATCAGGGAAGATATCTGAAAGAAAAAAAGGAGTGGGGAGTAAAAAAAATAGAAACAATTTTAAAGCAAATAAAGTTAGGCCTGCACATCTCAAAAACAGTATTGTTCTCGTGTCCATAAATTAAATTTAGTGCCATTTGGAAAAACAAAAAATAAAGTGGCCAGTATTTCAAGTCACTGAAACTAAATTCTCAGGAAAATGAAAAATAAAACAAAAATGGGTATTCAGTTCATAGGTAATGCCTGCATATCAACACTGAATCTGATTTTGCCAAGCAAGAGGTCTGAAGAACTATTTTATTATTTAAATGATTTGTGACAAATTCTGACAGAAATTGCTAAATTTTTTAAACCAGTTTTCAAATTAACTCATACTAAGAAACAGATTTACTTATAATTTCTAAGAAAATTCTATCCATACTTAAAAACTCAAGCAGTAAATCCTGTTGTAAACAGTGTAATTTTGGGGACTATACAGTGTACTTCAAACATAACAAGTATATTCCTTCTTTAAGTGCAAAACTGGCTTCCATTATGAAGCCACTGTCAATGACTTTCTGCTCTCTTTCCTTCCTTTGTTTCATTGGCTGGGAAATGTGCACAGGTGTGGAAGCAAAGTAAAAACAGATACATTGTTGATTTACATTTAAAAAAAATATATTGTTATATCTGGATTTCACGTAATCTTTCAAAGAACCAGATTGCATAGAGGAAAAAGAAATAGAAAACATATAGCATTTAGTTTCTTTGGAATGCTGAACTTTTGTTGTTAGAAAGAAGAAAAATCCTTTTATTTTAAATTGATTATTTATGGTGATCTTTACAATATTTCATTTCCTTGTCTTTTTGAACCCTCCATTCTGTTTTCTATTTCAGTTGAATGCAAAAATATATGGATGGTAAATCAATGCAACATAGCCACAAAATTTTATTCAGAGTTAAGTTCTTTCCAATCACATTTAAACAGCTCCCTTCCACTACCACAAGCCTTCATCCTTTCTTTTCACCAGTTCACTGTCATCTAAGAAAATGAAAGTTAACAGAGAGATATTAAGACAGTGCACATGACAGAGAGTAAAATGCTTAAGCATAAACAGGAACTGTGCTATATCTGATGTTAAGCCCATGCATATATAGTGTTATTGGGTTAGCTATATTGTAGAATGATAAACTTATTTCATAACATAGGGTGAGGGGATAAGTAAAAAGTCATTGCTGTAGTCCTCTAGGGATGCCTCAGACTAGATAAATTTAAGACTGACATTCACAACTACAGTGGCCAAAATGGAAATATAGCCATTATTGCCCCCTTCCTGACCTTAAATAATAAAGAAATGAAATGACAGTGTATTTTGTGACTCAGAATAGATGTCATACACAAATAATGGGTTACTACCTTTAGAAAGGCTCATAACAGAGATAGAACAGCTGTTATCTTAGATAATGAATCTTACAATAAGAAAGGAAAAACAAATACTTTACAATATTTGCAGAACTACTTGAAAAAAAAGGAACTTTCGAAGTTTTCCATGAGGCGTCACCAAAGTCTTTACAGAAAGTTCCCATAACATGCAGAAGACATAAAAACCGAGCGCCTTTTTTTTTTTTTTTATTATGAAGGCACTTTGTGTGCAAATAGGAATGTTTGATGTTTAGCTGATCTAGAAAGTCTGATTTCTTAAAGGAACCACTAGCACCATGTTTGTACTCTGAATAACATGGATTAATTTAGTCACTAGAAAGGTCTTTTTGATATGCATAATCTGTACTTTATGTTTCAATTAGCAAGACTCAATGACAAACACACACTGTAGTAGTTCCTGCACAGCTATATAAAATAAAAATATATCACCATCCACGTTTTTGAGTAAGTTGAAGAAACAATGGTGAAATGAAAGGCTTTTGAAAACTGAGAAGTTCAATTATTCTTAAAAGCCAGACAAGGCTGTGATTTGAACCAAATAATAGAGGAAGGCTGGCCAGTGAAAGAATAAAAACTTTGTTCCTCTGTGCTATGTACCTGTTACAATATTTAGTGCATCTCTGTTATCTAACTGAAGCAGTTATATGCCATTTTAGTTTTTCTTATACAACATTGTGTTTTAATATTTAAATCTGGTTTGCCTACTTCCACATAATACTGACATTAAATAAGAACTAACAAGCACAAATTCTTCTTACGTCTGTACTGTTATTCAGAAATTATGTCAGTAAGCTTCAGCATAGTCTTCCAGTATTCATTAATATTAAATGAAGTGGTTAACAAATGGTTTTGTAAAAACAGTATAATAAGCAGAAGCATTTACCTCAGCATTTAGAAAGCTCACAACAAATAAACCACACTGGAATAAATACATAAGGTATTTAGGCATGTATTTAAAATGTGTAATTGTATTCATTCAAGTTCAGATGCTAATTCTCCATACATTTGATTAGTGCTTGCAGTGATTGTCTTTAAATGTATGTTTTCCTACAAGAATATTCAGAAAACTTTTGTTAAAAACAAATAAATAAACACTCAAAAACCCCAAAATTATTACATCCTGATTTTTTTGTTTGTTTTTGTTTCTGTTTTTGTTTGGTTTTGTTTGGTTTTGTTTGGTTTTGTTTGGTTTTAGTGTTTTTTAGCTTTAAAACAAAAGTAAGATGCTCCACAATCCTGAAAAAGCTCCAACCTCTTTACTCTTTCAGAACAGCAAGCTCTTTTTTTATCTATGCACAGAGTTGTTTGTAAGTATCTGTCAGTTTATCCATCTGTCCAGAAAATAACTGCATATCTACAGGATATATCTCTGTGCCTTTTTTTTTTTTTTACATTTTTTCTTGTTTTAGAATGAGAGCTTTAGGAAAAAAACAAACAAACAAAAAAAATTTATAATCTTACAATTTTGCCCCTCTGGGGAAGAAGGTTATTTTGCTGTCTTTCTTATTTTTCATTCTTCTGGATCAATAATCATTCACTGAGGAATTCAGGTGAAATCCTCCTTTTAATCTCTGAAGTTACAGAGGAACTATCACATCTGAACAAATGCAGCCTCTTGGGAATGTAAATAGATGCTTAGTTTCTGATTATCTCTTTATTTTCCTAGCTTGACTGATTTTGCCCATGCATGCATGCTGGTGGGAAATAAGAAAGATCTTTCAGAGTTTGTTCAATGCCTCATTCAATATACAACAACCTTAAGATTGGGGTGGTAATTAGTTACCTTATAGTACATATGATTCTTTAATAGAACATTTTCTTTAAGAGTCTGTACTGTTTGTGCATCTATCCAAGACTGGATTCCTCATGAATAACAATTTGCACCATAAAGCAAGACTTCCACATCACTTAGTACATTATACATAAAAATGGAAGGTGAAAAAAGCTCAAGGAAGTAGTTCTTTTACAAAAAAAAATATTCTTTTTTAAGTGATTGTCCAGACAAATTCCATCTCCAGTAACCAGTATATAATTCTTTCAGCAGGTGTTAGGTTATCTTCATTTGAAGATAAAGTTCAGGGCAAGCCTATTAAAGTAATCTAAATCTGCATTCTAGACCAGAGGCACAGGGAACCTTGGACAGGGACATGGCAGGGAAACCCGGAGGGGATAGTATAGAACCACTGTTCAATAGTATCAAAGACGGAAGTGTTTCTGAGACAGTTCACAGATGATAATGTCCCTCTCTGAATGTGCTTTTAAATTACATTTGCTGTCATACCTCTGATACAAGACAACAAGCTTTGACAGTACTTGCAACCCACTTGCAATACCTTGGGACAAGGAGGTCATGAATGTAGAAGCAATCCTAATGACTACCACAACTTTCTGAAATGTCCATTGCTTAGAAAATGCCTTACTTAACATTTAAAAAATATCATATGAAAATTATATTTAAAAAGATGAGGAATTTAGAATAAATATGCCATAATTTAATCTATTTTTGTTGTTGTTGTTATTACTCAGCTCTTTAAGAAGATACTGGACATTTGGACCTGGATTCCTTTCTGCAACTGGAGGAATACTTTAAATTAGAATGTAAGTCACATTTTTGTCCAGAGAGAGAGAAAGAGGAAAAATGTTTCAGAAATGATGGTCAGAAGTGGACCGAATCACTTGTAGGAATATCCTATAGTCTTTAAATGACCATAGAAATAGCTTGGGGTGACTACGGTTCTAAAATAGATAAAGTCTGGAAATACTTTGTTTGAGTCAGGTACCTGAAACCAGAATAAGCATTCTGGGGGAAAGCACCATTTTCCCCCTGTGTCTGTAAAATGGAAGGTAGCTTAATGGGAGGTCCTGCTTATATGTGGTCAAATGACTTGATAAACTCATTGGAAGCCCGAGATGCTCTTAACTATGTGATCAAGAGGTAATATGTTTCTTCATAGATTTAGGGAAAAGAGAAACTAATTACAGTGTTCCTGAGGAAAAAAAAAAATAAATTACCAAAGCCTTTTTTTTTTCTGTTGTTGTCACGGAGAGACCCCAAAGTCAGTTTTAGGGGGCAAAACAAGTTCCAAAACAGACTTTATTCTGGCCGGAAAAGTACGGCCAATGAATTGACCAAAATAGGGTTTATAAAATTAGTTATCTTTACGGTAACATAAGATAAAGGTTTGGATATCAGTTGAGGAGATTATTGGGGTGCAGCAAATGAGAATAATGAGGATCCACAGCGTGCATGCACACACTCACAAGAAACAAAGCCAGAGCCCTCTGAGTCCAGGATACTACATTCGCCTGATTCAGCAAGGACTACACTTGCCTGGTCAGCAAGAACTACAGTAGATTGTCACTCACCCAAACGAGGAGGTGAGTTGCTTCCAATCCTGGGAAGTTTCCTTAGACAGCGTTTCCGCCTAAGGGGAGGGCTCCGGTAGAGACCTGCTGCTCTAAGACCACACAAAGGGAATCTTCACTGGGGACCCCATTTTATAGTCTGATCAGATCTGGCTGTGGGCATTCCAGAAGCTCCTAGCCTTCTCTGGGCCCCTGCTCCTCTGCTAACAACCCTGTCCAACCGACTCCGGGTGCCACAAAAGAGCCATTAACTGCCCCCATTGAAGGAGAGGGGGATGTGGGGATGTACAACTCCGACAGCAGTTCTCAGAGTGGGCAAGAGTGCAACTGCTACAGTTGTCTCAGTTGTCTTCAAGGAGAATGACAGGAACATGTAGAAGTACTAGATCATGACTGTTTTCAAGGAGGATTTAAGCATCATCATCATAATTTTTTTTTTTCCCCACTAGCAGGTAGGATCAATATAATTTTAAATATTAGAAAAAAGTCAGTTATAACAGTCAACAGTTCAAAACTGGTATTGCCCCAATCGTAATGGGGAAAATTTGACTGGCAGAGTCTCTAATATTCCTGAGTATTGGAGAGCCAGAATAAAGGTGTGCCTGCTACATTTGTGGAGGAAAAACATTCACTCCTTTCTGGACAACAGTAACAGTGGAGGCTATGCAAGCAACCCACTCAAAGAAATAAATGGCCCAAACCCAGCAATGACATCCTAATATGCATCTGAAAAAAAAAATCTTAACTCACATAATTGTTTCTTTTGCTTTGAACACATTACCACTGGTTTTACACTTTTTTTTTTTTTTCTCTTCTGATACATCATAATCGGAAATAAATAGAATCACAATACAGCAAAATCAACTGAATAGAGATTTTAAAGTCAACATAATTAATGTGTCTTTAGTAGCTCTTTTATTCCATCTGAACTTGGCACTTTGCCTTTCTTTTTCTCAGGGTTCAGCTCAGCTCCTCTTTGCACACAGATTTTCTTAGATGTTTTTAAGGTGCCCATAATATTCTTCTTGTCTCTTGAAAATACTTCTATTGTCCTCCACAGGTACATGTTTCAGGACCTATTTCTCCCTAGTGCTGATGAAGACTCCTCAAGCAGCCCTCAGCTTTATCCTTTTTTTTTTTTTCCCTTGAACTGTTACATTGTCATTCTTTTAGAAATTTCAAGGTACATTCATAATGTTGAATCGTTCTTAACTTAGAGATCTCTGTGAGATTCTCCTCCTATTTTGCTATAACATTCTCAAACTCTTACATCCCATGAGGCAACTATTGTACAAAAGTTCATAAAGGTGTGGAAAAGTAAATGCAAGTATAGAATGGTTTCCTGACAGAGAAAATACCTGATTATTTGGCATGTAGAAACTCTAGTGATGTGAAGATTAGGAGATTTGCAGATTTAAGTGATGATTCCATCTATAATGTTGTCTGGCACAGTTTAGATTGCAGAGGCAGAACAAGGCATATGTATCTAATTAATACTTTTGAACCATGGAAATTCTATATGATTCTTGGAATGGGAAGGAAAAAAATATTGGTATGATGAGAATTGGATAGGATTGCATGATAGTTCAGGCTGGAAGGACTTCAGGAGGTCTCTGGCTGAAAACAGGGTCAGCTGTGAAATTGGATTAGTTACTCAGGGCTTTATCCAGTCTGGATACTCAGTTACAGTTTCTGCTATTTTAACAATCCCTTTGATCAAATAGAAAGTCATTCACAATTGAATCTAGTTAAATGACATTTTCCACTGAATAAAGCTACAGAAAATTATAATTTATAAAGTTTAATACTAGAATTACAAAACAGCCATAAAATAGGCTTGGACATAACTTGGGCTACCAATATTGTGTACCTGAGCTGTACAACTATCAGAAACACCTCTTGAACTGTATTTTTTTTCTTTAGTTCTGCAGAGGTTCATGTATGAGTACAATCTTCTACCTAACACAGCCATGGAGAAGTGGTTTGTAATAAGTAGCTGAATTGTCTCTGTCCCCTTATATTTTAAAATTTGATGCTTTATTGCTTAAGTACTCCTGCATGTTATTATGAGTTTTCAGTGAAGCTGAGAAATAAATGCATTAATCTGAAAATAGGTAAAATATGTCATCTATTGTATTGCTGGTTTTGAAATGTATTTTCTTTTTTCTAACATTTTCATACACTTTGCTAGTAAAAAATCCTAGAGTTTACAGAAATGCTAGGAAAGGTTCCAGTCAAAAACTAAATCAGACTGCTTTCTCTTAAGGTGTTGAATATCCAAGCTATATTAATGAGTAAGATAGTTAATGCTCTAAAAATACAACAGATCAAAACTTATCGTATGGATTTCAAAATAGTACAAATAAAACAAGAATAATATAGTATAAAGAAGTCTAGAATTCAATCACATTATTTCTGTCTATTGGAGCTCCATATGCAAGATTTTGTTGACATCTGCATTGAACCAAACATAAGATCGCTCCTGAAACATATGCATAGAATGGGATTAACCTTAATAGCTTTAGACTTTTACCATGTAGATACCTACATGAACTAGTCATCTAGCCTCCTTTAAATAGACAAGAAGAAAAAATAGGAATTTTCAGGATGTACTTAGCTTGACCTATCTTAAAATTCTACCTCAAGAGTAGAAAAAATGCTGTCTGGAAAAAGTGTTTAATCCAGACACATGACAAAACCAGAATGGTGCCCGTAGAGGCTACATTTAGGATCCACTCACACACACATACACACACAACAACCCAAGAAAACCCCAAGGAAAAAATAGCACAAAACAATTAAAGGGTTTTATTTGGTTAGTTGATTGGTTTTGTTTGTCTATTTTTTGTTTGATTTTCAATTTTTAACATGTTTACTGTTTTGTATGTAACTGCCACTTAAATGTAAATTGCTTTTCACTATTTTTGACATTTTTTTCCTATTCTGTTCTCATTAATGTTAAATAATTCTGCTGGCAGAATTATGAACACAAAAGCTCACACATTTAAAAAATACTCATGCTAGTCACTTGGTAGTATAGATACATAGAATCAACTCCAAAGTAAATATTAATATTTGGAAAGAGGCTCAAACTCTGAATCTGGTGATTGTCATATCATATTGTCAGTGACTCTACTCATTCTCAAGTCTAGGAAATTAGATATTAGGTGTTTTTAAGGTACAGCAATTCAATTACTTCAGTTTCTAGTTTGTACATAAGCCTGATAGACAAACAGAACAGGCTTGGAAATCTGTAGAAACTTATTAAGGTGTTTCAAGTCTCTGTAAACTTATGTCTTACAGCTCTAGCTCTAACATTTTTTATTATACTGAAAACTATTAACACTGTTGTTTTTTGTTTTTTTTTTTTTTTCCCAAGGATGTCTAATTATTTTTTTTTTTTCTCAGTCACAAAAAAACAAAAGCATTTGGTTTTTTAGACAATTTCTTTACATTTGTTTTGGAAAAAATGTCTGTGTACACCTGTATAATGTTTTACTGCAGAAAAATAGAATACTTTCCATCATACCTCGTAAAAGGATATGTATAGCATGGGTTGCATGGCTGAGTAGCACATAATCATAAATCTATTCAACATCTACTGTTTCAGTGGTATATCAATATGAATATCAACCTGTTATACTAATTAGAAATTCAGATTTAGAAATAAATTAGCAATTATCTTATTAAAAATAATTGCTAAACATAGCCCATTAAAATGTCAGATACATTTAAAATCATGAATCCTAGTAAAGAAATGTGTCATGTCTACACCAGCTCTTTACACCCACTATGATATAATATATATTTTTATTATATATACTTATAGAAATAGATACACATTTATTGAATATAAATAAAATTAATATAAATTTTATAATGTACATATATACTTCATCAGTACTTGCTGATATTACAATGCAATATGCAATGAAATAATCTCTAGAAAAAGCAAGATAAGATACAAGCATATGTTAAAGACTAGTGTTACATTAAACATTCTGAGCCATAAGTGTACTGTAATGTCAAATGTCATGCAATATCTTGCTTTCTTCTCTATGAATAACCTACAGGCAGAGAAATACTAAAAAAACAATTATTGGTCAAAAAGACCAAAATAAATTAAGTGAAAAATTTATAAATTTAAATGTTAAGGATAGGCTAATAAAACCACATTGTATTTGTTTATCATGCATCTATCATTATGTAGTAAAATGAATCCCCTATTCATATAAATTAATTTTCATCAAAAATCAAAATTGAAGGGGTTTTCTCTCTTCCCAGATCCATTTAAGGTAATATTACCCAAATAATTTTGAATCACACTCTGTGGAAAAGATATTACTTCAAATAGAGAAAATCTAAGTACATCATTTCTGTCACACGAGATCCAATGACTGTACACTAGAAGAAGGAAAAACTCTTATTTTTCTCAGTAACATTTTCATCATCATGACTCTAATTCCAAACATATTTTCTGAAATGTTACAGTGGTAAAGCTCGTTTAAGTAGCTTTTTAAAATCACACTTTTGTGTAAACCTTGATGTTGCTCAGAAATTAACTAGAACATCATTAAATCAGGCTTCTGTTTAATGTTATCTAACTTTAAAGCTCCTGAAAATAAGGAGCTTAGGCTAAAAAACAGTATGTCTATCAAAAGAGAAAACTATGCACTTCCAGGGCACAAGTGATCCTATCCAAACTTTTAGCATGGCCTGTGTCTGTCTTCCTAGAGAGACCTCTTTCCATCTGTTTTATAGGGGGCATAAACACCTAGTTGATGATAACTTCTTATCTTTCAGGTACCTGATGTGAACATAGATAAAACCAAAGATAAGTCACCTGTTTTTAACAACATATTAGGTTTAGGAAGTTGCATCTTCAACTCATGTCACTGTCTACTTACTTGTGACTGCTAACAACACAAGTTACTCCCTCATCAAGGAGAATGACCATACTATTTCTGAAGAGCAGCAGTCTGCCTTACACTGGATTCAAGCTTAGGTGGCTTCCCACTAGATTAATTGTCCATGCCAGATTATACTAATGTTTTTTTAATGAATCCTCATTCATAAATCACAGTCCAGCTGTTTTCCACTGTGGGAAGCTATATTACTGAAGAGCTATTACCAGGCTGGCACCTGCCCTCGTCACTTTACATCTTACAAAGCCATTTTGATTATAGTTACTTTCATTTATTTTTAAGTACTTTGCATGCAGAAATAATATGTGGATGACCAGAAAGGTCTCCAGAATATTCAGCTCAGTTCTAGTCATATTATGTAGGTCAAGGAAGTATACACACGTAAAACTCTTTGCAAATAGTCAAAAATTCTTGCTATAGCCCAATAAATAATCAGTAAAACAGAACATGAATGTTAAACAGATAAATTAATCAAAGAGTTAATTAATATAAGCTTTCATATATTACCAATAATTGATAAACAGTTGGTTCATCTGACCATGGCTTTTTATATCAACTTGAGCAGCTTGCAATTTTAATTTTTAGAGTGCATATTTACAACCAAAGATTTTATTTCTAATCTCTTTTTACATTTAGTTTACATGAAAGGCAGAAAAATCTGAAGAGTTTTCGGAACTCTAACAATCATCTTCATAGTTCATCACATGATTATTTTCTATGTAGACGTACCAAAGTTATCCCACCTAATATTAAAAACCTAAGCTTTCCATTTCTCATGTAGATAGTAGAGAAAGAAACAGAATATCTCCAATTTATCCAGATGTTGGAAACATCAAAAAGCCTTTTGGATTTATATCAGCTAGAAATGAAATGTTGATGCTTAACATTTGACAAAAAGAACTTTAGTCTAAATGTTTGTAAACTTTCATATAAGTTGCAGGACATGTGAAATTCCTTCTTCTGACACGTGAGATTCATTTTCATAAGCCTGGAAGTTCAGATCAGATAGTATTTGGATCCCTCCTTGACTAAGCACCAAGGTATCCTTACAAGAAAGATCACAGAGAGGAAGGATGAAGCTGCAAACATTGTGTTGACATACAGTCAGGTTCCAGTATCCTGACAGTGCAGGACACCCGCATTAAAGAAATGCATAGCTAGACTGGCTGTAAAGCCTTATGTGGTTAGATAATAACCCATATATTTAATTCACTACACAAACATGAACTGATTTGATGTTGTTTTTCCATGAATCCTTGAAAATAAATAAGTTTCTAGTAAGTTATGTGCACAACACAATATTAATTGCAAAAGGAATAAGCTTATATTTCTTACAGCCCATTTTTATAAATATGTAAACACTTACAATTGCTTAATTTTTACAGTGGAACCATCTCAATCAGTAGAGTTTTGTTTAACTTCAAAGTGAACAGGAAACTGCAGGAGGACAACATTATTATTATTATTATTATTATTATTATTATTATTATTATTATTATTATGTGTAATTTAGACAGCAATTGCACTAACACATTTATTGCTGTTACTTTCTTTCAGTTTAGAAGGAAAACAATTTGACCTACAAAACAGATTCTCTTGGTATTTTGTCAAATTTACTTTATGCCAGCAGCAGTCACTGATTTTAATTGAATGGAAACAACAGCTCTCATCCTTTGTGTCACATTGCTGAATTTTGTATCATTGAATTTCTATCTGATTTCACTGGGACCTGCCGAGTGTGGCTTACGCCAACCTCTAAGTCTCCTTGCTATACTTCTTTCCAGGGCAGCATTGTTTGCCTTTTTTGTGCTCTCTGATTAAATTGACAGCATTTTACCTTTTGTGACTCCTGTGTCATTTTCTGTTGACAGCATCTAGTAATGGTAACAGACCAGTGTCCTTGTGGAAGGGGCAGAAACCATTGATTGGCTGGGTGTATTAATGCAGACCCTTTAAAAGTCATGCAGACGTGGCTTTGTGCTAACTGGCAGCTGAATGGGAGCCAGTGAAAGACATTATTAACCACAGATAAGACTCAGCACCCTCTATTCACTACCAATGTCATTTTGTACCATTTGAGGAGCAGTTGGTAGCAAAATTTGTTAAAGCAATTCTTCTCCTCCCTATACACATCCCGAACTGAAGCTATTTAAGGCAAAAGAGTGGAAATAGTGATCTGATTAGACTGATGTTGGTAGGATGCTCATATAATTTCCAGGGAGCTGAAACACTTAATGCAATATATCTGCACTTCACAGCTAAAATCTCTTTAGGACAACAAGATAGGCCCTGCTGCCATGAGAGGTTAAATGTTTACCATGGATAGGGAATTCATAATTGCCTTTTTAGAAATGAATGATTAAAAGTGGTTACAAGAAGCACTTGGCTATATAAGTCCTATCCGTAAAACACAAGGGAGATGTAATAATTATGTCAAATCCTTCCATTATAATACTTCCAAATAGGGTAGAAAAATGAAAATACCAAAATTATTAACTTCACAAAACATCTGCATTTAAAAATAAAGCGTTTGAGAAATGGTCTTTGTGTAAGCTTATATGCTGAACATGAAGCACTTATTCAGCTCCACTTCTGTTTAGCAACAAAATCAGGCTGGTTTTTGTCATATTTTCAAGATTTACACACAAATTCCAGTGTTTTCTCTAAATTAAGAAATATACCAATAGTTAAGGTAGAAACTACAGTGTGAACTTTGTCTTCCTTCTGCTCAGGTTACCTTATCATGAATAACATAAACTAACCAATGTAATTTGAATTTTCATCAGCATTCTGGAAACATAACTGTCCTCATATTTTCATCAGAAACTGAGCATTTCATCTTGAGTTTTAGTCACCCATTGAACAAAATATAATTCTGATGGCAGGTCAACATTTCTGATAAAAAGTTATACTGTACACTAAGGTATACTAGCTCATGCACACTGTCACATCAGAGTAACTGGCTTCCATACTACAACTGTCTCACATCCAGCCACCTCTAAGCAATACTGCAATAAATTCAGCCTATCTGCATCCACCCTTTTAAATATTTCCTAATTATTGCAAGACATTGTGGAAGCTGAAGGAAAGTCCATATTCCCAGTGACTTGTATAATACAAGTAGTACCCACATATATATAAGCAGGACATAAAAAATAAGTACTGTCATATGATTAAGTCAAAAGATGGTATTTGTTGTACATTATTTTGAGGATAATTAAATCCCCCCCTACTGTGACATTACACATGTACTATTCCATAAAATCAGTAGAATGATATTTACTTTATTGAGTGATTTTCTTCCCGATAGTGATTGTTTTGCTCTACTGTGCCACAGTGCTGCCTACTTAGGTTATTATTCACTACCTACTGTTTTCAAAAAATATCTTTCTGATTATGAACAATATAATTAATTTTCTTTTTTTTTTAGATTTTTTTTTTTAAACAACAAACATAGATGGTTTTTATAGGTGGTAGGAAAGAAAAAATTAAAACAAAAGGAATATTATGTCATTTGTATTCAGATTCATCATAATAACAGTCAATCCAGTTTTGACAAAGTGTCTTACACTTTATTAGAAAAATGTGTGGTGATATACTGCAATATTGTATATATCACTGTAGACTATTATTAGACTATTACTAAAACAATATTGTAGAATAGCTCTTCAGCTGAAGTGCAGCATCTCAATAGCAGGGATTCTCAAATGAGAATTCCGTTGTGTATATGTTGTCTCCACATATGTGCCAAAAAGCAAGTATTCAGAGCATCATTTTAAGTAAACTACGTCATTAATTAGGTCTTTGTATATTGACATTTTTTTGCTGCTGTATTTGAAATATCCCATTAAATGTCTAAAAATAGACATCCCTATAGTAATAAGGACATTGCAACATTTTTGGATGCTTGGGTGACACAGATGAAATAGCATCTGGTTGCAATCATAACTGATACAGACCTGTCAAACTACCTCCTGATGGATATTTTTGTTCCTGTGTCTCCAGTTCTAAGATAACAGCGATGTCTATGACACTCAGAGGTTGCTGTAATTAAACTCTCAGTCCATCTGTGCAGAAGATTTTACAATAATTTCAAGAATAGATTTTTTTCATTATTTGTACCTTTTTTATTTATTTATTTTTTTTTTTTAGCTTGTTATGGGATATATTATCCTGCATAATTTTCAAGAACAGTCTGTAAGGAAGTTTCCTCCAGAGTGTTTTACTGAAGCAGAAGGCAGCAACTACCTACGGTGCTTAAAGGTTAACTCCATTTTTTTCCTTTAAAACACCTATGTGCAAAGTGCAAGATGCTTCTTTTGTAAGACTTAGTGACAGTACTAGAACATAAAGTAGGGCAGAAAGCTTTTTTTCTTTTCCCTTTCTTCTGTGGCATTAAATATTCTATAGTTATCAAATGTGTAGGCAGTGAACCTACACTAGGGCTAGAGGTCAAAGAATTGTAAAGACTGAAGAAGACATGGGAAAAAAATAAGATTACTGATTCAGTAGATAGTCACATTTCACTTCTTGCATGAGCAATCATGTCAAGAAAACTGTATTACTGATTTCAACAGCTGTAGCAAAATATACTTTGCAGCCATGAGCTCATAAATTGGCAGATATATATGAAGGCCTCAGAATGATGGAAAACACTTTCAGAGTTCAAATAGGAGTGTATGTATTCAAAACTGTTTTCAATGAGCCTTTAAAGGAAAAAAACATATAACTCAAGCCTTGGAAACTTCTGTACAAATAGCACTAAAAGGTGGTACTCACTAGAGAATGACAATTCCATTTCCCTAGAAATTTTAAAGTCTCAGTATCTGTTTAATCTCATGTTGTGAACAAACAAGCAAACATGCAAAACCACCCATCATCCCCCCTCCCCACATCAACAATAGCTTTCTTCAGAAAATGAAGTGCATAGAATTGTAGTATCAGTATTCAATATTATCAATATACGATGCCACATTATAAAACATCTGTCTGAGCTTCTTGTTGACATGATTGGCTTCAATACCTTGTACAAACTCATTCAGCTATGCTTTCACCATCCCAGGTTAATATGAGTCATGCAGAGTACAAATGTAATGCTAGTTTTCATCATTGCTACCTAGTCTTACTGAGTGAGAAGTTTTGGTTGAAACCATCAGCTATCTGTTAGGTATTTCACCAAATAGATTCTAAATTCTTCCATTCATGAGTGAATAATCAAATGTAGAGGTATTCTGTTGCTTTTCTTGTAGTAAAATAGATTAAGAAAAAAATTATTCTTACATTAGAGGACAAAGGCTTTTATTAATGAGAAAATTAGAAACAGTTGAAAAATATGAGAGCTCTTTTGATGAGCAAAGAAGTAATGGGCAGGGATCTTTCTAAAAAAATCACAAATAAATCTTTTTTATCAATTTGAAACACCTTAACAATAAGGTAATGCATTCCTGAAAATAGATGTTTGTAATTCATTATTTGCTCTTCATCACAGTTGTGAATTATCTGGAGGCTTATGAAGATTATTGCCTACCTCACTAGCACATCTGTCCTCATTTCTTCTGTGTTCCCACTGGTGCTCCAAACTTTGGCTGCTGCTTAATGTTCCTCACAAGCTGAAGTTCTGCACAGCTGCTAGTGCCATCAGCTCTCACACCCTTGTGTAGTTCGTCACTTCCACCATATGATAAAATAAAGGGAAGGAGGAAGTAACAGAAAAGGAAGTTGTTATCTGAAGACTGGGAGCTACAACCATTACTGATTTGTCATTCTGTATTTTCCTTTTTAACAAAAGGCCACACAACTAACGAGAAACTGGAATTTATAATGCAATAGGTACAAATAAATACAACTTGGAAATTATGTTCCTAATATTTAAATATAGAGTTGTTTGTTTGTTTGTTTGTTTGTTTTTATAAAAAATCTCCTAAGCAGTCCACAGGAAGAATCACCAATATCAGCTCCCCACTTTAATAATTTTTTCTCTTCATATTTTAGGGAAGTGTATGCCACTGAGATCTCATTAGTTATTCTGCACCACATCTAATGGAGTTTTCAGTATCATCCGTAAAGTCAAGATACTTATAACTATTTTTCAGGTATATTTCATTTCAGTAAATCAGTAGAATCTGAAAGTAAGCTTAAAACAATCAAACAAAAACCTGTTTCAGTCTGGTCATCAGAATAATTTGGATTTATTAAAGAACACCACAACATGCCAAGAGGTAGGAAGGCTCAGTTAAAGCAAAACAAAACAAAAAACAAACAAAACAAGACAAAGAAAAAGAAAAAAGGAATCGAAGAACATGAAATCAGGTTTAAGCTTCCTATGATTATTCACAGAAATATAAGTTGACACTTTATGAAAGACTACAGTACTTCTTTAAAACTTAGTTTTAGAAGGAACTTCAAAAGATAAGATATTCCATTCATCAAGTAGATGTAATCACTACTGCCAAATTTGTCTGCCTTTCAGTTAAAGAGGATCCTAAACCCCTGGAATAATCCATTCCAGTGCTTAGCATTTAAATTATATATTTTTTTCCTGCTGTCTGGTTTTCCTCAGTGCGATTAAGCTTCACTACTTCTTGGCCTACACTGCTTGGAATATAGAAAAGAAAATTATTATGTTCTCTACTACGAATGTCTTTTTATGAAGCTGCTTACTCCATTCACTCCTCAGCCTTCCTTTTCTCTTTTTCAACTGTACATACTAATTTATTCAGGGTTTCTCCATTTGATCCTTTACACCAAACATTTCATGTTTTATTCTTATTTTGCCTATTGCTTGACTATTCACAGTTGCCCAAATATTTCTATCTATAAATATGGGGCCCAAAAGTGGAAGCAGTATTGCCATGGAGATCGTACAGTGTTCAGCAGAGTAGAAAGCTTGTTTCATATCTTCCGGGTTATACTTCCTGGTTACTTCTTCCTATTATTCTTGCTTTTTGTTGTTGTTGTTTTTTGTTTGTTTGTTTGTTTTTATGGCCTTGCTCAATTTGATTTAGACTTCACTAAAATCAAGATACATGTGATCCTTGTTGCTCCTTTGTTTACAACACTTCCATCATTTTATACATAGAAACTGACTGATTCCTTATAAACCCATACAGGTCACAATTCTTCTTGTTTTCCTATAGGTGTCTCCAAATATTTATTTATTTATCTGTCCTGGGTGTCAAGGTGACAAGAGTATCATTCTCTACTTTCCTCTTTTTGAAGATGAGACCAAGGCCATTTTCCTCCAGACTTTTGACAGAAGATCATGTATTTTCAAAAAGGCTTAATGACTTCTCAAAAATAATTACTAATGGTTCTCAGATTCCATCAGCTTATACTTTAAATAATGGGGGCTGAAACTCAATAGTTCCAGACAATCTGAAAACCTGTAATTTGTTAAAATTGTCTCTAACCTGTTCTTCCTCATTCAAGGATGAGATCTGATCCTGCGCTGAAGTTGTTGACAGACTTCATTAACCACAGGATAATAGATGGCTTTTCTTAAAACAAATGGAAGTCCCCACAACTTTCCAGCCACATCTCTGCTGCTAAATAAATTATCAATATTGCTCATATTAATAATTGTTTACACATCGTTTGGCACTGGTTTGGCTCACTACATCTCATACTGCCTGAGGCACCACGGAGGCACAGTACAGTAATTTGAACAAGACTACATCAGATTTCATTCCCTCAGCTTTCTACAGTTCCCCAAAACTACTGCAGTAAGCTTTACACTGGCCATCCCCACTACATACCCTCATGTCATACACTGCAGGCAACAATACATATCTTCCAGCTGTATCTATAAATTCAGCTACACGTAGGAGCAGTCTCAGGCAAGGGAATACAATTTTCTGTGCTCACAAACTCATGGAGTATCCCCAGTAGGGTTTTGGCACATTCAAGCTAGCACCAGCCATTCCCCAGCACAGCTTGGCAGTTATAACTTTACTGGGGCCATGTCCAATAGAGAATTTCCCTGCATCCACAGTTTGGAAGTTCAGTTTGCAAGCTATATAGTGTTAGCTGACATCAGTTCCTGGCCATGTTAACTTTGCTGGTGTAGATACAGTCTCAGATCCTCACTGCAACAGAGTCTCCATATTATATCAGATCCAGAGCTAAGTGCTGTATATTACTTACGTTAGGGATTGGAAAGGACCTCAAAATATCATCTAGTCCAATCCCCCTGCCAGAGCAGGAACACCTAGATGAGGTTATACAGGAAGGAGTCTAGGCACCTTTTGAATGTCTCCAGAATAGGAGGCTCCACAGCCTCCCTGGGAAGCCTGTTCCAGTGCTCTGTTATCCTCACTGAGAAGAAGTTGCTTCTCATATTTAAGTGGAACCTTCTGTGTTCCAGTTTGTACCCATTGCCCTTTGTCCTATCATTGGTGTCACTGAGAAAAGCCCGGCTCCATCCTCATGACACTCACCCTTTGCATATTTATAAACATTAATGAGGTCACCCCTCAGTATCCTCCAAGATAAAGAGACCCAGTTCCCTCAGCCCTTCCTCGTAACGGAGATTCTCCACTCCCTTAATCATCTCGGTTGCTCTGCACTGGACACTCCCAAGTAGTTCCCTGTCCTTCTTGAACTGAGGGGTCCAGAACAGAAGGCTGGACAAGAACAGATGAGGTTGGTCAAGCATGACTTCCTCTGGGGTCTCAGAAGTATGGGGCTCCTCAGGACAGCCTCTGGCAGAGTAGACAGAGACAAAGAAGGCATTCAGTAATTCTGCCTTCTCTGTATCTTCTGTCACCAGGGCACCCACCCCATTCGTCAGTGGGCCTACGTTGCCTCTGGTGTTAGTTCTATCTACCATGTATTTGAAAAAGCTCTTTCTGTTGTCCTTGACCCCTCTCACCAGGTTTAATTCTAAGGAGGCCTTAGCTTTCCTAGTTGCCTTCCTACATCTTCTGGCTGTTTTATTTAATGTCTTCACTTTGTTCTGTGTCTTCATCCTTATTTTTGTACTAATAAAACTGTTTCAATTTTGTTTGAGTTCAATTAGAAGTATGCAATGTAGCCATGTTTGTGACTCTTCAAATTTTCCTCTACAAGGTGACACAGCTTCTCGGAAGTCTTTCAAACTAATTCCTATTTCTCTTCAAGCCTGCCTTCCTGTTTCATTTCTATTGTATTTCCTCTTTCCCTTTCTGAAGACCATGAAGGTAAACATTTCCTACTTAGCCTACCTAACTAGATCCCACCTCAATATTCCCAATCAGTTCTTCTCTATTAATTAGAATAAAAACTATTAATTAGAATCACATCCTCAAGATGTTTTCTGCACCTTCTGTACAACTAAATTGTTATTAATTCCTTCCAAGAATTTGTGGATCAGTATGGCCAGGGGATTCATCTCATCCAGCTGTTGAAATCAACATTGCAGACTAAGAAATCTGACTGTGACATTCAAAGATTCAATTATAGTCAGAGGAGAAAAGAAGCACTTGGAGTACATCACTCATGTGCTGCATAGCAAGTGACGGTTGCTGTTACACACCAATTAGGCCGATCACTTGAGGGAATAGCTTCAGCTAAGACAATGGTTTTGGTCCACTCACCAATTGGATCTTAAAAGAACTACGGCTGCTTTAATCACAGAATTTGTGAAATGACTTTTCAGTACATAGATAACTGTAGATTGCTCACAGGAAAGCAATGAAACAATTAAAGATTTTAATCCTGTCATATCATATGACAACTCTAATTTACTTGATTTCCTTTTAAGTGTCATTGTACTGATTGCAATTAACTTAGTTCAAATTTACACATTGACCTAAAATACTAAAATTGGTGGTAACTGCTGTTGTTCTGCTGGTTCTCTCCTCTGTTACATTGGAAAGTTAAAAACATGGAAATGGTTTACTAGGTTTGTAATTAGCTGAACATTTCTGTTGTCCTAAAAGTCTTACATTGGAAAAAAGTAGTTCATTTTTGTTTGAGAAAATGCCAACTGTGAAAGCAGGCAACAAGATCAATTATCCAAGGGGGCTTTGACTTTTATTTTTAACTGTTTGTCAGTGAATTTACCACCCACAAGCTTCTCTGTGGGTGTATGCACGTGCAGAGAGTATCTTTCAGGGCTGCTCAAATTCTGCATGGGAATGTTTTCTGTTTGCTTATTCTTCTATTCTCCTGATCTATATGTGTAAGAGTCAGTTTAAAAGTTCTCTACACAATCAAGAAATATAATATGTGCTGGGATTAGGAACTCTAGAATGGTATGGGAACAATGTGCTTCTGCCTTTTTATTTTATGAAGACTTACAGAGCCTACAGTTTGGGACAGCTTATTATAATAGGATCAGAAATTTAATGTATGCAGTAACAGATCTTTGTCCCATGCAGTGGATCTGCACTCCTCAGCCTTTTTAGATTTACTGTATTTATTTGGTCTATTAGAAAATATTACCCACAGTTACCACACTCTACTACATGAGATACTCTTCTAAAATAACAAATTTTAGTAGCTAAATCCCTTCCGTATTTCAAATTCCACAATAATGGAATAAATGATAGCATTTCTGTAGGCTGGCTTTTTAGTGGTAGGCTAAACCAGGTACTGGTACCTAGACTGGTGGGAAAGAAATAACAATAAATGTTAATAATTTTTTCCTTTCACATTACAAAGAGACTACATGAAAATGTATATCATTAGCAACATATAGGCAGATATCTCCATGGCACCAAAAAACTAATCATACACAAATAATAAAAAGGAATTATGATAAGTGAGGTTTAAAGGAACAATTTCCAAAAGCTTTACATCTCACCAACTAATATTTATTTCTAACTAAAATAAAAGTTATCCTTTAAACACAAAAGTTCAATAGTAGACCTAAATCAGAAAAAGTCAAGACAGGATTTCTTGGCTAAAAACTAATTGCAGAAATCACCAGATGAGATTCTATGGCCCATGGCCATGTTGTACAAGAGGTCAGACTGTGAAATTTTCTAAATCTACAAAAATAGAAGTTGTTGTCTTTGATAGGATACAATTGTAGCTTCCTAATTTTTTTTTTTTTTTTTTATTTCACACGGTGAAAGCTTTTTCTCTTCAGACCTTAAGAAAGCAATTGACACTTTTTTTCTATTACTTTCAGTCTTGAGTATACCATTACTTTCAAATATTATAAAATAAGGGTACTCTTTGAATTCATGTATTGGACTAGGGATTGAACACCCTGCTCGTCGCTGTGATGGGGTGACTTTGTCCAGCTGCCAGACACTTACCCAGCTGTTCTCTCACTCTGCAATTCCTCAACACGATAGGGGGAGAAAATAAGATAAGAAAGCTCAGAGGTCAGTATAAAGAAAGGGACATCACTTGACAGTTACTGTAACAGGCAGAACAGAGCCGACCCAGGGAATATTAATTTAATTTATTGATAACCTAAAACAGAGTAGGATAATAAGAAACAAAGACAAAAAGCTAAAACACCTTCTCCCACACACACCTTCTTCCCAGGTCCAGCTTCATTCCTTTATTCCTCCATTCTCTGCCTCGCACTCCCGAGTGACTCAGGTGAGATGGGGAATAGAACGCTGTCCATAACAGTTTCTCTCTGCTATTCCTTTCTCCTCACACTTTTCCACTGTTCCGGTGTGGGTCTTTCCCACGGGTTGCAGCTTCCTTCAGGGCATTTTCATCTGCCATGGCATGGGGTCCTCCATGGGCTACAGCGTGGATATCTTCTGCACCGTGGTCTTTCATGGGCTGCAAGGGAATCTTTGCTCTGTTTGCCTGGAGCATCCACTCTCTCCCTCGCCTCTCACATTCTTCCATCACCTTTCTGACTACAGGATTGTTTCTCACTTTTTTTCCTCATTGCCTATGCAATATTTCTAATATTTCTTTGACTGAGACACTCACCTGTGCCCTGCAATGGGTTGGTTGGAGCTGGATGGAACCAGCTGCATCTGGCATGGGGTAGTTCCAGACTCTCCTCACGAAGGGTGCCTGGCATCACCCCTTGCCATCTACACACAACACAGTTATTAACATCTTCCCTGACTGTTTTTGACTGTTCTAAATTTGGGTGTATTTTTTTTTCTTTTTTGGTAGAAAGACCTGACTACAATGCAAGATGAGACTGGAGATGCCATTAGAACTCTGAAAAAAAACATCATTCCTTTGTCGTCTTTAATTTAGCAGCATTGTCAAATATAACTCTTCCACTGTCATGGCTTATTCCATTTTGTTTTCATGCCAAATAACGCGATATGATACAGATGACCGGCATGCATTCTGTAGTCCTTGTATGCCATCCTTGCATTTGAATAAGCTGGAAATAAAGAACTCTGATGGACTACTTAAAACTGGAATATAGTGCCTTAGTTCATCTTGAAGTGTTGTCATGATTTGAAATGCAAATCAACACAAACAGGTAATAATGCTTGTATCTCAGAAATCTGTTGAAATTAGAGAGTGCCAATAAACAAGTTTCATGCCTTTTATGGTTTAGATAGCAATGTTGTCAAGTTTTGCAGTTATGCAGCCTGAAGACGGCTGGACTTGCAGCAGAATTAACTGTAAACTGCTTCTCTGTATCACAGAATCACAGAATGTTAGGGATTGGAAAGGACCTCAAAATATCATCTAGTCCAATTGCCCTGCCAGAGCAGGAACACCTAGATGAGGCTACGCAGGAAGGAGTTCAGGCACCTTTTGAATGTCTCCAGAGTAGGAGGCTCCACAACCTCCCTGGGAAGCCTGTTCCAGTGCTCTGTTATCCTCACTGAGAAGAAGTTGCTTCTCATATTTAAGTGGAAACTCCTGTGTTCTAGTTCATACCCATTGCCCCTTGTCCTATCATTGGTTGTCACTGAGAAGAGCCTGACTCCATCCTCACGACACTCACCCTTTGCATATTTATAAACATTAATGAGGTCACCCCTCAGTATCCTCCAAGATAAAGAGACCCAGTTCCATCATCCTTTCCTCATCACGGAGATTCTCCACTCCCTTAATCATTTCGGTTTCTCTGCACTGGACACTCCCAAGAAGTTCCCTATCCTTGTACTGAGGGGCCCAGAACTGAACACAGTATTTCAGATGCAGTCTCACGAAGGAAGAGGGGAAGAAGGACCTCTCTCGACCTACTAACCACACTCCTTTTAATACACCCCAGAATGCCATTGGCTTTCTTGGCCACAAGGGCACAGTGCTGGCTCATGGTCATCCTGCTGTCCACCAGGACCCCCAGGTCCCTTTCCCCTACACTGCTCTCTAATAAGTCACTCCCCAATTTATACTGGAACCTGGGGTTGTTCCTGCCCAGATGCAAGACTCTACACTTTCCCTTGTTATATTTCATTAATTTTTTTCCCTGCCCAACTCTCCAGCCTGTCCTGATCTTGCTGGATGGCAGCACAGCCTTCTGGCGTGTCAACCACTCCTCCCAGCTTAGTGTCATCAGCAAACTTGCTGATAGTACACTCTATTCCCTCATCCAAGTCATCGATAAATATATTGAATAGTACTGGTCCCAGTACTGACCCTTCAGGCACTCAACTAGATACAGGCCTCCAACTAGACTCCACCCCATTGACCATGACTCTCTGGCTTCTTTCCTTCAGCCAGTTCACAGTCCACCTCACTACCCAATTGTCCAGATCGCACTCCCTCAGTTTAACTGTAAGGATGCTGTGGGAGACTTTATCAAATGCTTTACTGAAGTCAAGGTAGACCACATCCACTGCTTTGCCATCATCTAGCCACCTCGTTGTGTGCTCATAAAAGGTGATGAGGTTGGTCAAGCACGACTTCCCCTTGGTGAAGCCATGTTGACTGGCCCTAATGACCCTCTTATCCTTGATATGCCTTGAGATGGCACCAAGGATAAGTTGTCCCATCACTTTCCCAGGGATGGAGGTGAGGCTGACCGGTCTATAATTACCCGGGTCCTCCTTCTTGCCTTTTCCAAGACTGGAGTGACATTTTCTTTCTTCCAGTCCTCAAGCATCTCTCTCATTTCCCAAGACTTGGCAAAGACGATGGAGAGTGGCCCAGCAATGACCTCAGCCAGCTCCCTCAGCACCCGCGGGTGCATCGCATCTGGACCCATGGATTTATGGATGTCCAGATTGCTTAATTGCTCCCTAACCCAGTCCTCATCAACCAAGGCAAACTCCTCCATTGTCCTGACTTCCTCTGGGGCCTCAGTGGTACGGGGCTCCTCAGGACAGCCTCTGGCAGAGTAGACAGAGACAAAGAAGGTACTCAGTAACTCTGCCTTCCCTGTATCTTCTGTCACCAGGGCACCCACCTCATTATCAGTGGGCCTATATTGCCTTTGGTGTTAGTTTTATCTTGAAAAAGCTCTTTCTGTTGTCCTTGACCCCTCTCACCATGTTTAATTCGAAGGAGGCCTTAGCTTTCCTAGTTGCCTCCCTAAAGGAAAATATAAGGATAATGAAAATATAAGGAAAGAAAGTCTAAAGCCAAACAATTTTATCTAAATTAATCTAGAGACTGGATCTCCAAGTAAAATAGCATGTTTATTTTCACCTGAGTCTGAAACTTTCCAGAGACTCAGTTTTCCTTGCCTTGCCTTGCCTTGCCTTGCCTTCCCTTCCCTTTGCTTTCCCTTTGCCTTCCCCTTCCCTTCTTTTCTTTCTTTTCTTTTTTTAAGTTGAGTGGTGTAAACAGCATTGCCATAATTTTGTAGCAAGTATTTCATCTATTCAAGAACTAATTTGGTGGTGAATGTCTCCCTGTGAGACACAGCTGAATTATACATCAGTTTTACTTTTAATTCCTGCAAACTGTTCTATATTTTACTTGAAGTTATTAAGTTTCTGTTTCAACGTACCTGCAAGCTAGAAATATGCTTTTCTTCTTTCACTTAAGTCTATAATTCATTCTCCTTTTTTATTGCTGTTTTTATTTTTTATTATTTTTTCCTTTTTTTTTAATTTTTTATTTTAAACTGCACATTTTTACTGCATACTGGGATCTGGAGCATACTGTACTCCAGTATATGCCAATAAATGTAACAATTCCTTTAGGCAGCCAGTGGAATCATAGTTGGACTCCAAGTTACTCACAGGGATATAACACTATGGCAAAGCCACAGAGGAAGAGAAGTTTTCATCAGACATAAAAAAGGTACAAGATGCCAGTTGGCTCACTGTCCTAGAGAATGTACCAATAAAACTAATATAAAATAAATATTTTAACTTTAGATCGTTAAATTTGTACGTGAAAAATATAATTTGCTGACTGAAAAACATTTTGTAGCTTGGTTGTTACAACAATCACCTGCCAAGATTTTTTCCTGAGTTCTCTGATGTTCATATCCATGGTTTTTCAGATTCAGATAAGATAATTCTTACCAAATAGTCCCATCTTCCAGGAGAGTGTACTGGCCAATAGCTTCTGTTGCTTCATGACCTGGCCTCACCAATATCACTGTTACTGTTTCATAAAATACTTGGATTCATTTTTTAAAATTAAAAAAATATATATTTTTCCCTTTAGGAATGAAAACTACTACTGGAGAGTTAGCATGGATTTGTTTTCTTTTTCATTGCATCAGTGGGCTTTGCCATTATGCTATAACCTTAAGCAATTTATCCTACTTCTTCTTTACCTTTCCCTTCCTTTTCCTTTCATACTTCTGGCAAACAGATTGTAGCTCTTAGCACTTTGAACAGTATTGCAATTTTTTGATCTGGTGCTTTGCTAGTGAATTTACACTGCATGGTGAACTGAAATAAACTGCCACAATATCCTTAAATCAGTGAAGTCCCCGGAGTAAAAATGAACTCTGTTCTCCCATTAGTCTGAGCTTGTTGTCTAATGGGAAAACAGCTTCTATTTTATAACTATTTCAGAAAGCCTAATAAGATACTCGCTACAAAACAAATAGTCCTGCAAGTATTCAGCATATCTGATGAGAAAGTGTTTATCACAAACTGATTCCTATTTTCTGTGTGAGACTGGTATTTCTTTCAATGCTTCTCTTTTTATTATTTTCCCTTCATGGAATTTCTACTTTTCTTGGATCATAAATCCACATGATTGCACAGATCATCGGGGTGTTTTGGCAAGTCTGATACAGCAAAAAATTGGGTTATCCTGCTTTACTTAGGCTGTTATGAAATGTATTTGAAGCCTACAGAAGTCTTTTAGGAGATAACTGTGAGGAGTTCCAGTATCATCAACCTATAACCAGTTACTCAGTTTAAGGTTACTTTTAAAAAAGTCCTTTGCATTCACTTTTTGTTGATAGACTTTTTTGATATTTTCATGTTTGAGCTTGTCAGTAGCTTGCACTAAAATATGATGGTATGAAAATACAGTCTCTGAACTCAGATATCAGATTATTACTCTGAGTTTGAAAGCAAAACATGACATTTTCCTAGATAACAAGGGAAGGGTTCCACATTATTGGACAAATCTTTCACAGTGTTCTGTGTTAAACAGGAGTTTGGAAACACATTGCTGTTGTCGTAGGGCATCATTAAATTGTAGAAATTATAGATATTGAAGCACTTATTTTTCAATTATAATCATAGCCAGTTTTAGTTAGCATTTATAAATATGAACAGAATCACCCACTGAAATTAAGCAAAGATAAATCGTGACTCTCATCCAGATCTGTATATGCTTCTGTACAAAGTGTAGAGGACCTACTTATCTAAATCAGAAGACTGTGAAAACATCTCATTATTTTTCCAGCATACTAAACATCCGATTGACTTCAGTTAATATATGCTTCAATGAATATTCTGTACTCCTAAGAAGTTATTCATCCCTCTTTGAGACAGATTGCCCCATAGTTGGGAAACATAAAAGCATGGTATTAATATTTCTTGATGACAATAAACTATTTAGGAGATATTCACAGGAGAAATACACAAAGGCTCAAAACTGAACAATTTCTGAAAATCTCTGAAAAGCAGAGGATTTGTGAAGCTCACAGTATTAACTTCCAGACTAGCTGTCATTTTAGTACACCTTGAAATGTTAACTATTGATCCAATATTCTGGAAAAATTATGTCTCAAGCATAGTGACAAAGCCAGTTCCTCCAGCCGCAGGAGATAAGACATTGTGAGAGACTGAAGACTGAAACGAATCATGCCTCTAACATTGCGGCCTAGTAGCAGGAGATGTGACACTCAGGATAAGGTGAATTGCGATTAACATTCCAACAGCAAGCAAAGAAGCCACAGACAAAGGCTGGCTGGCTGACAGTAGGAGGTGGGGGACTTGCTGATGGGCACATAGATCTATCTTCTGATACATCCAGCATGGCACAAAGGGAAAAAGCTGAGACCCTTCGAGGTGCCCAGAGATCTGTGTATCTTTTACAATCACCTCCCAGACTCTTCTGTCTTTCACAATAACACCTCCGCAGAAGATAAAAAAATTACGCAAGCACGCAACCCAGAAGGCTACAAAAGGCTCACCTATACCAGCAGTGGCAGGGAACACAGCACACTTAGGACCACTCTACCCACCGGCCTTGTTGCGGGAACCAAACTAAGCATTCACGAACTACAAACCCCAGCATCCTCATTGGGGACCCTGGAGGCCACACTTCGCTGGACCCAAACTACAAGTCCCCATCATCCATGCTGGGGAGTCATAAGGGTAGTAGGATCCCTCACTTTCCTTCCTTCCTTCCTTCCTTCCTTCCTTCCTTCCTTCCTTCCTTCCTTCCTTCCTTCCTGCCTTCCTGCCTTCCTGCCTTCCTGCCTTCCTGCCTTCTTGCCTTCTTGCCTTCTTTCTTGCCTTCTTTCTTGCCTTCTTTCTTGCCTTCTTTCTCTTTTCCTTTCCTATCTCCCTATTTCTTTCCTTCTCCTTCTGTGAGTAGTATCATAACACAAGGCTTACAACCCCACACGTGCTGCAAACTCCTTTATGTAAATGCTTTTGCTGTTAAACTGTTCATCAATTAGGCTTAAGTAACATATATCTTTCTGCTGCAGAATCATCTGCTAATTGGGCCGAGCTGCAAAATGAAAGGTGTTGTTTTTATTGTTTACAGCCCTTAAGTATTGTGTATACTGTATTCCAACCAAGGGGACCCATGCACCTGAGTCACATCTCCTCTGAACTCATACTTCTGGGTGGAACATGACAAATATTCTAGAGAGACAGACTGAATTGTCTTCCATTTGAATTTCTGTTCAAGAATTTCAGATTAATTTATACAGAGAAAGAACTCCGATGTCCTCAATAGATCAACACTATATTTTGCTTTCTTTAAACTGGAGATTTGTATCTCATGAACATCTGTATTGCAATTTATGCTAGAATTACAAGTGGTATTTATGGATGCATCATGTTTTATATGTCAACTAGGCCTTATGTGACTGCTTGTCTTATAGTATCTGGACTTTAATGGATTGGATTCCTCAGAATTTAAATAATTAAAAAAAAACAATGAAATTCTGAAGTTTGATTTCCAAGTTGCATGTTTACAGGTTACTGAGACTTTGTACACTAAGTTACAATACAATATTCTACAGGTAAGATCATAGGATTAACATAGAAGTAACCAACAGCTTGTAGGCAGAAACACAGATTCCCTTTAGTTGAACATGCAGATAGCAGAACAAGTCAAAATAAAGTAAACCAGGGTGCTATATTTTAAAATGCACTTGAACCTTGAGCAAATTTAGAACAAAACTGATTGTTCTGTGTCAGGAAAAGTAAACAGTAAAAAATGCTACAAGAAACATCCTTCAAACCAAGATACAGAAGTTAAAATACTGAGCTGGGAGCAAGAAGTACATCAGATGCTAGAGAGACTATGCCAGCTCTCTTAACTACATCCTTGTGTAACATGAGAAGTCTGAGACAGAGAAAATGTCCAGATCCCTCAAAAATGACTTAATGTAAGCTTAAACATTGATAATTTTCTGTACAAACTATAATTCATAGACCATAATACTAGCTATGAAATATAGAAATAATGGTCTGAAAAGTTCTCCTCTGTAATAAATTTTTTTCAGAATTCCATTAGCTCTTAACTTTGATCTTCACTCAAGTCTCTGAACAGTCAATTAAAATAAAACCTACCCTTACATGTCTTTAAAGTGCACCTCCTTCAAACAGCCTCACAGATGTTAATTTAGGAACACAATGTCAGATGTACACACACGAACACACATATATATAAAGCAACAAGCTAAGCTATACTTCCTTCTTCTGTTGAAGTCTGTCTAAATACACCTGCTTCAAAAAGTAAAATTTACATTTAAAATTATCTTTTATTTCAAAATTGTTGAATATCTTGTCACTCCTTCATTTTGTGATATACCGACAAGATTAATCAACCATCATGGTTCTTTTTATGTCACCTGTCACCTCCATTGTATTTTTGATGTATTATTTAAGCACAGTACCTGAAAACCGGATTTTTTTTTTCTATATAATATTCTTATTGTCCTTTTTCTTATTAAAAAGTGCATTTGCAAGTCAAAACTGTTTCATCTTCATTGCTAACCAAGGAAATAGGACACTGTTTCACTGTTAGTAAACTGGAAGGCAACAACTATAACAAAGCAATGCGCTTGATGAATATGGTTTATGAAACTTCCAAAATAAGCATGTATGCATTGGATGGGAGAAATTATATAGACAGAGAATAAATTGAAATTTCTGATTTATATATGTTTTTTGAATATCACACCATTGTATCACAACCTCCAGTTGCATTCAAGATTATTCCCAGCTCTGATGAGATGTTAATAAATCTGAAGATACACTTTCAAGAAGGAAATACATTAGAACAGAAAATGATCTTTTTTTTTTTTAAAGTCAATAATATGAATTCTTTGTTCCATGTACATGAGAAAATTGAAGTGGGGAAAAGGTCTAGAATTAGGCAAAGGTTGAAATAAACAAGACACTACATAGACAAAAAGAGAAAAATGGCCAAAAACCTAGAATTAAGTGATAGCTTGGAGGCACATTCACCGGAATGTTGCTTGTAGGTGGCTAAATTTAATTTCAGCTGTGCTAATAGCTTGAATTCTTCCATGGTTCTGGATGCCCAAACAGCTATTTAAAAATATAATTATTTATTTAATATTATTGTAAAATTGTTGCAAACTTAATCACAGGTCAGTTATGAGAAGACAGAACGTAGAATTATAGTACTCATAATTATAATATATAAATCCAGAACCAGATATTTTATACCTCCTTTCAGTTTGTTCCTTGATTTACAGCAGTGGACCCTGGAGGTACACACATTCAAATTATGAACTTTCAACAGAAGTTATCTGTAAAGAGAATATTATTTTCTTCTCCCAGTGTACCCAAGTCATCATTTTAGCTGTTCTCATAAAAGAGTTTTGGATCATCTTTAGCAGAAATGTGAAGGCAGACACACTTGTACATGTAGCAGATGGAAGATTTATGCTCTTGTGAACCACACCTGGTATCTCTGTTAGGGTTGTTACTTCAGAAAAGTCTTGGAGGTTTGACCATTGTTGTGCATAGTAAACTGAGTGAAAACATTATTTGTTTCTAATTACTCTGAAGTTTTATGTGAAAAACAAAAAAAAGTGGTTGCTTAAATACTGTTATATTGTTGATTATTAAATGGATTGTTTCATAAACATTATTTTCTCTTTCTATTTTTGCTTGCTTTATATTGCTCAACATAAAGCACAATTTATCCTGTGTTATGGAAGGCTCACAGTGCATAATTACCTATTTGTTAGTAAAAAATATATAAATATTGTGTTCTCTTGAGTCATTCTCTTTCTAATTAGTCTTTTTTCCTCCTGTCTTTTCTTTCCTGTGTACTTTATCATCTTATATGGAGGTAGAATTCAGATTCACACACGTTAGGCAGGGTTTAGTTCAGCTTTCTACACACAGAATACTAGTGGCATTTCCAGTGTTGGGTGTGTTTTGTTGTTTTTTTTGGTTTTTTTTTTGTTTTTTTCTGACCTGTGGTTTCTGTTTCAGAACTATACAGATCTCCTGAAAGCATTTTGGCCTAAGTACCATACCTGTGAGATGCCTTATATACTCTAGGGCAAGTAAAACTGCAGTAGGTGCCTACATTTAAGTAAACTGTTTAAATTTATGGTCAGTACAGCGACTGAGACTTGAACAATTTTCTTAGATGTGTTCATCTCATGCCATTTGTGAAACCTCCAGCTGCCACTCCAGGAAGATGTAAGTCTGCTCTATGTACCATCTGTCACTTCTGTGTGGATGTCTTGGATATCCTAGGATATCTCAAACGGCACCAGAAGCCTATATTAAGCAATTGAATTAAGCCTATACAAGCTGGAAAGCTGTTCAGTTGACTACATTTACATCTCTCCTAAAGGCTGAACTGAGTAATTTCTTGGGTTTGCTCAGATCCATTTTAATAGAGACCTGATTCATTTTTTTCCAAAATAGGCACACAATCTATTTGAAAAGTTTTGTCATGTTTTGTTAGACCTCAGGTGCCAGTACAGGATTACACAGGTCTCCCATGCAGGTCCTCAGTTATATCTGTTAGCTCCACACAAACACCTCAGATACCATTAAAGGTCTTGTCTCACACTGAACACCTGTATGTGGCAAGGGAAAAAAGTTCTAGATTCCTACAGACTACAATGACAATATAGACAACTCACAAGTCAGCGCATGCACGTGGACTACTTTACTACAGTTGCTCACTACAGGTGCTTGCACCTAAGTATCTAGGTGGCTTAGGGAACTCACTCGGGTCCACTTTCATTAGTGCCAAAGGGTACATGCTTTTCTGAAGGTTTTGTGTGAATTTTTTTAGCTCGATGGGACATCTCGAGTACTCCATGATGACTCAAATGCCAGTAGATATCTACATTTAAGAAAAAAAAACAAAAAACACCAGTCCATCTAATTACACAGATGATACCAAACTGAGGACATCTGTTGATATCCTAGAGACTAAGGCTGCTAATCAAAGAGACCTCAAAAAGTTGAAGATATTGTGAACAGAAATCTTACAGAGTTCAAGAAAGACAAATACCAAGTCCTGTACCTGGGATGGAATACCTAGATGAAATAATACAAGCTGGGCTCTGTCTTGCTAGAAAACAACTTTACACATTCTGGTGGACTATAAGTTGAACATGAGGAAAGTGTGCTCTTCTAACAAACAAGACTAACATTAAATGGGCTGGTCTAAAAGTCTAGCCAGAACGTCAACAGAAGTGATTATTTTTCCCTATTTGGCCCTTGTGAGAATGCATCTAGAGTAATGAATCCAATGGAGAGACACCATGACAATTAGGGGACTAAAGTGATCCAAGTGGTGTCTTCAGTTTCTTGAAAAGCATTTATGGGGAAAACAGAATCACAGCCTTCAGAACTGTACAGAAAAAGGGCAAGAATCAGTGGAGAATTTGCAATAAGTTAGATATTAGCAAAAGGTTTTCACGATGACAGCACTCAAAGCCTGGAACAGGTTGCTCAGAATTCCTGAGGAATATCTGTTCTTGGAGATACACAAATCTCAAGTGGACAAGATCATGATGCACACACTCTTACTTCAAAGTTGTATTTAGATAAGAAGAAATTTAAATCAGATGCCCTTCATAGGCCCCTCACAACTGAAATTATTAAATTATTCTATAATTTTGGATCCTGTGGTGTAAACCAAATCCTGTGAAGGAATTTCCATAGTGTGAAACCAGCATTCCTTTAAATGGTGGTGGTGGCAGAAAACTGATCAAATTCATCCTACCCCTTCCTCTCGTAGGTAACTTAGAAACAGGTAAGGAACTTCGTACAACTTTTATGTTATTTATTTACAGAGAAGGGAACCTACCTTGAAGTCAGTGTATTGTTCATGAGAGAACATGAAAAGAAGGGAGGACTACTGTCTTTTTCCCTGTTTTTCTTTTTTTCTTTTTGAAAGGCATTCAAAGAATAATGCAATCATCAGGCACAGTCAACATTGGTTCACAAAAAGATGTAATTTTTCTGAGTTTTAGTAAGGGTTTTGATAGTGTCCCTCACAGCATCCTTCTGGACAAGTTGTCCAGCTGTGGGATGAGCAGGTTTGCAGTGCTCTGGGTGAAGAACTAACTGAAAGGCAATGCTCAAAGGGTTGTAGTGAACGGGGCTACATCTGGCTGATGACTGGTCACCAGCAGTATTCCTCACGGTTCAGTTCTAAGGCCAGTTCTGTTCAGTATGTTTATCAATGATCTGGATGCAGGAGTTGAATGCATCATTAGCAACTTGCTGATGACACCAATCTGGGAGGTGTTGTTGTCTCTTTTGAAAGGCAGAAGGCCTTGAAGAGGGATCTAGATAGATTTGAGCATAGGGCTATGATTAATGGAACAAAATTTAACAAGTCAAAATGCCAGATTCTGCCCATAGAATGGAGCAGTGCCAGATGCAAGTATAAATTGGGAAAGGGCTAACTGGATAGCAGCCCTGCATAAAGACATCTGGAGATGCTGATTGACAGCAGCTCAATGTGTGTCAGCAGTGTGCTCTGGCAGCCAAGAGGGCAAACTGCATCCTGGGGTACATCAAATACAATATAATCGGGTGGTCAGAAGAGGTGATTATCCTGCTGTATTCAGCATTGGTACTGCCTTGCCTTGAATAGTGTGTGCCATTCTGGGCCCCAAAATTTAAGAAGGATATGAAGGTCATGGAATGCATCTAGAGAAGGGCAACAAAGCTGGTGAAAAGGCTAAAAGGAAAGTCTTATGAGGAGTGGTTAAGAAATTTGGATTTGTCTAGTTTGGAGACAAGGAGGCTGCTCATTGCTCTCTACAGCTTCCTGAGGAGGGAAAGTGGAGAAGGACTTGCTGAGTCTTTGGTATACAGTGGCTGGACATGCAGGAATGTTTCAAAGCTGCAGCAGGGGAGGTTTAGACTGGGCATTAGGATGCCTTCATTTCCCAAGAGTGTTGTGAGACACTGAAACCACTTCCTAGAGAGGCAGTCGATGCCCCAAGTCTGTCAGTGTTCAAGAGACATTTGGGCAGTGCCTGTAACAACATGTGTTAACTTTTGGTTAACCCTGAATTGATTGGGGATTTGTACTAAATGATCATTGTAGGTTCCTTGCAACTGAAATATTCTATTCTATTCTAGTCTTGTCTAGTTTAGTCCTATTCTATTCTAGTCTATTCTATTCTATTATTTTTTGCTTAGCTCAGCAATCCTGTATTTATGATTAGGTGTATCAGGAAAGCTGCACTCTCATATGTTTTCTGTAAGGCATAATGAATAGTTTTATTGCAATGTAAGAAAAAGAGGATTCCTCTGAATTTTGATTACTATCACTAGCAGAAATATTTTTGATACCCCATTAAACAATTGAGTTATTTGCCTTCCACTTCTTTGTATTAAATTCATAAGTCTCTATAAGTTAGGTTTAACTCCAACTAGCACCATTGACAGATGGGAGCATATTACAGCAGTATTTGACTCAGCTGTGCCTGAACAACTTTACAGTCCTCTCTTACGTCCCAGCGACAGTAATGATACCCATCCATGATTATGGTAGCTAGATTTCCTAAAGAGAAACCTTTTGTAAGTGTAAAGTGTTATCATCTTCACAAAATTCAAGCTGTTCATTACAAGAAGGAATATCGTGGAGGAGGAAAGATGTTAAATTCTTATACACTGTAGAAATTCTAAAAGACCCTAAGAGGAAAAAAACCAAACCTGTTTTTAGGCTGAGTTACTGGAAACAAATGCTGGTGGACATCTAAGATGACAGAGTCTAAGTTTTTCCGCTATAAGATGTTGTGAGAGCAATAGGATGTTTAAAAAGCGAATTATGGAAGTTCTTGATATTTTGGAGCTGCAGCCCAATATTCTTCAGAGACACAGAGTAGTGCAACATCATTAAGATGGGTGCATATATCAAAGTTTTATGATGTATGACAGGCTTTTTAAATGGACTAAAGCAGTTGGTGTCAACCTATACAGTTAAAACTAATATTTGGTGCAATTTTTTAATCCCTGTTCCATTTTGAGCCATGGTAGATGATGTCCATTGAGGTTCTTAACCTCAAGTTCTCACCGTTTAAATGAGAAGAAAACATTAGTTTGGTATTGGCCCTACTGACTCTGAAATTAACTTTCCTATTTGAAGTACTAGAGCCTGAATATCTTGACATTCATATTTGCTGTAACCATGTTATTAGAATTTGATGTTTGATCTGTGGAGCAAGTAATTATTAGGGCAGGATGAGTAGAGAAGTAAGTTATATTGAGTATTTTATTATGAATAGTAACATTAGCTAACAGTGCTCAAAGCATGAACATAGCTTAGGAGAATAAGAAATAGCTTTAAGTACAATTGCTCACATTTATGAGTTCACACTTCACTGCCTAGGCATATTCTCTAATACTTGCTCAGAATACTAAATTTCAACACAAATTTCAGACAGTAAACTCATCAATGGAATACTTATATACAACAAATAAAGGAATATGCATTTTTGCAAAATCAAACCATTTATTTTTTCAGGATTATCAATATTGATATCAAAATAATTTTATATTGTGAAAATACCATGTGTACAGTACACTGGTTCTTTTCATTAAATGTATTTTTTCTGAACTTTGTGGCCAGTCATGGTGAACCTTCTAATATAACACAACTTTTTGAGACCTGACAGTTTTTAAATATTGCTAAACATAACAGTTACAGCAGTTCTTCAAGTAACTTTCACTCTTTCATAAATACCTGAGAAAGAGTCCTTATTTTCTGAATATATTTGGGGTTTAACTGAGGCCTGCACACTGCATAGACTATCCACACAGATTTAGACATCTTTCTATGATTTGTAAGTATAAATTATATGAGTCAGTATAAATTATTCATTTTCCCAAAACTTTAGGTGATACACAGAAGATATACAAAGGAAATGCTATGTCTTAGGGAGCTGACACAATGACATGAGTCATAGACATGATGAAATTCAGTTCTGAATTTCAGATATCTGACCATAGGCATCTATAGATATCTGAGATGTCCTATCATATGATGTCCTATCACAACTTTCTCTCCTGCCCAGTTATGCTACAGCAGTCAAAGACTACCAATTTTTAGCATTAAATCCTGTTCAGCTTTACCATAGACCCAATCTATGTACATTTTAGATTTGCAATCATTCTAAAATAAATGTGAAGGTTTTTACAAATTAGTGTGAAAACATGATATACCTTTGACAGTTCCCCAAAAGAGGTAATGTCTTCCTAAATTTAGTTTGCATAACACATTCACATTCACAAATCTTCTAACATTCTAAAATACTCCCCCAGGAGGGTTGACATGGGGTTGTGGTCTAATGGCAGGGTGGGTGTAGCCTCAGGAGAACTGAGTAGGGACAGTGAAGAGAGAGCCCTCAGGCCCTGGAAAGTGGAACACAACATGTGTTACTCTTCAGCAAAGTGAATGGAAAAGAAATAATATACCAGGCTGATATCAGTTTCCAGTCTATCATGCTTGTTTGGAAAGAACAAGGTAAAATAAAAGTTTTAAAAATATTTTAACAAAGAGATGTGTTTAGCATATGAGGAAGTTATTCCTAGTATGAGGTAGATCAAAAAAGACAAGTTACCAAATAGCTAGACACTTCCTTCATTAAATTTTTTTCTCTAACTTCACTCAAGGTATGAAACCCATGACTCATGCATATAAAGGATTCCCTAAATCCATCTACCAGCTAATCGGATTTTTACACATGTACTGAATTTATGGTTTTACTCACTTTCTTTACCATGTCATTTCTCAAGAAACGCCCAAAATGGCACAATGAATGTCAGTGTCACAGTGAATGTCAATGACACAATGAAGCCAGTGTACCTGGCTGTAGCCAGAAGTAAAAGGCCTCTTTTCTTTTTCTTTTTTTTTTTTTTTTTAAATTTTCCTACAATCAACATTTATGTCTTCTATCTCCAACTCAGAGTACAACCAAGTTACTTGCAAAGTGAAATGCCTTAGGGCATCATGAAGCATAATTCCAACACATTTTAAATGTATATCATTTCATTTGAAGACACAATAAATTTCTAATATGTGACCACAAATGATAATGTTTTCATTAACTTCAATTTTGCTACTTTAAAACTAGCAGTTTCCTTTATTATTATTAAAGTATCTCAGAAATATTTAACAAAAATACTAAAAATCTAAAACAGCTACTGGTTTCAGAAACCTCTGGGGGCAGCCTTTTTAAAATTTTTTTGCTTCCATTTTAGTAGTGTATTTAGGTATATGGAGCTAAATAACTAAAACTAAATAAGACATGCACTTGACACTTAGCTGAGGAAGGAATCAGCCTTCTGATGCTGAAAGGCTGCCAGGAATAAAAGAGGCTCTATGTTTATTAATCATACTTCTGACAACTGAAGAATGAAAATGCTTCTTGAAAATACCAGAGCTATTTTAGGTAACACTAATCGTCCGTGATCTGGTAAGGCAGACATTCACTGACAGTCAGTGATCCTGCCTCACATCTTACCAACACTGCTGTTCTGGAAGAAGAGAACTGAGATATACTTCAGCTGGTGTGCAGTCTGCCAGTAGGTCAAAATAACTTTTGCTTAATATTAGGATGTTCCTAGAACTCCACAGAAGTCTGAAATGTTGATAATCACAGTTTTTGTCTTCCCAAAGTCACAGAAGCTTGATTAAGCTTTTTAAGAGAGGGGAACAGAAAACATAAATGTTAAGATTAGGTCATAAATCTTTTGGAAACAAGATTTCATTATAGAAATATATAAACTAAAACTAACTCTCATTTCACTGGTGCTCATAATTATCAGAGAGACAAGCTTACTCAGGAAAAGAAAAATGCTGGACAAGTAGTGGTTTTTTTTCGTATGCAGTTGTTTTTTGGAAACGGGGAGTTGTTTGGGATATTTTTGGTTTTTTTTTTTCTGTTGAGTTTTGTTTTGGTGGTTTTGGTTTTGTTGTGTTTTCTGGGGAGTTTCTTTTTGTTTTGTTTTGTTGTTGTTGTTTGTTTGTGGTATTTTTTGGTATTTGTTTTTTAATAACAAAGAGAATGGTAGAAGTTACTGTGCAGGTTTTTATAGACGTCCTCCCTGGTTTTTTTCGCTGTGCAGTCTATGTGTGTATGAATTAGAGACCAGCCAACTTAAAATACTGAGCTGGCCAGGACACAAGTCCAAACTATTCAACTCTTAGCATAGCTTTGGTCCAGGTCAAGCAGTGCTTTCTTGTAGAAAAATTAGATATTCCTGAGACGTAGCACAAGAAAGCACTATTGTGAAGATGTTTGTTCCTATCTATTTCAATAGAGCGAACCTATTCTGTAGGGGAAGAGATTATAGGTTTATGGGTGAAATTATTTCCATATTATTTGGCCTTAGGGCCAAAGAATCATGCCATTCTTGTTTTGCTAGGGTAAACCTTCGTCTCATTTCTCCAAAGCCATAAAACACTAGATTTGTTTGCAGCCTATTTCAATGTTAATGCTTAATCCTTTGTAGAAAAATGTCTTTCAGCACATCAGTAGCATGTGTTTCCCCTTCTCTAGCCAGTTAGCAGAGAACTGATTCTGCTGGACAGCTAATCATAGCAAAGAGAAATTTAAGAGCTGTAATTCTACCTTGCTTCATATATTGTACTATTGTATGCACTATTCCTATATACTATGTGACCTGCAATTATGAGTACAGTGTTGCAGTTGCTTCCACAAATAACAGTTTGTCTCAGAAAAATAATAATAAAAAATGACATTTGAAGAAAATAACAAGTAATGATATATGCTGAATTTTCAGTTTAGATAAGTGCTGAAAAGTACAGATGTGTAATAAAAGAGTTTTATCCAAAATATCTGCCTGTTGGGCCAAATTTTCCAGCTCTATATAATGTAGCTTTGCAGTCAATTGCAGACAAAACATATATTCAACAAGAATTCAATGTATATTCAATGTGATACCAAACTGCTCAGTTTGGAGTCATATGCACTGTTATCAGCTGTGCCTTATGATAAACTATAGGCCTAAAATTAAAAGTCAAGTAGTCCTCCTTACTGAATCTAAACTTAGGGAGTCAGAAATGCTTCACAGCTTCTCTTTCTCTTTCCTCACTCCCACTCCTTAATGGAAGGAGTTGTCCAGCTTATTAAACTCCTCTGCACCCTGTATGTGTTTGGTTTTGTCAATGTTCTAGATATTCTGAAGCTAAATGGAATTATGGCACCCACAGATTGCCAATCTAGATGATTAGTATCCTGAGGCATGCTGTGGCACAGATCAGAAACTGTGGACGTGACCTGTGAATTCCTATGTTTAGACAGAATATCAGCTCCCTCATGAGCTTTGCAGTTGTCTCTTTTTTTCTGCCAGAATACAAGTGCCAGAAGACTATTTCCTGAAGTAGCATATGGACAGTTCTGATTCTTACCAAATTTGTAGTTAATGGGAGTGTTTATGTAAGTCGAATAAATTCTATAAATATGTATTTGAGCTTTCAAAAAAGAGTTTGCATAAAATTTGTTTGCAAAGTGATTATTTTCTGAAAAAAAACAACTCAAGGCATTCCCCAGTCTATGATGCTTATACTGCTTTCTGTATGATTTATCACTAAAAAATGAGTAATAGGAAGAATAACGTAATCATTATATGATTTAATTTGAATTTTTCTTAACTACAGTTGAATTTATCCTCCTGTTGTTTTCACTGTCTGCAGTTTGCAAAAATAAGATCTCTAAAATTTATGATGAACAGATTTAATGAAAAATCTGATGTTATGCTCAGATGGAATTTTCCAGGTATTTAAAAATAGTCTTTCCTTTTCTCAGCTTTTTAATTTTTTCTCTCTTTTTTTTTTTTTTTTAATTAATTGGCATATTGGGCTATACTACAATTTAGAATGTGATAAATACAATAACTCATCTTAGCACCTATGGAATGTCAGCAAGTTAAGTATCATATTAAATATGAAAATTTAAAGAAACAATAATTATGCCTTTATTTTCATGAAGTATGCATTTTTTGATGACTGGTTAATAAAAGCCACTTTGTAGTGTAATCAAAATATATTTGTGCATTTTTAAATATTCATACGGAACTAACCATACCTGAAATACTCAAAAGCTTACCAGGCCCTTAAACAGACTCATTATTAGAATGCATTTCCCAGCTTGCATCTATTTTATTGTTAAACTGGAGATACTTCAGAAGTATTTTGTAACAATGTATTTCTTTTAATATTAATTTCTTATTCATATCCTTAAACAATATAAGTACATTCTAAAACAAGTAGAATGAATCATCTTTTGTGATAAACTCCACTTTGAACACCTAGTATGAGAGCCTCATCTACTCTAAAAAAAAAAAACCAACCAACCAACCAACCAACCAAACCTGCAGAGTTTTATAGCATTCCTAAGAAAGTAACTTCAGTTCCCTCCTTGCCAGATTAAGTTAATTTGATGAGGTATAATTTAATTACCATTATTTTTTGTACATGTGATGCACAATAAATAAGTACATCAAATATCTAAGTGTATGTTATGAACTCCACTAAGAAAGAATCTGTGTTATAAATTTGGGCTTAAGCAGGGACCTAGTCTTTCAAATTTAAAAGGCTTCTTTCTTTTCTCCTTTATTTATCAGTCATTAGACATGTCTTTAATGCCAGCCTTTTTCTTTTTTATCCTTCCATTTCCATCTTATGCACACATCCCAGAGTTTTCTAGTGTATGTTTGTTTACCTTATAGCTGAAGCTTATCTCTAATAAGCTTAATTGAATATCCAAGTCTGACCTCCTTTAAAACTAAAGAAAAATATAGATTCACAGAGTTTAAATTTCAAAACCATTTATAGGAAAAGGAAGCATGTTCTTAAAATTTTCCCCTTCATAAGCAATGGAAAGACAACCTGGAAGACTGAATTGCATCAGCACAGACTAATAAAGGATATTTTATTTTCTCTTGTTGAAGTTCAGCTATGAATTATTAACATAAACACAAAAACTTCTGTTATTTTATCTTGAAATCACATTATTTGCATCAATGAGGGAAATGAACCGTCAGTTGGGAAGAGCTGAGCACCAACAGATATCTTGTAAGATATAAATATATTCCACTGGTAGTGTAGAGTCTCCAAATATTTGTCTGTGCAGTATACATATGTGTAGGTGTGTGTGTCTTCATAATCACACATAAAAGTATGGGTGTCTGTGTGCACACTATGTCTGTACTTTGTCTGTATATGTGGACATGGGTGTGTAGAACACAAAGTATCCTAGCAATTGAATGGTTCCCAGGTAATTTGTTTACTAGATATTATTCCACTTTTTTTTTTTTTTTTTTAATCTGATTTGTATAGAATTACAGATTAAATAGAAGTGTTATTCTAGTAATACCAGCAAATGACAAGTGTACCCTTCCTTTTTGTGTAATTAATTCTTTATTAGGTGTTCATGGCACACATTAAAGAGTTATTAAACAGTATTTTTCAGAGTATTTCTCTGTGTGCAATCCTGTCATATGAAAGAACTCAAATGTCTAAAAAACTGCATAAAACACATATCCTTTCTTTTTCACCTCTCCCAACATTCTGGATATATCCATGGGTATTTTTTGTTTGCTTGTTTTCCAGTTTCCAGATGATGTCATCCATTATTACCTTTATATTTAATACCACAACTTACGCAGGGTGTTTCTATACTAATATTCTTGAAACAAGATGTTTACCTTATGTCTTTAGTTCAATTACTTTAATTTTGTGTTATTCATAAGTTAGAGAACCACAATATATAAAATATTTTTTCATAGAACATTAAATGACTTAGGAGCCTCTATAAAAAGAAAAGAAAAAGGGAAATTATTCCATTTAATCTCATTATGTCTTATCCTTCAAGAAAGCTTCTTTTTGAAAATGTATATCTGAAATTAAATTTTTTAAATATATATATTTTTACATTCCAAGATACATTTAAAAAAAATCTAAGACTGGAAAACAAGAAACAAGAAATCAAGTTACAAAAAAACTACAACGATGTACATGACTTAAGTTATTATGCCCAAACAAAAACATGCCCATCATTTTTCAAAAATATACATCAATGAGAAAAATTATTGTGGTGGTATTTCATACATCGTTGTAAGGGATCTTGTTTTTGACAGGCAATCTAAACCAAAATTATTTCATGAAAGCAGAAATTCTTCTTAAACCAAAAATGCTATGTTGATCAGCTCTCTGAAGGTTATTCATTCTCAAGGGCAAATAATTTTATTGGTTTTTATCTACAGACATATTATCCATATTGAACTTTTTTTTTTTTTTTAATGCTATCTTTGGAAATGGACAGTATTTGTCTGCTAGAATGCAGACATTTTAAGCATGCACAGTTTAGCTTATAAAATGGTTTAGAACATCACAGAGGTCTGAAAACCGAAGTTCAAGTGTATCCTCTGAATGTTCATGTCAGGCAGAATGGATTGGGTCACACAAAAATGCAGACTGTGGAAAGGGGTGAGAGCTGTGCTAAGAGCAGTTTCAGCTACTGATTTTTACAGTAATTTATACTCCTTCCTGCCTCTAGGCAGTCTAATAACCCAATAAGACATTAAGCATTTAAAGTAAAAGGCCAATGGACAAAAGCCAGGCCACTCTATGTAATTCCCAGCAATCTTTCCTAAATCTAATACTGCTCTGCTGCCCTTAGAAAACAGTACCAACTTACAGAATTTAAGAGGAGTGGTAACTAACTTGCCTACACATTTCTAGTGAGTACAAAATCTTCGTGTGAACTGAAAATTAAGGTCTAAATATCTACAAAAATATGGGCTGTATTTTCTAGTTCATTCTGCACTGCAGGACAGTGAAGAGGTAAAAGGAGACATACCTTTAGGAGGAAATCCATTAAATCTAATTCCTCTTTCTCTGCAGAAACCAATTTATTAATATATTTTATCAAAAAAAAGTTCTATATTTTCAAAGTCAAAGTAGTTGTTTAGTGCTCTAGCAGAAAATTATATAATAGATCCTATGATACTTTTGTACTTTTAGGAATAAAAAACACAGAAAATAAAAGTAAAATTTGAATATTTTATTGAATTTGATTACCGATTTTCAAAATAGATCAAATTAGCATATTAATGTAATACAAAATGTTTTTATTTCAAGTTCTTGGTTAGCTCAAACTCATAAAAGTTAGAACTTCTCTAAGACAGAATTTTGACTGAACTGAATTAGAGAGTGATTACACAAGCAGGGCAGATCTGAGGGTGGGGTAACGTCTGGTGGGTGGAGAGTAGGAGATGAGCAGCTGCTCTTGAAACACAAGACAGCTTTAGCTGACTTTCAACACTGTGCTGAACAAAACTGACTTTTTTGCACTTAATATCAGAAGAAAGGCTGAAAGGATAGGACATAAAGGAGAGCAGGAGAACACTCTCAAGTGCACGTTTAGGGAGTTAAACTGTGATGAAGAGAAGAAATATACAGTGGGATTTATTTTAAATCTACATCAAAGAAAGGTATTAGAGAAAGTAGGCAACTTGCAAAACACTGACAAACATTTCACTTAGTAATTATTCAGTATAACACTCAGATTTTTGCATAACTAACTGAAGTCCGGAGAGCACATTGGCCAGCTGTGATTATCTTAATCTTTAACAAATACCAATCACCATTGACATATCAACACAGGGACAGGCAGGATGGGGAATAGGTGAGGACAGGCAATCCAAAATCAATGCACCAGTGCCTGTTTTCCAATAAAATACCCATTTGTCTTTCTTTTCAACATGGCAAGGATGATGTTTCCATGCCAAACTGTCTTCATATCAACACTTCATTTTTTGAACATATTTTTTCACTCATTTCTTTACCAGTGCAAACAGAGGTCGTTATAACTGATGTGCCTTAAGTTAGAAATTAAAATGTAAACCTCTAAAATATCAGCAAAGCTGACATAAAACCTTTCTGGTTTTCTAGGCTAGAAGTTAGAAAGATTGTGGCCTCAGGGCAATATACTGAGCCTAAAGGCTCATGGAGTCTGCTGTCACAGATTGCATTCATATATTATTACATTATTAACCTTATGCCCTTGGGATCTTCATGGGCTTTTGAACATGATCTCTAAGATTTCTCACATTTTATCTACTGCACACTAATATACTGCTTCTAAAATACCTATGGGTAGGCCAAAAATGTTAGTCTATTCTTGCATTGGTTAGCAAGAGTGTGAAAATACCAGCCTAAACCAACCAAAAAGAAATGCTAATTAAAAGGGCAGGATGTATTCCAGTTGTTCTAATCAAAGAGAGTTTAATCCCTTCATAAGCTGATGGGCTTTGTTGGAGGAAATTCTGAACAACCTTGTTACTTTTGATAACTGTAAGCCACTGACTCATGGCCTCTTGACAGCTAGCTGAGCATGTAATAACGTTTCTCTGTATTTGGGGACTGGCTTAGCTGGCTTTATAATAGATTATTTTGGATGTTAAAGTGAAATGTTAGTCTTTCTTTAAAGCTCCGTATTCCTGGTAATTAAGGTTATAAAAAGGGCACTGAATACAATGCAGCTTCAAGGTCGCCAAACACTGATACAAAAGTCTTCGGTTTGTGTAAATAAAGTATTAACCACAGGTTTATTCTGCAGTGCTAATAACTGAAAGGTGGTTCTTCTATTACCAGTACATGACAAATTCACTGAAAGCTATTTTGAAGTGCAAACAAATGTTTCTAACCTCAATTAGAAGACCCATAAATTGTAAGTCCTTTTTTATAAGAAGACAGAAAAGATGGAAATACGTTGAAAGTAGAAATGAATAAAATAAAATAAAATAAAATAAAATAAAATAAAATAAAATAAAATAAAATAACTCTCAGGTAAGCAGAATAGTAACGGACAGACCACAACCAAATGACATTGCACAACTACATCTTCAGAAGTGGAGATTACTTACTATAACAAGAACCTTAGCAAAATTTCAGCTTTTGGCATAGCAAGTCTAGAGGGACTGCGAAAACTAGTGATGCTTATTTGTAGTTTATGTTTTTCAATCTATGTTTTCCACTGTGAATGTAAAAGCTTGAAGAAAAGAGTCTCCTGTATTTTAAGTATTAAATTCCTGACAAGTAAGAGAGTAGACAACAAGAACTACATAGCCCAAGAATGTAAAACCCTTACTAAAAATAGGTTAAAAAAAAAATGTTTTTTAAAAAAAGGACTCTCTGGCATTTTGCTGAAAAATTATAAAGGGATGGAAAAGGTAAAATGATATCTAAAGGCAGCCATTAGGAATGACCAACATAAAGGCCCACTGAGATATCTGTATGCACCTGCACTTATTAGATGACTGTAACGCTGTTTTTGACAGAGCCAGCATAAGAAATTCCCTACTGCTTTGTGTCCAGATCAGCAACCTGGTGTTACATTCCAGGTCTGCTAATTCAATCGTCTGTTTGATAGTACTCTAAGAGAAATGTATGGTATTACTTGAAAGAAAACAACTCCAAACATACCACAAAAATACATCACATAAACACAATGTGAAGTGCAATGGGCACAAGCTAAACCAATAAAGGATCAGATTTGCTAGAAGGAAGAACGTTTTCATGATGAGGAAAGCCATCAACCAATGAAGCAGTTTGTCTAGAGACACTGTGGATATTTTCAAGACCTGACTGCATAAAGTCCTGAGGAATCTGATCTGCCCTGTAGTTGACTCTGCTTTGCCAGGCTGGCCTAGGATCTTAATGAGGTCCCACCAAATACTTAAATGTTTGCTCATAGTGGAACTGCTTCTACAAGAATGTAAGCAATTTTTAAACCTTTGATCATTGCTGCAAAATACTACCCTAAGTATAAAGTTTTTAACAAAGCAGGTAAACTCAAGTAAAATTCAGACAGAACACTCAGCTCCTGTTTCTTCACTATGTGTTTAAACAGACAGAAAAAAAAATTAACTGTTAAGAAGAAATATGTAAGATTTTAACCTACAGATAAAGGAGTACTGAAAACTATGTAAAACTTAACTATTTGGCAAATGAAGACAAAAATTACATATCTGGCATATATATATATATATATATATATAGTTGTATCTGCAGAACCAAAATTTAATTATGATGTTTGCAAAGAAGGCAAATAATCATGAATGTAACTTAAAAAATCACAATCCCCCTACATCATATAATCACCCAAACTATTCTTACCGTGAAAGCATATATAAACTGTAGCAACCATATATCATGAATTTATTCTTAGTTATTAACAAGAATCAGCTTCTCCAAACAGAAAAAAATGCTGTCTCTTTCTTGATGTGTGCATACAAGACCCTGTTCTGCTCTAAATGCCTTCAACCGAACAGATTCAGTTGTACTAGGACAAAACATTGTTATGCAACATAGTATAGGTGTACTTGCTTTGAGAATTGCTTTCAGGACTCAAACCAGTAAGCATCTAAAAAGTGAGCAACTCTTTTTGGAAAGGTCTAAAACGAAAAGCTACAGCTACATGTTATGAAGGCTTTGATCTTCCTGGTAGTCTTGTTCTTAAAAGGCCTGTTAGTCCTTTCAGTGGACCTGGAGTCTGCCCAACTTCAAAATTCTATCTGAAACTAGAAGCCAGGCAAGCAAGCTGCTCTGTTGTGGACAAATTTTTGCCAAATTATAGTAGTAGGATACAGTAGGAGATTAAAACACCTGAATTTGGGTGCCTTAATATGTGATGATAAATTCACATATGCATATGTCATATTTCCCATTCGCTGCTTGCCTTACCTTGAGCTCCAGAGCACTCTTTCTCTTTCCTGTGGAGCATTTCAGCTGATTCAAAGTCCTGCAACCAGGTGAAGACAATTTGCTGCTTTCTCCACTGCTCATCATCATAAATATTATAAAAAAATATTGAGCACATAGTTACTTAAATAGTAATCTATGAACATTTGTCATATATACACAATACAGTATAAAGTAAGATAGTTATCTTCATCCATCAGTTTTAATGCATCAAGAATTTTCCATTGCTTAGAATAAAGCAACACTTTTTGAAGGGAGAACAAGTCTGCAAAATGTGTCTTTCTACATCAACCAAAGTTACTATACATTTCAAATTATTCATTCATTCTATAGCTCTAATTAGAGTTTTGCATTTCTAATCTCTCTCAGTGCAGACTACATTTCCCGTTTTGCACTGAAATAAAAAAATCCCAGTCTGAATTGTTCACAGCAGGATATCAATGCACCAAGCTTGTAGTAATTTGCAAATGCAATATCAAGGAGGATCCCAAAATAGATACGGCTTCTATGATAAGAGCCAAGCCTTCAACTGCAATAAACAGGCATTTTATCACTGACTTTGTTAAAGGAAAATCAGTTTACACTAACTGAGAATTTGACTGGAATTCTGTGAAAACAATTTACAAAGTCTTTTACTTACATAGCAGTTTTTATATATTTTGATATTCTATTAGAAGTATAAGCATTAAATTAAATTCACTAAAAAGACCAACAATACTTGGCAAGATAATTGAATAATCACCCTAAGGAGTTAATAAAGAATTAAATGTTTCACTTTGTACCTAATAGTTGTCTACAGAATCTTCATTATTTATATTTATCACCCAGGTATTCATTAGTCAGTTAATAATTTTTTTTTTTTCCCCAATGGGAAATTCATCAAGAAATAAAAAGGCAGGCATACCTATATCATTCCATTTCCTTTCCCATTACTAGAGTGAACTCTCATGCCCACCTTGTGACCCAGTCACTATTACAGAAGTTCATGCATCTTATTCTTCTCCTCAGACTGCTGCTTGTAATTTTCCCTAGAGTTATGGTTGCAATTTCTTGGATTTTCATCACACAGAATAAAAATTCAAAACATTTGAAAGTTCTTTTTGTATTTTTGTTCCACATCGCAATGTAAAACAGATGGGATTATAAGGATTATATAAATTTACTTGTGTAAGGTAATATTAACAGAACCATATTTTATACCGTCTTGAACCAACTATATTCATATTGTCAGCGCCAAAGAAAATAATACTGTAGCATCAAGCATAAGCATAACAAGTGCTACATTTCCCTTGCATATTGAATTTGAACTCTGGTCTTTGACACAGCAACTTGCTGATTACACACCATTATGTCAGTCATGACAATCTGTTGGTTCAGCTCAACTAATTAAACAAATTTAACATCATTATATAGGCATGTATGTAGAAAAGTATATGTAAATATTTATGAGACTAAAATTTTATTAATTATTCTTTTTACAGCTGATCACCCAAAGAGTTCTGACTCCTGAGAAATTAATAAGCAAAGGATGCGTCGAAAGAAACACAATTCCTGTAAAGTAAAAGAACAAGGAGCTTCTGTCTTGAGCTCAACAACCAAAGAACTCCCTTCCTCCTCCCTGAGGGAGGCAGCCTCAGTTTCTCTCAAGAAACTGGCAGTTAATGCTGTGTCTCATATGGCACTTCTCAGCAAAGCACGGAGTCCAGCTGTAGAAACAAATGTCTTCCCCACCGTTCCTGCAGGTTAATAGAAAACGACACAACTTCACAATCAAGAGAAGTGCTCTCTGCTTTCCAGGAAATGAAGAAAGAGATGTGCTCTGTCACTAGAGCTCCAAATTCATCTAGAAAATAGAAATTGATAGCTATTAGGCAACCAAATAATCTTGTCAGATATGCTTGCTGTACCCCTCAGTACATTATGATGGTTCCTTCTTGACTCTACATGTTGCAGCATTTCAAGCAACCATCTAGGATATATGTAGGGTCTAGCAGTTTTACAGTCAGTGGCACAACATGTACAGTGGCACAACTTTTTTAAAATTGTAATAACTTGTTAATGGAAAGGAGAAATATCTTTCCATACTTCTTCATCTTTGTTTCAATTCATCACTCCTTTTCTTTTTCTGAAGAGCAGTTGTTTTAAAGTTTATACTTACTTTAATTGTGTATTATGGCTATGCCCAGAAGCCAATAAGGCTGATTATCTGTAACATTAGAAACTTCATCAATTTTCTGAGAGGAAGATCTTTCTCTGTTATCCTGCCAACCGTCTCCCCTTAAAGCTTTTCTTTCCTATTATTTTCTTCTCCTTAGCTATGTCTTCCACATTCTCCTACTTGGATTCTTCTAAATGCTGACCAAGAATTCCAGCAAATAGTTCTCATTCTGGTATTTGTTTCTGTCTTTTAACTGTATGGGGTATCCAGTGTAATAGCTTAAATGAGATCTGTTTCCACATCTGTCTCAAAACTCTCTTTGATTCCACAGATATTATGGGAAATTATTGCCAATTACTCTGTTGTTCCGTAACAAAACCTAGAGTAACTCCAATTTGTATGGCAACCTGATCCAATAGGTTAATACTAAATGCACCATTCTCAAAACGCTTCACATATTGAACTCTTTAGGGAGTGTAGACACTTCTGCCATTAATTTCTGAAAACTAACAGCGTTTAGGCAGACAGCTGCTCTGAATGGGGCATGTAAAGAGGTACATTTCTAAGAATTTGTATTTGTGGAACTCAGTTGTGCCCTGAAATTTGGGTAGCAGATGAACACACATAGTTTGGGGCAAGAAAGGAGAAAATTCTGAACAATCTTTCTAAACTAAAAGTTTAAGTCTTACATCCCTCATAAAAATAACATTAAAATTAACATTTCAGCATAATGGTCTCAAAAATCTGCATTGTGTAGCATTCAGAATTTATTTTTTATAGTATTGTAAATCTTGCTGTATCAGAAACCATTAGAAATGTCATGTTATTAAAGTGAGAGCTTTCTTTCATAGGATTTACAGAAAGATTTCTCAAGCAAAATGTCTGTATAAATACAGCTTTCTGGCACAACCTGTAACTAAAACAGCCTACTATCTGCAATCTCATTATACTGAAGGAAGTGGGAAGTCTTACTTCCTTACAAAATAGCATAAACGAACCTGTAGTTATTAACATAAAACAAGAATGATACCCTTGAGTGAAGAAGGGACCATCAGTAACAAAGGGTAGTAATAATATAACAATCATGTTATCATCATATGATGACTGCTTGATTGTGATGGATTAAACAATTGCAACATTTTATTACTTCATATCCCTCCTGTAGTAACATTATAGCAGCAATCATGCAAGGTTTTTTTTTCCTGTAAATTTGGCACCTGCTGACATAGAGTCATTTATAGGATATTGTTAAGTTGGTTTCTTAATGCAGGTGCTAAGTTACCATTAACACACTTAATGACCACAAGGAATATGAAATTAGATCAATTAAAAGAGGGGGTTAGCCCTCCCACAGTTTCTAATCACATGTGGACGACCACTAATGAATTGGAGCTCTCTTGGGTATCTATTCAGAAAATCAAATCTTCTAGACAGTTAATCAATTGAGATAGATATCAGTTGAGCTTGCTCTCCACTGGATTCCACTGAATCACTGCTACTTAGAAAAAAAGAGGCCAAATGAAAAAGAAGTGGTGGTGTAAAGTAAGTTTGAAGGAGTTTATCTACAGTAATGTATGGTAAATAATTATGCTTAGTGTTATTCCTGAAATGACATGAATGTTTGAATAAAAGAACTTTTATACTTTCTTTCTGCTGATATTTTCTATGCAAAAAATAACAACAAAAGTCCACAAGCAAGCAAGTTCTATTTCATTGTTCTCAGATCTTGGACACCAATACTAACATGAAATAGCTGTGGGCTAAATATCTTTTCATGTACAAACACAGTAAACATTCTTTTTTCTTTCTAAAGTATTTACTAGCCCATACTGCCAGATGTATGTAACTTTACTAATGCCAGGACTACAGCAATGTTTTCCTTATTTCTGGACTTAATTGTATGTCACAAAACAGAGTATGTCCTGATTTAAGGAAAATAAGATAAAAAACAGAGAAGTTCTTTTCATGGAGGCAGCCCAAAAGTCAATTTTGGGCAGACAACAAGTTCTAAACCAGATTTTGTTCTAGCCAGAAAAGACAATAAACTGAGTAGAAAACAGAGTTTATACAATTGTTTAGCACTCCGACAACATAAAATGCAGGTTTGGGTATCAGTTGAGGAGATTATTGGAGTACGACAACATAAGAATAATGAGGATCCACAACGTGCATGCATTCATTCACAAGAAACAAAACCAGAGGCCTCTCACTCTGGGGTAACCATACGAAATAATCACTTGCCTGGGTTAAGCAAGGACTCATTCAAGGATATATCCAGTAAATAACCACTCACCATAGGAGGAGGTGAGGTACTCTCAATCCTGCGAAGTCTCCTTAGAATGTGTCCCAGTCTAAGGGGAGGGCTCCAGTTCACAGACCTGCTGCTCTGAGGAGACCACTCAAAAGGGGTCTTCAGCGGAGACCCCATTTTATAGCCTGGTCAGAACTGTCTCTGGGCATTACAAAATAGTCGAGAAGCTTCTTAGCTTCTCTTGGCACCTCCTTTGTTGAGTACCCTGTCAACTGACTGAAGGTCCCACCCCTCCTGCCCCCCGAGCTGAGTGAAGGTGAAGTCACCTTACCCTGGCATAGAGGAGGATGTGACTGTCAGCATCTTGGCACTACCCTGGATGGATGTGTATGTTGGGACAGGCACAATGGGGCACAAAAGGTGCTAAGGAACCATCAACTGCCCTGTTGAAGGCTCTGGATCCCACGAGAATGTGCAACTGCTACAGTCCTAAGAACCCCCAAAGCCCTCTGAGACAAAAGACATTTTAGTACTTGATCTAGGACTGCACTCTAATTGTGGGTGCTAATTGTAGCTGCCAAGTTGTGCTTTTAAGATTTGCTATACGTATACTACTTTATCCACTGGTCTGAAAATAAGTGTTTTGCCTCTGCAAAATCGTTTTGTTTTTTTTTTTTTTGAAAGTATATATTTCAGGACAGAAAACTGCAAAGCAGTGACTGCTTGTGCTGTATGTGAGGTCTGTCTCAATTCTCACTGTATTGTACCAGTTTCCACAAGGGAGTGTGGCTCCAGTCTCATTCAGTTTATTTTTCCTATCAGTATATACGAAATACCAACCAAAAACTCTGAACAAGAAAAGATGGTGGATTAACGAGCTATGCAGAGGTGATACACCCAGACCATTCCACATCAAAAGCCTCCAAATCTCTGTGGAGATTTGCCTCTGCAAATCCCCGTCCTTGGAAGATTGACTAGCACTGAAAATTACTTGGTGAAGGGAAGCTCAAGAGTACATAAATAAGCTATGCCCCAAAAAGAACATATGAGTTTGCTTCTTAGCCATGAGCATGCTACTCAGCAAAAAGTGGAAATACAGCTCCAGATGGCAGCTTTTAAAATTTGAAAGATTAAGATATTTCTCAAACATCTTGTAGGAGCTGCCTACTATCTAACAGAATGTATCTTCAGACTTTCAGCACTACTGCTTCTGCTTGATCAAGGATAGAATGGAGCTTTAATAATTTAAGTTATTAAATCACAAAACCTACACCCTTTTGACTCATCCCAAATTCCAAAAATAATTGAAATTTTTAAAGGACTTTCAGTCAATAAATGCAATGGATTCTTCCTTCATTAATTAAGACAATTAAGATACAGCTATTGTTTTTCTGAGCTGTATTTCTGGGAACAAGACAACACTTCGATCTAGAAGATGTGTTACAGCCACTACTAGTATTTCTTGAGTTTCAAAAATCTGGAACTGAGGAATTAATAGCTCTTATTTCCTCAGTATCTGAGGTTGAATCATACATAAGAGCTGTTGGAATTAGTAAATCATACATGCATCATTAAAGCTTGTTCATTGATATTTGTGATATTGGAGGCAATAAACAAATATCCAGTATCAAAAGTATAATTTTTTAAGGCATAAATTTTACTCTGTGACTAGACCAGTACAAGCCATCTCTTATCAGAATGTTTGTGCTTCTCGCCTTGATTATGCAGTTCATGCAATTTTTCTTTGACAAATTACAAATGTCACCGTGAGTTCCATGTTTTTTTTTTTTTTCAGCATATCCAGACTACCTTAAATCTTTGTTGTCAGTGAATTTATCAAGTATCAGCTACATAGGCATCTTATCTCTCTAAGGTCAATGGTAAAGAATGTATTCTGTACTGACATCGTACAATGTATATGCCTTCATGGTCACATCTTTACTAGACAAAAAAGAAAAGGGGGAATATTGTTTTATCTCCAGAATAAGTTTTCTCCTGTTTCCTATTCTCTGGTTTCCTAGCTAAAGACTAGCATTTGTTTGCTTTAATTTTTTTCATATGACTTTTTGATGGGAAGATATCCATTGTGATTCTATCCACATTTTTCTTGTACTCTTTCTAGTATTTGATTAACCTAATTAGTGTTCACAGTTAATGCAATTGCCATTGGTGAGCCTGAGATGAAATAACCTACAGAACTTGCTATAGCCCAGTCTTGTCAATGTCTGGTTAAAACTAGCTCTGTGTGGCAATTGCTACTGAAAGGTCATTGTTGCCCATCATTTCAGTTTGTTCATTCTTTCTAATCTCCTTCTTTGACAAGACCCTCATGAAATAATACCCAGATGCAGGATATGAGAGATACACAGAGAGAAATTCAAAAAGTAATCCTTTAGAAACAGAGGGGGAAGAGGTGATGGAGGATATCTGATCAGCGCAACAAATACTCTGCTGATTCCAATTCCTTCTTGCCCTCCTTACCTCCATTTAGAGAAGTGAACTATGTACATAAAACAGATATGCTAAAATCAGAAGTGGTATCACCTCAGTATCTCCTTCCAGAATGTCTGAAGGTCACAGACAAGATAATGAACACAAAATGCCTAAAAGGATCAAACTAAAAAGCTTTCATTAGAAACTACAGTCTCAAAATTACAATATTGAGGTCTAAGAGTTTGCCCCTTAAGCACTTAAACACCATGAAAAAAAGTATTTTATCTGCAAATATTATAAATACCAGAACATGGTTACAGAGAACAAAGAAAATTCAAGTAGTCTAAACTTTCATTATACAGACAGAAAAATGGCAATCCACATTCTGCAATGGTAATTAACTGTGGCTAGTGATACCCTAAAGAGGTGCAATAAGTTTCTGATGTATGCTATACTTTAAAATATACATTTTATGGTTTTCATTTGTTATTTATATTGACAAGTAATAGTTTGTTTCTTCAAATCTCCACTTCCCAGAAACAGAGTGACAATGATATCCACAATAACTGAAAACATAACAGAGGTAATAAGCAACCACAGTCCTTGGAGTGGGAATTTGATAGAATTTAGAGATCACAAGCTAAACTTTTTAGTTCCTGAGCATCTTTCCCCTTAACTCAAAGTCAATTAACCCATATTAGTACTTTCTTTATATCACTAATGCTTACCTCATTATTAACGCTGTAACTCTGTATGTATATTAGTTTTACTTTTATGTGTCTAAATAGATCAAAGTCTAATATAATTCAAAACCTACAAATTATAAAGCAAGACTGGACCAAAAGGCGACAATTTCAATGTTTGTTATAGTTAAGACATTTTCCAAGGGAGCAGAATTTAATACAGATTATATTCTATCTCAAAGAGAGAGAAAATTACCATTTGGCCTACTTTCACCAAAACAATTCACAAACAGACTTTTGAGTAACAGTCAGAACTACAAAATCTGTTCCATGCTTTAATAGAAACATGCAGGGGTAGGGTGCTTTTTTGTTTGTTTGTGGGATTTTCAGCATTTAGATGGAGAGGATAGGTAATTTTTAGTTAGTGGAGGAGTGGTTTTTTTTGAGAAGGGAATCGAGAGTGTCAATTCCAAGCAGCAGTCCTATTGGCAAGAACTTAGGAAGAGATACACATCTAACTCTGTCTTTTCTTTCTTGAGTGTTGTTTTCCAGATTCCAGGTTCTGGCTGTGCTGCTATTCTGCTTCAGTGTTTAGGCACCTGAATTGGAAATGTTCATCCCAGTCCAAAGTTTGTTCATCCCACTTCAAAGTTAGATTATTCAGAAACCAATTTTTTTGAATCCTCACATCCTTTATTAGTTCCAGCCATTGATATTTACTGGAAGACATGCATTAGCTCTATTTATTAGTCAGTAGTATAAATAACAGATAATAATTTTAGTGAAAAATACCTACCTAACTACTAGGAAATTTTCCATGTAATAAATCTGTAGCTTGCAATATTACTCATGCTTAATTTCTTTTAAATACCTTAAATAACTAACAATATTATATGAGAGAAGAACATGAAAATATGTGGGTTTCTTAGAATTACATGTGTGTCTTATCTTCCAGTTTAGTAAGAGATTTGTAGCATGTAAAATACGATAACATAAAATATGTTGGGCTGAAAATTAAAAAGATCAGGACAAGCTGAATGACACAGGAAGCAAATATTTTAAATGTTTTAGAGGTATGTGTGATTTTCTGCTGTCTTCTCTGGATATTCACCAGCAGAAATGCTGTACTTGCAAAATAACTGCTGTGTGTAGCCTTGCATATTACCAACAATATTCATAAAGTAGTCCTTAACTACAAGCAATTACAGACTGCAAGAAATTTACTTTACTTTGAGACATAAAACATACAGTCTCATTTAATATGAGAAACTCTGTCCTGTGTTCCTAGGCAGGGCACCTCAACCTATATAAATGTAATCACATTAATTGAAACATCTGTCTGACACAGAAATTGATTAAAGTTACAAATCAGAACCCTACAGAATTCTCTTTTGCACACCCCTAGATGGAAGTTTGCCAAGGGATATCTAATTGCCCATCAAAGAGTTAAGAATTTGTAAAGGTTGAGACAAGTATGATAGCAGGTGAATATGGAAGACGGAAGGGAGGATTTATTTTTAAATAGTTTAAGTATAAAGAATTGCAATGGGAAGAGGCAATGCTGTTAAATTTTATTATTTCATGTTTCTCAGATATGTTCATCGTTGTAGCAAGCTACAAAAAACATCCCTGTCTACTTTGTCACAAGACAGGTAGGTACAATCAACTGGAAAAGAACCCTCTATTTTTTAAATAAATATGTTTTAGTTTGTTATCTTCAGTATGTTACCTTGTTTCACAGACATCTACAATCAAGGATCAAACAAAGAAATTTTCCTGTTTCACCTTCTACTGCACTCTAAGAAATTTAGAAAGCTCTAGCTGGTTTTCTTTTTGTCTTCACTTTCTTTTCTCTTAAGTTTTCTTTGTATACGATTCACTCCCTGGTTATGATGTGCCAAAGACTATTTGTCTGAGGCATCAGCAAAGTAGAAAGTTCATGCCCCTTTCCTTTCCCAAGGTGAAATTCAGAAAAAAGAAGGAAAAAAAAAAACCAACAAAACAACCCACACAACAAAAAACAAACACACACCAGAAAAGGGCCTAAATTGATAACTGTTAGATTACAGAAGCTATTTGGATGTGTACTTATTTCTCATTTATAGATTTTTTCACCAGAAGAGATCACTACCTTAATCTATTCTGACTTCTTCTACAGCCAAGCCTATTGGAATTTCAAAATTCCTTCATCAAGTTCATAGTTTTGCAATGAGACAGAGAATTTTCAGTGGAAAACTGACTTTCTTGTGTTAAAAGCTTCATGTGAGAGAATCCTACGCATTCAAGGGTAGATTTTTTAATTGATTAAAAACCATAACTATGAAACATTGTCTTTTTGGTCTATTCTAAATTTATCTAGCTTAGTTTTCTACTCACTGGATCTTAGAAAGCTTTTCTTCATTACATTGAAAAACATGTATCTTAGAAACACTTATTTCATGTTAGGTACTGAGTGTAATCAGCCTGTCTTTTAAGGCTTAAATAAATTGATAATCTTCAGTCTTTAGCTCCAAACCTGTTCTCTAAATCTCACTAATTTTTCATCAGTTACTTCAAATATTTCACTCTCTTTTTTTTTTTTTTAATAATCCATTTATTATTTAGAACCATAGAATGATGCAAAGAATTAAAAAAAAAGAATATTGTGATGCTGTCACCACTTTTCAGTCATTCATACCTGTGGAGTTAAGTAAATCATTAGTTTTTCCATGAATTTCCGTAGTTTTGTGGTCAAATTGTCTTTCTGGGCATGGGATATACCACTTGAATTTCCATGGCTACACTGTAATAAACCTGACCTTCAACATCTAATACACATAGTAAAAGAAAGCCAAAAAAATGTATATAAAATAAAACTGCAGTATTAACAGAAAAAAAAATCACTAGTGAAATGATCATTTTAAAAAATGAAGCAAACAAACAAGAAATATGATTTAAAGACTTTCTGCAACCTATCCAAAGTAACAATTTTACTATAGGGAATGCACATAACTTTAATGTTTACACAGTGCTATGTGTCTGTTCACCCACATATAAACATATAAACATATAAACATATAAACATATAAACATATAAACATATAAACATATAAACATATAAACATATATATATATGTATAAAATATATCTCATGTGCCTGAAAAATTTTTCAAGTTATGAAACATTATAACATCATTTCACATGCTTATGTTAATAAATTTTGAAACTTTCAGGGGGAGGCATATTCCAAAATGTCAATGAATCATTCAATTTCCACATGTACTTCCTTTGTCTATGAGTAGATTCCTAGTGTCATGCTGTCAAACTCTGGAAGGTTGTGTTAGAATTAAACACTCCAACTCAGGATTTAACACAGGATGGGAAGCTTATCTAGCCTGACAGACTCTAGAAATAATCATTCTGACTTGTCAAAGATGGTACATGCCAGCATCTTTACACTATTTCGAAATGAAGGAAGTTAAAGAAAAAAAAGAAAATTATAAAACCATACAATCAAATATGAATTGTGACAAGGGAGACATAAACCAAAAGAGAAACAAAAAATTTATAGGATCTCATAGTATACATCATTTATAACTCACAGTTTAGTTTTAACGCTTAGCTACATCTAGGAACATATTCAAATTGAAGGAGTAAATGATTAAGAAAGATGATATATCTCAGCAATATTTGTCAGTGAGAAGTAGTTTATCATCTGTTAAGTGGTTGTCACTGCCTTTGCAGAAGCACTCTACAGTTGACTATGGTCATCTAAAATATTTTTCAAAGATGAAAAAGCTTCGTCTTTTCAATTATTTATAATATGTTCAGTGAAAAATTGTGTGAATTTTAAAACAAATGTCCCTTTTTCATGAGAGAGGCAAACCCTATTCTAACATTCTTATAAAATTAAAAATAAATAATCTTTCAAACAGAAATTTGCTAACTATATTATTTTTTTTCAAAATATTTCTTATTTTGACCAGTCCTCTTCTGTTTCTAAATATGTGGTTGTTTTGTTCTAAACAGACAGCCATAGCTGCACCAGTGACCCAGTGATTCTCACTCTTAGACAGAAGGTAAGTTACTTGAAAGCAATTAGTTCTGTTGCAAGGTTCTGTTTGCTCTTCAAACAGTAAAATGCTTAAATATACGCTAGGCGTGTGTGTGTAATCATGTTGAATATGGACCACTGTGGTTTATCAAGTACTTCGGTCTACTGAAGTATTTTTTTAGTTCTCTGTACTCAACTAAGTAATCTGGATGATGAAGGCCTTTTGAATTCAGGTAATCTTAGCTAACCGAAAGGATCTCTCATCAGACTAGTAATTCTCTGTAGCAATTGTATTCAAGTAATGACACTTGCACAGGCTCTTGTCTTGTGTTTTTGTGATTTAACTACATTAAATTTAAACTATATAAAATATTTAGACGTACGGATTGATTCAGGTGCTTAAAAATGGGCATGGAGAGCCTTTTGAGACATACTAGGGTAGCCAAATAGCTATATAGTGCAATTATATTTGATGCAGGATGTGCAATAGAGCTGCACCCTTCTGAACCAGCAACTAAAGACATACAAAAATACCCTAGGATTTCTGAAATTATGGTAAAAAATTAAATTAAAGCAACTGAATGGAACCTCCAGTGTCTGCATTCAGATTAAATTGCTTTTTAAGCTTTTTTTAAGCTTTTTTTTAAGGTTGTATTGGTTGACTATAATCAGAGCTTAGACGCACATCTTGTATAAAAGCCTCAACACTATAGATGGTTACATTTGTGAATCTGAAGCAACCTCCCAGTCTAGGTGCACAATTGTTGTAATATATACATTATTTCACTATTTTAGCTCCTTTCTGTTTCACTGACCACAGGAATTTTTCATGAGCCCCCTCCTGCTCAGCAATACAATCCCTTGTTTCTTAAACAGAATGTCTAAATGTCATATAGACATATGTCATACATATGACATATGTCATACAACTCCTGCAATCTCATTCTCAGTGTTCTCCACACAGCAAAACAGACTGGTTCTCACTGTAGCTTCTGGTTTGTCTTTGTGTAGACCCCAAAATAATGGGTTCAAAGAGGACAAAAAAGGTCTGGAAAGAATAGCTGTCCTTGGAATAATTCAGTGTGATTTGTATTCAGTCTAACGCAGTGTTGATATAGACCAAAATAAGCCAGTTCAAAGATCACAAAAAAAGTAGGAGGAAAGAGCAGGTGGGGTGACAGATGTCAAAACCATAAGACAGGAGAAACAAGGATCAATACAGAGGCAGGCATGACAAGATCCCTGACTGGACAAATGAAATTGGTTTTGTGTGTTAACTAGCAGCCTATTAAGGACAAAAATTGGAGACAGGAGAATGTAGAAGAAAACAGAAGAAATAAGATTTTGACCTAACAACACAGAGCGTAGTCCCATATTGGCTGACTGGTGTCATGGTGTGTTATTCTGCAACTATTTGAGAATCTCATGATAAGCTGCACTTACCTGTTCAGCCCTTTTCATCTCCTTATGAGCACTGACTGGTGAGCCCACTGGGTGTTCCTTGGTTGACCGGTCACTTTTGTAGGTGGTGAGTGTCCCTTCAATTCTTTGGTGTTGAATATGAGAGACCTACAGCTAGTCTATAGCATGTATAACACCAAAACCAAGAATTTTTTATTGGAAACAAAGGCAAGGTGAGCAGTGGTTCACTACAATGTCATTCTGGAAATGCATGGGTGTAGCTGTAATGCATACTGGGAGTCTGGGCTGTTTTATATCCTTCCCATAAAACAGTTTAAGCAGAGTTTTTGAAAATCGCAAACAACTGCATTACAATTTGAAGACCAGTTTCAGATGCAAACATTCTATTGAAGCTGCCTAGCATATGACAGGAAGACCTAGAGATGAGGATTGTCTTTAAAAACCTCATGTTAAATTTATTTTAAAGGATGTTATTTTCCTGCAGAAGTGTTAGCTGGGGCATTTTTCAAATCTAGAATGGCTCACCCAGACTTGTAGGTGGTTTTTAACCCCACTAACTTAAAAAATAAAATTGTCTAGATCAATACAGTCAAACTAATAAAATTCAACTCTGATTTCGTTTATAACTTTTTTATCAAGGGTTTGTAACTTTAAAAATTTATTTAATGCCTTTGTGTATACGTCAACTGCCAAGTTCCTATGAACGGCTGTAATATATGTGAGAGAAATTTTGGTGTCAAACTCATGGTAAACATAAAAAGAAATTTTGAATAGTTTTTAGAGATTAAATCCACTCAATAATTATTATTTCTGTATGATGACCCATGGAAAACTCCGGTAATTCTGCAAGGTCTTAGAAGGTCTGTCTCTAGATTGCATTCAGATCTTGCACACTTTGGGGCTTCCTTTTAAAGCTGCTTTTTGAAACTGCAATTAAAAATACCCATTAATTATCTGGCCTCACCAATAGGTATTCAATATCACACACCTGAGGAAAAGAAAAAGAGACATAGGTCAAAAACAGCATTACAGAGTACGCAAGGCTGAGAAATGTCTTTAATTCAAATGAGTAGAGGATAGATGTAAATACACTTTCTATCCGCTCTCAGATAAAAGACATTTTGCAACTCACAATTCATGGAAATAAAATGTTTTTGTTACTGTATCACTGTATGATCTGGGTAGTGGTGATCTTTATCACTTAACTCCATTCCAAAGGAGTCTTCTTCTGGGAGTGTTAAATTTTCTACACTTATCAAAGGTGTGTCATTAAAATGGAAGCAGATTAGTTAAATTGTTCCTCACTGACTCTTAACATAGTCTGAGTAACACCATCCCTAATCAGGGGAAGCCCTCATTGATCCTTTTTATATTATAGTACTTTAATACAGATATACTGTATAGGCCACATACAGCTGTTTCTTTCACTTTGGCAGTGATTCAGCAATATGCACCTAATGCCGTTTATACTGTCACAGGGCTAGACTGGTCCTCAGCTGCTGATCCAGAATGATTTGGAGTTTTCATAGGCTCATGTCCTAATCCCAGTTCAATGTTGAGGTTTTAGATAACTTTAAGAATTTTAAACTGGCACCTGAAACACTGCTTTTGTACTTTTTTTGTACTTTTTTTTTTTTTCTGTATTATTCAGCACTGATACAACTGGGGCCCTACCATATGACAGATTTCTAGGCTTTACGGTAATACTAGAACAAATTATGATGATTAATAGCAAAGAAGAAAATTATAATAAGTAATGATAATAACATTAATGATAATAATAACAAACATTATAATGAGATTAGGAAAAAAAGAGAATGTATTAGTACAAGCAATTTGATTTGCCTGCATATACATGAGAAACAAGTTAGCACTACCGTCAAAGTATAATACATGTGATAGTAATACCTGAAATGTATAATAATCAGAAATTACACTGAACTTTTGTGAATTGAAGTGTGACCTGAATCAAACTATTTGCTGTTACCTAAATCAAACTCACTACTTTAAACAGAGACAATTCCAATGACTGCAGACTGCAGACTGCAGACCATTCTGAATGAAGATACCACTGCAGGATAGAAGCTGATATTCCAGATCTGTTGCTTTTTGTTATCACCTTCCATTTTCATCGTACACTAGAGAAGCATTGGATTAAAAAAAAAAATAATAATAATAATTGAAGGAGTAGGTAAATAGTCTAAATGGTATATTTATTTTTTTTCCCCCTTCCAGCTACATGGAAGGCGGAACTCTCCAGGGTTATATTTTCTGTTATCATTTGAACCAGGCCTGTAGTGATAGCACAACGGGCAACAGTTTTAAACCGAGAGAGGGTAGATTTAGGCTGGACTTTCTATAAGGTAAGGGTGGTGAGACACTGGTACAGATTGCCCAGAGAAGTTGTGGATCCCCCAGTCCTGGAAGTGTTCAAGGTCAGATTGGATGAGTTTTCAGCAACCAAAATAGCTCAAAATTTGAGCATCTAAAGCTCTTAAAGGAGAATGTCTAAAACTCTGGACTCCTTTCTGAAAGAGTGACCTAGCCACTAAGTGGCTGTGCAAAGATCGTCAGTTATGTAAAGAGAGACTGAAATGAGTTCCATAAAGTAGGATTCTTATCAGCTGTCTGAATAATGAGAGTTTTTCAAAACTATGTGCTTTTTCTTTTTTAAATTGAACAGTCTTTGGATGGATAAATTAACACAATAAAGTTGATGACTGCACTAAGAATGCACAGTAGGTCGGATTTCAGCACACAATGAAGGTTTTGACAGATGTCTTAGTCACCTAAGACATATCAGGTGCTTGTGACGTCTGGGTAGCATTTGTATATTGTGATGCTGAATTTAGGCTTATAAATAACATTTTTCTCTGTAAATTATCCTAAAATGCTGTCCTAGTAGTATTGTCCTAGTTTTGTTAAAAACAAGTTTCTCTTTCAGTGAATTTTGCCTGTCAGCTAAAGCCTTCATATTAACTGCATTTTCCTGGAGAACCAGACCCGTGTTTTGGTAAACATAGCAATGGAATGCAAACTTATTGATAAGCAGGGATGGACTTCTCGCGAGAGGGGCGATGAGAAACAAGTGACTAAGAAACTGACCAACTGTGTATAACATTCCATTCACGTGAATACTTCATATAAAAGTGGGAGATCACAAGGATCTCATCCCTTTTTTTTCCCTTTTTTCCCTTCTGCTTATGGCTGACCTTAGGAGAGGATCTTGCTGGTCGTCCCTGAGAACTGAGGCCTAGTGAGAGACTGAATCCAGCTCCGGTTGGCTGCAGAGTCTAATCCAGGACTTTGGTTGCTGGCTCTGCAGTTGCTGAGACTTTCCAGATTGGTTTTGTATATTTTGTATTATTTTCTCTATTCTTATTAGTAGCATTAGTAAAACATCTTTAGTTTTTCCAACTCTCTTCTCTCTGTTGTTCTTTTCCTCCCAATCGCCTGTCCTTAGTGGGAAGGGGGGAGAGGGAGGGGCAAAAGGGGGAAGTGGGGGGGGGGGAGAGGAGGTTAACAATACATCTGCCAGGGTTTTATTGTCACCCCGCAATCTTAACCCTCGACAAGTATGCGTTCATGTAAGTCCTGGCAGGTACCAGTTTAATCACTTCACAAATCCTTCAGAAACTTTGGTTCTAGAGCACAGAGGTCTAGATGTCTCATCTGACTTTTATTTCTTCCTCTTTTCTTTTGTCTTCCTTGAAGACCTTGAAAGACATTAATTTATTATGAATTCACCTTATATCCCCACCAATTATCTGAGAGCTGGAGGGGTTCTCACGTATCAGTTTGAAAGAATTAAAAAAAGATGAAGTAAGGCCATCCATTCCAGCTCACAGAGGCAAAGGGTTAGCTTAGAATTAAATTAGAAAAAAAATAAGTGCAGTGTACACTGTTTGACTGCTAAATCAATCTCTGTCTAACAGAAAAGGCCAGAATTTAATCATGTGACTTTGAGCACTGCCCAGAAATTGTTTGGCAATGGTTGTCTATGTCTGACAATGTCTTATAGAAGTAGTAATGTTATCTGGGTCTGTGTCTTTGCCTGTGTGTTATCTAACTCAAGGTCATTAGAACCAAGATCTAGTTTCTATTAGATTAATAAAATGAAATAAAATAGAATATACACCCTTGTAGGAAATTATCTAGCAAATGAGTTCCTTCAAACTCTAGTCTCAGGAGAAATATTTCACTCTAAGGCATAACTAAATAAACACCTGTTAACAGACTGCAGTTAATGTTAGTATTTTAACATTCAGTGATAGCAGTTCTAAATAGTGCTCAGAGAATGGAGATGAAACTGATTTAAAAAAAAGAGAAAGTGGAAGAGAATTGACTGGAACTCTTGCAGCACAACTGAATTGATTAACTACACACTTACAGTCCTGTATTATTTATATCTGAAACTTCATGTGATCAAAAATGCCACCACATAAGGGTATTAAATGTGAGGGGGTTTATCACTGTTTAAGAGCTTGGTACAAAACTTGAAATGAAATAAGAATCACCACATTAGCAGCTATTATACAGTTGTCATGTACCTACACAAGATTCACTGACACTTCTTTTCCTGTCTTATTTTAAAAGAAAATTGTATCTTACACCTTGATTAAGTTGTTCTGTTTTTTTCAAATTGCAAAAACATTTTAAATATTTTCATTAGTTTTCCTCCTGTACTTCTCTAGTATGTGTTTGAATTTTAATTACTCAGGGTTTGTTTTGTTTGTTTGTTTGTCTTTTTTTTTTTTTTTTTCCCAAGGACAGTTGTTTCTCTTTGTAATTCTTATTGTGATGTTCATTTAATAAATAATTTATTTTTCCATACCAATTTAGGGAATCTAATTCTCCAATTAATTGAAGGCTCTGTTCATTATTGCTATCTTATCATCATAAGTATTTGGGTAAGCTAAGGACTGGGGAAGTGAGAGTTTCCATTTCTTGACAGTTTTGTTTTATTTGCTTTAGAATACCCTCCTATGTCGTGCTTTATCAGAACCTATAGTGTGCTGTTTCAATATTTCATTATTATCTGTTGCTACCACTCTTTAATATTTAACATAACCTTTACTGTTGTATATTTTTATCCCCATAAATAGATTTAAAATGCAATGCAATTTAATTTTAGCTAAACTGGTTTCCTGAAAGATAATATAGAGATTATTACTACCTGTGCAAATACATACAACACATTTGGGGAATTCAATGGTGGCAAAAGATGAAACACTTACAGAATATTTCTTAAAGGTAGAACTAATTATATATCGTAATAATGCACACAAGTCCTCAGAGGAATTCTATGTGACAGGAGTAGTCTACATGTAGACTTAACATATTAAAAATATTAATATCATTAGTTTAAGATAAATGAGCATGAGAAGTCTGTGCATTTATATACTATAAAATATTTAAATATATATATATACTATACTATAAAAATATATACTATACCATATATATAAATACTTTTCATGGGGTAAAATTATATAAACTGTGTAATGTGTGTGTGAATGTGAATGTGTTATTGTGTGGGCAGCAATTCCTTTTAATATCTATTCAGCATTGTTCAGCCTGCTGTGTTTAATTTCAAAATCTAACATTTTCCATAGTGTAAATTGTTTGTTCACTTCTAATTTATATTACAAGAATTCATATCCAATATAAAAAATAATTAAGATGGAATCATACTCACAGGACTGTAGCAATTCAGAGCATTGGTCTTAGTTGTGATTTCATCCTTAAAGTGACTTTTCTGTCATTAAAGGGACACTTTCAGAGCCTTCCTGTGATAATGACACTTCGTGACATCCAAAATGAAAACATCCATCCCAGCATGTGAAGGAAAAATATCAAATACCTATTATCAGAATTTAAGAAATTCATGAGAATTAACTAAACCATATAACAAGAATCATATTACATATATTACATAAAGTTGCATAAGGAGGCATGTATTTAATGAAGACCTGTTAATGGGATAACAGAATATAACCTTATTTTATAACATGATTCAGTATCTGAAATGTCACTTAACTAAGATTATTCCATGCATGAGAGAAATCTGTCTGACACTCAGCTCAGACCAAACTGACATGGTACTTGTGAGCTGGGGAAAAAAACCCTGGAAATTATTGCAGAATTTATATCAGCATCTTTAAATAAGTAAACATATCTGTTCTTATCACTGGTGATTTCATTTAAGGCTTACTCTAGACCCCTAGCTGCTAATGGATGACCATACTTCAGTAATATTCAGCTCTTCTTGGTCTCATGTCTGAGAGACTGTATTTTCTCTAATCAAGTTATCATTATGTCTGATAGAAAGACCATACCTAGCTATAATTAAGAAAAAAATAAGCCTCATGCAACAGCTTACTTGATGAATGGAGCCTCTACTTAAGCGCGTGTGAGAGCAGCGCTCTGAGAAGTAGAGTAAAAGCTAGATTCATTCCATCTATGGAAACACTGAACTAAAAATTAAACTCACTGAAAACTGCTTTAAAGGAAGTGAAGACTGTTTTCCTTTCAGGAGACAAAGCTGATCTTAGACAGTCATTTTTACTCTCCTGATGTTTTTAGCTGAATGTTTTTAGGCTGAGCACTACTATGACGTCCACATGGGACACAAGAGAGTCCCAAACTAAATTAGGGCTAGACTGAAAACTGTGGATCAGTGAACCTCTGAAGTAAGGCATTAACTGAATATGATTAGGTGGGGTGAGTCTGGGACCAGATAACTTCAGTCTGCCTATACAATTTAACATCTAGTTGGCTTATCCTTTCTTAGGAACAGTTTTTTACCTAAGCAATGATTTTTGAATACTTAAAGGACCTTGATTAGAAGCTCTTCGTTACAAAGAAGAAACTGGGAAAAGTGAGGGAAAAAAAACCTCTCAATACAAGTCTGAAAACTGATTCCATCTTTTGTCTAAAGCAGAACATGAGGTGGTGAATTTCACTCTCACAAGAAAAAAAAAAAAAAAAAAAAAAAAAAGCATCTTGGACCTAAAGAGTTTAGTGTCATTTGAGATAGCTTAGGGAATTCACTTTGGCAACCAGTTGTTGCTCTGGAAGCCTTTGGGTATCCTAGTATCCTACAGTGGTCTATGTCTTGTATTGCAAATCCTGTGCAGATGTCCCAGACATTTTCAAGCATATAAAATTACTCTAGATGACTATGGAACCTTCTTTGCCTTCTTTGTTTAGCATAAACATCCAGACATCTTTTATTCCCATGGATTTTTAATTGTATTAAAAAAAAAAAAAGATTCAGCCAACATGTAAACTTGGTACTTTTCAACTCTGGTTTCTTTAAAATTGAACCTAAAGATTGTGCTGGTGCCAAATATGGTGAAATAAAGTTTCAGCCAAAAGCATAAGGCCCTTAATGACTGAGTTTTTGCCAAAACTAGATTAATTCTTTCTTGTTTCTGCAATGAATAAGAAAATACACAAATATAAAAGAACAAGTATCAAACAGTTCCTGAAGGTCACCTGATGGAATTAACACATTTCTTCATTCATGTGTCCACTTCTTCAGAAAATTTTAGTTACTAGAGGAATTGAAAACAGATATTTTAAAATTAGAGTATTCTGCCAGGCCAAGGATTTCTCTCTTTTTTTTTTTTTTTTCTTAAAAATAAATGAAATATTTAAGGAAATAATTGGGGAAATGGGTCTTTGGCCACTATGATGGTAAATACTTCTGTAAGGTCAGTTTTATACGCGCAAGTTAGTATGGCCAATTCCATGACTGATGCATGACTGCCCTGAATGGCTTTGCTGTTTTCAGAACAGCTCCTCTTGTGAAAGATGGCATGCAGCCTCCCTGATCAGGAGTCATCAGAGCAAGTTTAATGAAGGTGAAAATATGTGTGTTGCAGTTGGGCAAGCTTTTTAATATTACTGCCAAGGAGACAGAAAAACCTGAAAATTCTGTGTCAGTCTTTCAAAACCATAGTCACAGCAGCAAGAAAATCAACATCTGTTGTGTGTTTTTCCTTTGTTTCTTCTAATCGATCCAGCAAGTCTTTGCCACACGTTTGCACAGGGCGTCATAGAAATGTCACTTGAGGGTGAAAAAGAGTGTCACTTTGCAAGTAAATGTCATTTTGCAAGTAAATACAATTGAGTAGGGAAAGGAAAATGATACTAAGAAAATAAACTCAATGGCTAAATAGTTTCTGATACAAATAATAAAAAAAAGCAAGCATGTAATGAAGATTCCAGTTAATTTGTACCCCATCTGTCTGATGTCTTGATAATAGTAAATAGTAAAGGAAGTGATAGTCCTAAGTTTCCAAATAATTTCAACACTGGAGCTGTACCATTCAACAAGCATCTGCAGCAAGCAATAGTGTTTCCACCTTAGCCAGTCATGGCAGTTGAAAAGCCTCTCCTTTTCAATTACTTCTTTTCCTTTCACTGAGTCTCAGGTTTTCAATCTTCATGTTTCTCTGCCTATGTTGTCCTTTTGCTCCCTTCACCTCTGCATCTTATTTTCACTCACTTATCTATACTAAGCATTGAGGTCCAGCTGATACTTTTATCCAGCTACATTACCTTTGAACATTTTAACATGTTTGCTGTGCCTTCATTCCCTACATGGAATTGGTATCAGTGCTATCCAGAAGAAAGGATAGCTCTGGAAGAGTGCTAGCAACACACACACAGAAATAGTATAATATTTAAGACAAATTTGGTCTGCATCTATATTGAGAAAAAAATACATATCTGCAGTGAAGTGGAAGTTCTACATTCACACCATTTTTTGTCTAAAAATCTCAGTCCTTTATCTGCTGATTTCCACACAGATACTGAAATTAAAACAACTGTCTTGTAATTTTGTTTTCTGATATTCAGCCTTCCAGTCAGTTCTACACATTTATCCATTCTTTTTGTCTCCTACTTAAACCTTTTCTACCTTAAACTTTCACGTCTGCTCTGTATTGCTTACAATCCTGAAGAGAATTTTTTCCATACATTGGGAGTGCTTTAATCCGAGCTCCTCCTCTTCCCCAAACCTGGTGTGTTTGAGGCAGAGAAACCTTCTAATTTCTCAGAGAAAATAGTGATTTTTTAAAAATGTAATTTTGTTCTAAACTTCTTTTTCTCCTTCTTTGGTAGAAGTTAACAACAGAAGATGGAAGCAGTGTCCCTGCTTCCTATGGCAGTTTTCATTAGCTCTTCTTGCCTTGAATGTGAAGCAGCTTACAGGGTCTGGCTGCTTTTTTTTTTTTTTTTTTTTTTTTCCCTCTATGCCCTCTTTGGGGGTTATACTAATAATATATGCACCTAAGAAATTTTGCATTCTATAAATTTTATTTCTGGAATCTACCTTTTGCATTCTATAAATTTTATTTCTGGAATCTGCCATTTGGTGCCTTGATATGCATACAATAAAAGATCTATTTGCACAAGAGGAAACCATGTGATTGGCAAATGAGGAGAAAAGGCCTGGAAAACTGTAGGTTTCCACATAAACTATGCAAAACCGAAACATACTAAATATTTAGTGCTGTTACTGACATTCCTAAATTACATATCTGCTCATTTGATTTACATTCCAGAGGACCAGACAGCAGATGTAAAAGACAGTGAGACATTCAGAAGAGTACTATTCTCTGTTATAAATATATGTAGGACCTGCTAAAAATCTTGACTTCTGACAATCATGCAGAATAACATTGTTTATAAGTAAAACACTAAATGAAATAAATTGTTGTTTAGGCACTTAGCTATGCCAGCGTATTTCTGGTAGAAACGACAGGTAAGACCAAATGAGTCCAGCTGTAAGTTCTCTTACTTTTCTGCTACAAGAGGTCAAGAGGTTTTTTAAGTTATTCTAACAATTCTGTAAAAAGCCATCTAAACCATCAGAAAGAGGGAACAAATACTGGACACAATAAAAAATGATGCTTTATTAAGCATACTTAGAAATGACCTTTAAACAATTTTCTGAATGTAATCTAAAAAAGAAGTGGTGGGGATTGCGGTAGAGGAGCGGCCAAGTCATAGGACACTGGTCTGCAGGGCATCCAGTTCAATCCCCATTCTCGCCTTGACCCCAGGAACTACAGCTCTATCAGCCTTATTTCTGTTCTTGGCAGAATCATGAAGAAGATTGTTCTGGGAGTTACTGAAAAACATCTGAATGACAACACAGTCATTGGTCCCAGCCAGCACGGGTTCATGAAGGGAAAGTCTTACTTGACCAACTTAATTTTGTTCTATGACAAGCTTACCCACCTAGTTCACAGAATCACAGAATGTTAGGGATTGGAAGGGACCTCCAAAGATCATCTAGTCCAATCCCTCTGCCGGAGCAGGAATGCCTAGATCGGGTTACACAGGAAGGTGTCCAGGTGGGTTTTGAATGTCTCCAGAGTAGGAGACTCCACAACCCCACAAACTCCCTGGGCAGCCTGTTCCAGTGTTCTGTTACCCTCACTGACAAGAAGTTTCTTCTCAAATTTAAGTGGAACATCTTGTGTTCCAGTTTGAAACCATTACTCCGTGTCCTATCACTGGTTGTCACTGAGAAGGGCCTGGCTCCATTCTCGTGACACTCATCCTTCATATATTTGTAAACATTGATGAGGTGACCCCTCTGTCTCCTCTTCTCCAAGCTAAAGAGACCCAGCTCCCTCAGCCTTTCCTCATAAGGGAGATGCTTCACTCCCTTCATCATCTCCGTTGCCCTGCGCTGGACTCTCTCCAGCAGTTCCCTGTCCTTCTTGAACTGAGGGGCAAGGGTAGTTGATTAAGAGAAGCCCGTCGACATGATATTTTTGGATTTCAGCAAAGCCTTTGATATTGTCTCTCACAGTGTTCTCCTGGACTAGATGTCCACCATACAGCTGGATAAACACACAGTGCAGTGGGTGAGCAATTGGCTGATGGGCTGGGCTCAGATGGTTCTAGTAAATGGGGTAATGTTGGGCTGGTAACCAGTCACTAGTGGGGTTCCACAGGGATCCATGTTAGGGCCAGCACTCTGCAATGTCTTCATAAATGACTTGGACACAGGACTTGGGGGGTTGTTTAGCAAGATTGCTGATAACACAAAACTGGGGTGAGCTGTTGACACTCTCAAGGGCAGAGAGGCCCTGCAGAGGGATCTGAACAAATTGGAGAACTGGGCAATCACCAACCACATGAAGTTCAACAAGAGCAAGTGCAGGATTTTGCACCTGGAACACAGCAACCCTGGCTGTACATACAGAATGGGGGATGACATGCTGGAAAGCAGCTCTGCAGAGAAGGATCTGGGGGTTTTGGTCGACAGCAATTTGAACATGAGCCAACAGTGTGCCCTGGCAGCCAAGAGGGTCACCTGTGTCCTGGGGTGCAATAAGAAGAGCGTTGACAGTAGGGCGAGGGAGGTGATTATCCCACTCTACTCTGCAGTGGTGTGGCCTCACCTGGAGTACGATGTGCGGTTCTGGGTACAACAGTATAAAAAAGATATTAAACTGCTAGAGAGTGTCCAGAAGAGGGCTACAAAGTTGTTGAAGGGTTTGGAGAGGGAGTGGCTTGGATGAGGAGTGGCTAAAGTCTCTTGGTTTGTTCGGCTTGGAGAAGAGGAGACTGAGAGGAGATCTCATTGCAGTCAACAGCTTACTCACAAAGGGAGGAGGAAGGGTAGTCGCCGAACTCTTCTCTTTAGTGACCAATGACAGAACCCAAGGAAATCACAGGAGGATGTGCCAGTGGAGGTTTAGGTTGGACATTAGGAAAAGGTTCTTCACCCAGAGGCTGGTGGAGCACTGGAACAGGCTCCCCAGGACAGCAAACACGACTCCAAGCCTGACAGTATTCAAGAAGAGACTGGACAACACCCTCAGGCACATGGTGTGAAATGTGGAGTTGTCATATGCAGGGACAGGAGTTGGACTTGATGATCCTTGTGGGTCCCTTCCAACTGAGGACATTCTTTGACTCTATGAAATAATTTCATCCTCGTTTCAGGAATGGTTTCATCCTGGTTTCATTACAAGATCCAAATTGTTGATTTGGCATGGTTTAACCTGAGCTAACAATTCAAGACCACAATAGCCTCTTGCTCGCTCCCCCCACCCCCGCTAAGACCCAAATGGGAAATAATCGAAAGAGAATGGAGAAACTCATGGATTGAGATAAACAAAGTTTAACAAAATAACAAAATAATACTAATACACTACTACTACAACTGATATATATAATGTGGAAAATAGAATATAAAGATACTCAGTACAATTCCTCATTAAATCCATCCGTGTGCAGTCCCAGGAAGAGAGAAATCATCCTGGTGCTGAACAGTTGATACCAGGGGGAAGAGAGAAAAAAAAAGGCAGAAAGGCCCAGAGGCTGACTGCAAAATAGCAGAATGGCAAAAAGCCGAACTAAAAGAAAACTCCTGAATGGAATTCCACCAAAACAGAACAGAACTGGAACGGGTTCCGTCCCTAGCTGGAAAACCTAAACTCTCCTTAAGTATGAAGCATGATGCTAATGGCATGGGATAGTCTAATTGATCAATCTGGATGTCAGTCAACATCTTCCCCATCCATGCCCCACTTCCTAGCCCACACCTGTTGGCTGAGCACTCAGAGGCCTTGGCCCCCAAACAACAACTGAGATAACAGTACATTCTTACATTCTCTTTGTTCCAACTCAAAGACACTGGAAAGTTACTTGAAGAAAAAAATTAACTTTGTCCCAGGGTGTTATCTTCTTACTCTCTAACTAAAGCCAAACAACTGTGCTAGCTATGAAGAAGAAAGTTTTCTAACTGCATGAAGAAATTTAACTCACTTTAAGTCAAATGAGCACATGATCATATTTTGAATAACTATTAACTTTAGTTAGTAGTTTTAAAGCTTGGACTTTTAAATCCATTGTTCTCCTCAATTTAAGAAATGTATTGTTTAAGAGTTATTTTAATTACATTTGAATGCATAATGTGCAAGCAGTATCCACCCTAATTCCATAATATGAAAACTTCAAATATAGAGCAGAGGATGACTTACTTAAAGTTTACTGTAGTTTGAAATTGGAATTTGGAAATTGGAAATTACAGTGTAAATTGGAAATTACAGTGTAAATATTTTAACAGTTTAGCATTGTTTGGCTTAAAGTTTCCTGCTTTTAGCAGGTGGTATTAAACCTAAAGAGATATCAGGGAAACAGAATGCATATTTAGAAAAGGACTACCTCGTTTCACCGAAAATAAGACAGGGTCTTATACTAATTTTTGCTCCAAAACTTATTACTTTTTTCATGTATAGCTGCCTGGACACTTTATAAATTGACTTTTTAAATGAACTGTAACTATGGCTTATTTTTGGAGTAGGGCTTATATTTTGAGCATTCTCAGATATCCTGAAAAATCATGTTAGGGCTTATCTTCAGGGTAGGTCTTATTTTCAGGGAAACAAGGTAGTTACCATATGTACTGAGCATGCACAAGTAAGAAATATGAGTGTATCAGCAAAGCCTTGGGACAAAACTTGACCTTAACTCCTTTATGCTATAGTTTAGGTCCTCAAAGCACAATAATAAATTAGTTTTAGTGCTACACTATGTAACTTTGTTTACTGTCAAATTGGGAACATCACCTGATGTTAATTCAAATTATGGTATACTAGTACACAACACAGAAAACTATTCTTGTTAATAACTTCAGCCCTAAGCTCACATAGCATTTGAAGTATGTTCCACTATGTCAGTTTAAGATTGAGATCTACCCATACATCTTCATCTGCCTCCACAGGTTAAAATGTTTACTGAAGAATGGTACTGTGTAAAATGAAAAGGCTGAAAAAGCATCATGGTGTAAAATACCATATCAGTGTCTTCCTGACTGCAACATAACAGTCAGTAAACAGATTTAATATCAGTATTTATAATCAGAAACTTCTTAAGACAATCAGAAAAAAAAATTAATTAGCAAAATTTACTTAGTCAAAAATTACCATTGTTAATAGTATTTAAAATCTATAAATTTGGCTCTTGGATCTACAAAGTTAATCTTATAAAACAGGTTTCATGGAGATTTTCAGTTCTCCTAGTTTCTGTAATGAATATATAGCTTTGTAAAGAGAGATGCAAGATTTGAGATGGAGTTTAAGTAAACTATTTTTTTTTCCTGAGGAGTTCTGTTGCTAATCTAGATATTCTGTAAAATGGTCTGAATATTTTCATAGAATACTTAAGTCACTTTATCCCTACAGTGTGTGCAGATAGCAATAAATGCCTAATATGCTTCTAAGTGAAAATGAATTTACAGTAGGTAAGCCAGTCTTTAAAAAGATCTCCATATAAATGACTGAAAAATAGGTTATGCATAAGATTTTATGGGTGGTTGTGGCTTAACCCTGATAGGCATCTAAGCCCACACAGCTGCTCACTCAGTCACTTGCAGTGCAGTGGGAAAGAGAATTGGAAAAGAAAAAAAAAAAACAAAACAAAACCTCATCTATCAAGGTAAAGATGGTTTAATAAGTGAAACAAAGCGATGTGTGCACAAGCAAAGGAAAACAAAGAATTTGTTCACAGGTGTTCACCTGTCTCCAAGAAAGCAAGGCTCCATCACTTGTAACAGTTATTTGGGAAGACAAACCCCATAACTCTGAATGTCCCCACTTTTTCCATCTTCCCCCAACTTTTTTAGCTGAACATGACATCAGATAGTGTGGGATATTGCTTGGGGTGAGCTGTCCCATTTGTGTCCCCTTCCAACTTTTCATCCCAGGTCCACACCATAGCCCCATACAAGCTACTGTGAAAAAAATTAACTCCACCCAAGACAAAACCAGTAAAGGGAAAAAGGTTAGTTTTATGGATATATTTCTACTTTATTAGTTTCTGATTGAACTTATTGAGTAAAACCTCACTAGAAATCTCAAACATTAGAAATTGAGTTGGGTGGCTTCTTAGAAGAGACACAGTGGTTTCTCTTGTCAGAATATTTTAATCTGTCAACAGAAAGAAAAAAAAAAAAGCAAAAAAAAGCAAAAAAAGCAAAAAATAATTACTATATCATCTCATAGTCTCATAGCAGAATCCGGTAACAGTTGAGAACCAAGAACAACCGCTTTCTCCCTTAATCCACGTGAAATAATTATCTAACTTTCTTCCTGAGGTGGACAGAGGAAAAGAGGAACTCAGAAGAGTGATTCATTCTGTCATCAGAGAAATATCATAGGGGAGGAATTATTTGGCCTGAGTTAATTTCTCTTCATAATCAGTGGAGAAAAAACAAACAAAACAACACCAACAACAAAACAAAGAGAAATGTCCATAAAACAGTTTGTCATTGTACCTTAATATAAGTACCTGAGATAGCTGAGGTAACTTATGATCTGATAGTCATGATATCTCTTTGTTGTTTCGAACTGCATCTAAAACAGTAAGCTAAGGTTTAGACATCTCATAGAGATACACTGAATCAACAAATACCAACTTAATTACTTTTATTACCACAAACAACATACTATGACCACGCATATGTAAAATTAAGTGTCAAAATATAATTCTCTATAATGTCTATTTCTTTGTTTTGCTTATCTACCTTATATCACCTAATCCATATAAATCTGTATTCAAACAGGGTATGTTTTCTTTATATATTCACCTGGATAAAGATCACTTTTATCTGAGTTCTTACATCATTATTATATTTATTTTGAAGTATTGTTTATGTGACTGCAATCCTTGCTATTCTTACTCTAACCTCTGTGAGACTGCAGGTCACATCCCACTGCTTTCGGTACTGTAGTGCTTCATCTGTTTCTTTATGTTGCATCAGTTACTACAGAGCACATCTCTCTTCAGAGGACAACTGGAAAAGCTTGTTCCTGACTGCCAGTCTTCTCTTGAGAATTCATTGATGATCAACTTGCAGTGGTAAGTATATTCTCATGGTCTTGTACTATTTGTTAAAGTATACCCTGCCACTGGAAAGCTCTCCTCTGTGCTCCAGACACACCAGAAATCCCTTTTGCTTTGTGCAACCTAGCCAAATCAGAATACTCAGCCAACTGAAGGAGTCTACAATTATCACTGAAAAAGCAATTTCTTAAATAGTGGTGCCATCTATTTTATTGCAAAGAACATTAAATTCTAATTCTATCATGTTATGTTACACTTGTCTTTAGTTACAGTACCTAGTCCCTTTGTAAATGAAGACATACCTTTGCTACTTATTTCACTAATACTACATAAAAGATTTGCTGTTCATGTGTTTGTACTGAGCTTGTCATTTTATATGATGACATAACATGACATATTGCCTTTGTAGTACATTTTGATAATATCGAATAGAAGTACAGAAGACTGGAATTTTTAGACATTTTTTTTTTCCTCAACCTAAAGGCATGAAACCACACAAATATGCAAATTATTTGTGAGAAAATATATTTAAAAGACTTAACTGACATGTACAAACAATAAGATAAAACTACAAAAGATAAATTTCTTCAATGTGCAGCACAGGGCTTACCTGTTGCTCATAGTGTTTACATGGTGATATTGTATTTTCTTCTCATCTTGAGCATCAAAAGCTAAGCTGTGCATACAAAAGAAGCCAATCAGAAAAAAATAATTTTATCAAATTAATTATTTACTAAAAGTAGTGTGCTCAACAGAATATCTTTTAGATTAATATATCTGTAAAGAGAAAACACTATCTTTGTACCAAACCAAAATGTGCCTAATAATACAAATAAGACTCTTTAATAAAACCTAATTGAAGATAAACCTGTCACATTAAAGCATGTTCTTGGCAATAAGGTTATGCACAAAACCTTTCTGTGATTAATCTAGAAGTTTAAGCTAAAGAAGTACCGTATAATTGCTTATTATCATGAGCTTCTTCCAAAATCTTAAGGGAGAACATAATTTGCACAAACATATGCTTCTTCTTAGATTACTAAATATTTCTTAGGGGAAAATGTTTAGAACGTTAATGAACAATAACAACAGATAATTTCAGTACATTTAACAGAGACATAAGCATTTGTTTCTGTATCAGAAATGTTAATTGCCACAATACATGAAAAGCAGTGATTTAGAAATGTTTTTTTTTTGTCTCATGTGTTTTAACAATTATTCAACTTGACAAAAAATCTACTGTGAATCATCAGATTAATTTCTTTCTTTCTAAGGTTTTTTTCAAAATTCGCATGTATACAAGGGAAATAAACATGACTAATAAGGTTAAAATCATTGAATGTCACATAGTTTTCCTATAACAATAAGTTAATAAAATGTATGACATGAAGTTTAAAGTTTTGCATAATTTATTAAAATGTAAATATTCAGAGGAATAGGGAAGGAGGTGGAAAGTAACATTCCTTGAAGTTACAAGAACAAGAAATGTAGATGTAACACTTGTCATACTAGGAAAAATGCTGCCTACTACTTGGTTTTATTTCCTACTATTTTTCAGTTACTGGCACTGAAAAAATAAATACATATGAAAACAATCTTTTGAAGAAAATCCTGTCAGACTGAATCATTAACATTTGTTTCTTTATTGCTTTATAGTAAAACGTAACTTTCTATGAATGATTTGATAACTGATACGTAGGATCAGTTGTTTATTTTTACATGTCAGCAATTTTCTCCTTATGCAAATGTCAACCAAGTAGGACAAGACAGCAATACCAAAAAGAGCTTCTATATCTATTTTTTCTAAATAATGAAATTCAACGCACTTTTCCATATCATAGCCTTAAGTTTCAGGGCACTTGTAACTTTGCATTTAGTGATAATCCCCCTCAGTTGCTTTGAGACTATGCCTACACCAGTGAAGTCACTACTTCTTCCTACACTGAGGTCACCCTCACCTCCTGGTGAGTCTTCACAGAGCAGTAAGTTCCAGTCTCTGATATAATTTCTATTTCAGCGTATTATATTAAGTATTAATAATTTAACTTATCAAAGTATTTGGGATGGTGTTCTACATGCCTGACTTTCTAAAATACATATTTTGTGTTATTTTTAGATAAGTAACATTCAAAGATGGTTACCAAACCCAGGCTCTCACAGTGTTACAGCTATAGATATGGTTATAAGATAAGAAATATCTCACTCAGAAGAACTTGACTTTTACAAAGACAAAAGTTATAAAGAAACAATATTATCGCATTTTGCAGATAGAGAAATAAAACTTAGACCCATTAAAATATTTAAGCAGTGTCTGCAATGAACTGAATACAAGGATCTTAAAGATCAGAGTATTTTGTCTGGAAATACATTATAGGTTCTTTTTTACAGGCCACTTGTAGCTATGATGAAAATACTTAAATACTTTTTTTTTTTTTTAATTTTGTTATTTCTTTGTTTCCAAATCATTTCAGACCTGCACCAAATGTATTCCTAACATCCAATACTAATAGCAGGGTTCAGTTACTGTACTGAAATATCTGTGTAAATATTAGTTGCTGTTCAAAGGTATTCCATTTTCTTTTCAATCTTACAAATTTTTTAACTCTTTTTTTTTTTTTTTTTTTTTTTTTAAGACATACAGAACGAAACATCAGTCAGGAAAACGACTCTAGAGACCTCATGACTCTGAGTACCATGCTGCAAAACAACAAATCTTCATGTATAAAATTATATCTCACGTCATTAGTTGGGGCTTCATCAAGGGTCTATGTCTCTTGAATAAAAAAAATCTGTACAACTTGTAGAAAATATAAAGAAAAAATCAGTACACTTGTTTCCTAAGAGACAATTGCCTTTCTTTATTCCAGTGCTCATTAATTTGCAGATTTTCTTTCTTCAGTCTACATGACTCAGTAAAGAGTTTAAAGATTCTCTAGTCTTTTATCTTACTACTTCTCAGCAAGTTCATAAAAGCTTCCAGTTTAGCAAGTTCTAAAGCTTCAAAGTACTTTATTTATTTATTTATTTACAATACTATGTGGCAGTTAATGATATCAAATTAAGCATGCGGGCTGTGATATTTATACTGCAAGATTTGTACACCTCTATAGACCTGCGTAAGGAACACAACTGGTTCAGTCATTTTTTTAATGATAAAAATAACTTCTCTTCATATCTGTTTATACCTCCTTGTACTGTTGTGCATGGTAGACTGGAGGAATAACTAGAGATGACATTGTCTACACCATTTAAGACCTTATGTACATCAAATACATTTTAGAATTGTGTATATGTCACAGCCCTTTTAAATCAATGGCTTATAGGTAAATTAGACTGTCACAATAATAGTTTATTAGTTTCAAAATATTATCAAGCAACCCACATTACATTGCAGTTTACTGTGTCTTTGGTCACCCCATCTACTGCTCCTCACTTCACTATTTATATGGTTTCATGTCTTTTCTTATTCAATTTTTCCAATTTATTTTTGTACTTGCTGTTTCTGTATGCAATAACACTATTTTTAAAAATGCAGCATATTAAGCGGGTGGTGGACTGTGGATATTTGCCTGTATTCTCTTCTACTGTTTCAATAATTTACCACTGTTTCCTTAGTCACTAACTAAAATTCAATCTAGATTAGGCAAAAACTATTCCATGTTGGGCTGTTAACACAGTGATTTAGAAAAGCAATCATTTACTAAATCCTAAGTATTTCAATTTTGTCTCCATTCTACAGCTTGCCTCAGAGATTTCCCAATTAATACCAAGGAGGTTGAAATAGGTTGAAATCAAATCATCCATAAGCACAATCTTGTTAACCTAACTTGCCCTCCTTATCTCTTCATAGAAGTTTTCATTTCCGTTTCTTTTTCTTGTCCTTGGAGGTTCATTGTATGGTGTACCTGTCTTATTATCACTTTAATACTCCTATGTATAAGCTATCTTATTTCCTGAAGATGTCAATTCATTTCTTCATCCGCTTCATTTTTGCTAACTTGTAAGAGTACAATAAAGCCTGAACAAAAACAATCTATCTCGGGAAACTTTCTGCCATAAGAGAACACTCTGAAGAGTATTAGGTGATTATATGGGTTTTCCCTAAACAATATTGCTTCTAGAATGGATCTAAGAAATTGTGTTGTTTGAAATGTTCTGGGAAAAATGTTTAGCTTTAAGATTAGATTCAAATATATATTTTTATTTTTTTCAGACACTGATATTTGGTTGCCATTGTGCTGTATCTTCATGTTATCACTCACTGTTCAGAATGTATGTCTTACAGTTAATGATGACTTTTTTAGGAAAGAGGAGACGATTTCTCATAAGACTACTCTCCAACTTGTGGACTGAGCAGAGGTCTAAACCCACAGAAGCTTACAAATACAGCTTTCTTGAATACTCTCAAACCAAAAAAAAAGACTTTTATATGTAATACTTTTATTCTATAGACGAGTCAGAGTTTTCTTTTTTTCCTGTGTGAAGAATACTTGCAAACAGAAAAAACAATGTTACAAGAATTTTCAGTTAAATAGTATTTTGATAAAAATTAGTAGCCAGTTTTGACCTCCATCATGATATGATGCAAGACAGGCACACAAAAAAATGATTCAGTTGAAATATTCTTTGGCACCATTCCATCAGAAAACTACAGGCATTTCTATGTTTTTGATTAGGATTTAAGCACTCATTTCCCTTTCCTTTCCAGCAGAACAGCAGAACAGAGTTCTGCTTCCTATCAGAATGCCAGTTTGTAGGCATTCCAGATATAGCAAATGAAGGCCAGCTCCAAATGAACTAAAGTAAGAAAGAACAGACTACAGAGAAAAGATACTATGCCTATAATCTTCCAGCTATCTTCTTCTCTTCTGACCTCTCTTTATTTTCAAGCACCTTAAAATGGTGAAGAAGAGGGGCCAAATCATGACTATATATATTTCTCACCACAGTTTATCTGAAGGCAGAACTCAGCCCCGAATTTCTTACATTAAAATCTATTCACTGTCTTTTTTTTTTTTTTTTTTTTTTTTTCCTTAATGTCTTCTATCTTTTCACATGGATGCCATGACTCAGGCACTTTGGCCATATGTCATTCCACTATTTTCATTGTCCATTTCTAATTTCCATGTACATGGTTTCTTTTTATCTGCTCCTTCACTTTCTAGATTGCTTTGCTTGTCCTTGTTTTCTTTCCAGCCATCCTAGAAGTCTCCAGCACCACTGTCAAAGATCCTCCCTGTGGAATCTCAAGTGTCTAAGTTTCCCTTCTAGCTACTTGTTAATTGTAATTAACAATGTTTTTAGCTGCCCTAAGACTGAAAATGTTACTAAGTAGTCATGCTTAGGTGCTTAAGCATTTATATTATTTTGCCTTTTTGTTAACTCTAATATGCAATTAAATTCTTTTGCATATTTAAAACAAATAAAGAAAGCACAAACAATGTTTAATAACGTATGTTTAAGAAATGGACTAAAGTGAAAATTGTAAAACATATGTTTCTACTCCAGATAAGTTATTTCAATATAGTACCTTCTGAGCTGTTACAGAATCACTGATTGCTCTATGAAAACAATGAGAAATAAGACACTAGTTTGTACATTCTTCAAAACTCATGTTAATGTAATGTTCCCCAATTACTTTTTAGGTTTTGAATGTTTTTATATGTGTGTATACACATATAGAGATACATATTTTTCTTCTGCAGTCAAGCTTTTGTTCCCATCTAGAGAAGGTAGACAGAGAAGACTGGGAAGATTTCTGAGATTGCTGGTATGGTAAATTCAAAGATGCATTTCTTGCATCAGTAGACACCACCAATTACTGTAGCTGATGGTTCATCCATGATATCAGCTCAGTTTATCAAACAATAGATAATTAGCTAGAATCTGCTTCTGGATGGTTATTTCTATCTTCTGACAAATCTCATGCTATAACAGACTAAATGTCATGAATAATGAGGAATTATATTAGTGAAACCTAAAAGTATATTGTCCTTTGTCTTTGAAGAAGAAGGAAAGATATTTTTATGCATTAGTGGTCTCAGTTCTGTTTCATGTCTTCCTAGAGTGAGAATGCTAACACGACTTACAAAATTAAAAACTGAAGATAACGCTCTATAGAGCTCATATCTGAAGAAGAAACTGAAATAAAAGCTGTGATGCAATTTTAAAAATCCTCAGTATGTTCAGAAAATGTTTGTTATTTAACCATGCATGAAGTTTTTTTTGCCTCTGAAATGGTATGTTATAAAGTTATAATTGTATTAGGTGACTAACATTTATGCAATTACCTTAGGATATTGCATTATAGTTCCAAGGATATATTTTTACTAAGTGCTGCCTATTGAGTTTGTTCACATTATCTCATATATATAGATGAGGTTCTTTTATTGTCTGTTTTATGTGAGATGCTTAAAGTACAGAAACAGGCACCTTCCCAATGTGCTGCACAGTATCTACACAGCACAGCCCTGAATCACTGCACATTTTACACACAAAACAGAAAAAGTGGAATACTCTTGTTTTCTTCTGAACTAGCAAACAACAGGAGTATATTTGTGTTCAAAGAAGTTCCCACTGAGGTTGGTACCACTGGGTAAGCAGCAAATGAAGACAAGCCAATGGCAATTATTAGGATTTCACTCTTTAAGTTTTTGTTGCCATGTGGCATGTGACTTTTGCTTGGAGCTGCTTGCAAACTGGAAGACTCAGGGGGAAGTAAGCAAGAGAGAGAGATTTATTATTGGAAATATGTACCATTGGAAACTCCTCTTGACTTTCACTTAATTTCTTGACAATTTTTGTTCATTTTTATGCCCTTCAGCACCTGAGGAGATATAGGTGTTCTGTAAGGGAGTTTGCATGTGATATATGGATACTGAGATCCCATCTAACAATAGAGGTCCTCTGTATATTTAGCACAGTTTCCATGTCTATGAGGGTTTCAAAGAAAATGAGACAAATAATTTTCTGACAATATCTTAATAGCTGACCCACTTTGGCTAGGAGCCTTGCCATTCAACAGAAGCATAGGTGCACCTAGAGGATGATTCATGCAGAAGTAGGTTTTTAAATTAAATTAAGTATGCTAAAACTGTGAGTGGTTCACTGCTGGATAGTATCCCAGGATAATCCATACATGAACCTGGGCAATTGCAAGGTGAGTATCGCCAGGATGCTGCACTGGGCAGCTGTTCCTTGTGGGTTCAGTTGAGAGAGGTCAGGCAACCAGGGAGCACCAGGGGCATCTGCGGACTTGGCAGGGGTCATCCCCCCTGGTGATGGAGACAGGCTAAAGCCAGGACATGACATGGGCCCACAGGTGAACCAGGCTCAGCAGGGCCCATGGCTGGGTGGAGCAGGGCTGTGGGGAGATGGAGACTGGCCCTGCTGCAGCATTGCCAGGAAGGGACTGATGGCCTAAGGGGCTGACATGGGGTCCTGGGACATGGGCAGGTAGGGGGAGCCCATGGACTGGGCAGTGGGTCCTGTGAATGCCCTCAGGGTCCTGACACTATTGTGGACCCAGGGCTATCTTGCCAAAATGTGTAAGGTTTCAATGTTCAGCTAACATTGTATAGTAAACCAACACTATTGTATTGACAAAACTACCTAACCAAATAAGGGTGGTGTCAACGAAGCGGCAAGACACTTAATAGTGGGCCAAGTGATGATGGAGAAAAAGTGAAACTCAGCTGGCACAGTCCTTCTTTTACACGCCAAACAGAACTGTTGTCATTGTTCATGAGTGCCGAACAGACAGGTGGACAAAAAGTTATTTACTACGACCCACAAGATGAATGGAAATCATGAGCAGAGTGAGTATATGATAATGCTTCAAAGTAAATAAATTATATTGTCTAAGACTCACTCCACTCTCCTTCCTTCTTGTTGTAAATGTGCAGGCTACTGTGCATGCCTGCCTTCTCCCTTCTGTCTCTTCCCACTTCTTTCTTACATATCTGACCCCAAACACCTTTTAGTATGTTTTATAAAATTTAAGACCTTAAGCATGTGATATACACAAGCTAGACTCCTGAAGACCCTGAAGTACTAGCATACTCTAGAGATTACTCCAAAATAGCAAAGTATTTGGTGAATATCTGAGATGTTATTTTCTCAAAACTTCCTGTATTCACAAATGTTTGGAATATTTTTTTTTAAGAATTGTTGTCCCATTTAGTGATTAAGAAATAAATTTTTTATTTCAGTGAAAAGGAAAATTAAGAAGTACTCGGATGCTACAGCTGAGATACTTAATAATGTATGAGTGTTTTGTAGTCTAATTCTTCTAACTTGACTCTTGTATTGAGTTCAGGCTTTACATTGTTTTGTTTTCATGTCTTACGCTTAAAATAGAGAACATCCTTTGTTGAGCAATTTCTTTACCAACCAATACTTTCAGATGGTGCTCAATACAAACATGCTGTCTCTTTTAGTGATTATATTCTTTAAGGGAGAAAAAAAAAGGTTTTATTTATTTTTTTTTAAATTGTTCATTGTTCATTATTTCTCATTCTTTAGATTCCAGAGAAGTAAACAAACATACATTGTATGCTGCAAAGTGGCCTCAGACTTGTTTCTGTCTGGAAATTAAAAACAATGTGCAGAACATGAGAGGAGGGTGGGGTTTTTTGCCTTTTTTAAAAATCAAAACAGAACAAACAAAGAAAAACAAAACAAAATAAAAACAAAAACAAAACAAAACAAAAACCCAAAAACGTGTTTTTAATGTTCTATCTTTCTCTTTCTTGGAATTTTCCTTCATAATTTGAAAACAACTGTGCACATTGAGGCCCATTCCGTATTATCCTGGGATCCATGAATTGGTTTTAGAAGAAACCAGGAACGCCAATTATGAAAGTACAGTGTTCAGTGAAGCACACAGGTTGCAGCTCAGCAAGCTGAACCACTGAATACTGAGTGAGTTTAAGAGAAAAGACTCTTTTTGTAGCCATTGAACTTTCTTATTTTATTTCTTGCTCACAAATTTTTGAAGTGGCAAACAAAGATTTTTAGTAGTTCATTTCTCATTGACTTTAATGGGAATAACATAGATTAAACTTAATGCATAGATTTAAAAATGTAGCTGTTGTTGGAAGGTAATGTATGACAAATAATTAAACAAAATTCAGACCACACACAAAACATTTCTATATAATTAGAAATAAACCAGAAAATTGTAGATAGGGTTGATACAAGCAAAAAAGTATCTTAGCAGAATAAAAATAGTTAGAAATACATTTTCATTCAGTGAAAGAGATTATTTCACTGACTTCAGTAGAGCTATGACAAATTATAGGATCAGACCCATAGATTTATGTGTCTGGACATTCTTGTTATTCACTAAAATTATGTTTTATTCCATAGGAGTATTTCTTAACTGTTAAATGCTACTTGAATTGACAGACTCAGGAAGATTTGCCAGACCTGGCTTTGTGTGTGGCTGTATTGTCTCTTTAGGTAGATTGAGCTCCGACCAATTTCATGCTATCTACAATTTCTCTCTGTTCTTTTATTAGGAAACATCAAGGTCTGTCTAGGAATGATTCGGATTCCATCTCTATCGCCCAATGCTGCTATGTTACACTGTCACAAGGACAATTGGCACTGGCAGCCTGCCAAATCAGAAAGGGAGCAGTGAGACACTTCTACAGAACGTGGGGGAAATCTGTAATAATATAATTAAAGGAACCAAGAATCAGCTGGTCAAATGTAAATGTCTACTTTCGGGTGAGATTAACTGCTCTCTGAAGTCCACGGGTTATATTGATGAGCTAAAACCAACCAGGACAGAACAAGTTCAGACAACTGCTGGCACCTGGCAGAATCAGGTCAGTGCAAAGTCTATGGCCTTCTACTATTAATAGCAAAAATATATTTATGAGGATGCACCACTATTTATGTCCTCAACTAAAAAGAGCATGAAATCTGTGATCCGAGAAGTGACAAAGTAAGAAGGAGCATTTGAGTTACGCATTACTGTTTAAATTGCTTACAGTTAATTCAAGTGGCTTTGAAAACATGATGAATGCTGGAGACTTCAAATGTTGTGTAGCATTTTAAAATCTGGTCACTCTAATGATCAGATAGTGGACACTGATGTGTGGACACTGTCAGAATTCAGTGTTGACAGCCTTTGCTGTAATTTTTTAAAAATTATCTTTTATGAAACCTTTTCCATAACTCAATAATTTCCCTTTCTTTCTTTTTTTCTTTCATACATATGACATGCTGAAGATGCTATCTTTACAAGATAATCCATAACAGCTGTATTGTTTTAATTAATATTTCTTTGGCCACTCTCTACTCTGAGGGTTTACACACATTTTATAATGATGCCTAATACAGCTATTATTAGTGTAGAACTGACTGCTGCATATCAGTAGTTCCCATTCTTAAAAGTATTGATTACTTGCTATGTATCCAGCTTAGCTTTGTTTTCACAATATTACCCAATAATGTTACTGAGAGCTCCTTTGAGGATTATTGTTGCCTGGTTTTGTTACAATTTCAGTACCCATTGTTACAGCTCAAAAGATGTATTAAACACAAGAAGACATTCAACACACCACTTAACCTAACCCAAGAATGAATCTATAGAGAGCAACATTAAGCTCCTCCACCATAACAATTCAAAATATTAAACAGACCAGATTCTTGTCTTATTCTAGAACATTTTTAAACTCTCATAATGGGATCACTAAGACAAAGAATTAGAAACACTTCAAATGTAGGGATGGCTGGTACACGCTACTGACACATTTGGGAAGAAGATCAGTACTTCTGAAAACTTCACAGAATCGCAGAATGTTAGGGATTGGAAGGGACCTCCAAAGATCATCTAGTCCAATCCCTCTGCCAGAGTAGGAACGCCTAGATTAGGTGTGGTGGAATGCAACCCCCCTCTTTCCCCTTGCCCCCCTTCAGTTTAGAAGGAGTGGGCGCATCTCCCTCTTTCTCTGGTACTTGAGGCTAACAGCTTCTTTTGTTTGGCCCCAGAGCACCCTGGCCAGGGCCATTAGGAGAAGGGAGTGCCGAGGCGCCACTGAGCCGCTGGGTGCTTGCGGCCAGTGTGGGGGATGTTTTGGAGGCTTCAGGGGCACCCACAGCCAGTGTGGGGGTGCAGAGAAGCTTCTAGAATGCCTACAGGTCAGATCTGATCAGCCAATATAAAAATGGGACTCTCATCGGTGACTCCGCCCATTGTGCGGGTCCCTCAGAGCACGAGCTTGGCCACTGCCGCCGGGAGCCACGGGCCCCCCCCGCTCCCCGGGATGGAGACTCCACTTGCCCTGCCGCCACGTGTGTAAGTAAAACTTCTCGCGGATTGCGAGCATATTTATACTTTCCGTGCACATTTGCACATGTATTTCCCGTGCACATTTGCACGGGTACTTTAAATTAATCCTCGCACAGTCGCGAGTGGCTGCTGAGAGCCCCTCGCACAACCGCGAGTGTATTTTCCTCCCGTGCTTTCAGATAAGCACGTGTAGGATTCCGTGCACACTGGCACGTGTAAGTAAATTATTTCCTCGCACAATTGCGAGTGTATTATAAATTTACCCTAGCGGAATCGCGAGTGCACACTTCCCGTACTCACTACGAGTACGTGCATCTCTTTTAAAAAAATAATCCTGCACCGTGTTTGGCAAGTGTGTGCTTCCCCGGGACCCAGGGCCGGCTCCAGCATTGTTTTGGTGCAGCCACGTGCATGCACACTGTGGACCGCCTGTTGTATTAGTTGCTGCCCCTTCAAATTATTTCCTCAACTGATATCCAAACTTGTATTTAAGTCACTTGTGGAGTGCAAGAACCCTGTTTCTCACTGGTTTAATAAAAGTTGTTGTGGACTCTGTTGTCCCTTAAATTAACCTTGGGGTGCCTCCGTGTAATATTTCGTGACATTAGGTTACAGAGGAGGGTGTCAAGGTGGGTTTTGAACGTCTCCAGAGTACGAGACTCCACAATCCCCCTGGGCAACCTGTTCCAGTGTTCTGTTGCCCTCACTGAGAAGAAGTTTCTTCTCATATTTAAGTGGAACCTCCTGTGTTCCAGTTTGAAACCATTACTCCTTGTCCTATCATTGGTTGTCACCGAGAAGAGCCTGGCTCCATCCTCGTGGCACTCACCCTTCATATATTTGTAAACACTGATGAGGTCCCCCCTCTGTCCCCTCTTCTCCAAGCTAAAGACACCCAGCTCCCTCAGCCTTTCCTCATAAGGGAGATGCTTCACTCCCTTCATCATCTTGGTTGCCTTGTGCTGGACCCTCTCTGGCCTCCTGTCCTTCTTGAACTGAGGGGCCCAGAACTGAACATGATATTCCAGATATGGTCTCACCAGGGCAGACTAGAGGGGAAGGAGGACCTCTCTGGACCTACTAACCACCCCCCTTCTAATACACCCCAGGATGCCATTGGCCTTCTTGGCCACAAGGGTACAGTGCTGGCTCATGGTCATCCTGCTGTCCACGAGGACCTCCAGGTTCCTTCCCCCTACACTGCTCTCTAACAGGTCACCCCCCAATTTATACTGGAACCTGGGGTTGTTCCTAGCCAGATGCAATACTCTACACTCTACACTTTCCCTTGTTATATTTCATACCTTCTGGTATGTCAGCCACTCCTCCCAGCTTGGTATCATCAGCAAACTTGCTGATAGTACACTCTATTCCCTCATCCAAATAACTGATGAATATATTGAATAATATTGGCCCCAGTACTGACCCCTGAGGCACTCAACTAGATACAGGCCTCCAGCTGGACTCTACCCATTGACCACGACTCTCTGGCTTCTTCCCTTCAACCAGTTCACAGTCCACCTCACTACCCGATCCGATCATCCAGACCACATTCCCTCAGTTTAGCTGTAAGGGTGTTGTGGGGGACTGTCAAATGCCTTACTCAAGTCAAGGTAGACCACATCCACCACTCTGCCATCATCCATCCATCTTGTTATGTCCTCATAAAAGTCAATGAGGTTGGTCAAGCATGACTTCCCCTTGGTGAAGGCATGTTGACTGCCCCTAATGACCCTCTTATGCCTGATGTGCCTTGAGATGGCACCAAGGATAAGTCATTCCATCAGTTTCCCAGGGAAACTTGTAGTCATTGTTCCATTGACAGGGAAAGATTAAATGAAAAGGGCTTTGTTTGCTTGCCTGTTTAACAAAAAAAGAAAATCATAAAACATAACTGTTGCATCCTGTCATCTTGGAGTTTTGTGGTTGTTTGTGTCCTTCTCCTTCCTTTGCTTTTTGTTGTCCTCTCATAACTGGCAGTTAATGGATATATTTTGGTATGTATTTTTCAGAATGATTTGGTTATTGGAGAGTTGCAATGGTCATTTCTAACTTCATTGGGGGATATCCACAAGTTTACAGATTTTGGTGTGTTTATCTAGAATTAATTTTCTGGAATTCTACTATATGTGTTTATGACCACTAAATATTCCTGTTACAAGCTTCACTTGGTTGTATCTTACAGTTTTACTTTTAATTCAGATTTAATGCAGTTTTCAGTTGTGTACTTAACTTTTTTTATAAAATACTGGTAAAGAACGTATTTTCACTATAAGAAAATAACACTAAACACAGCGTATGTTTTCATGCTATATACCTTATATACCTCTACAATATACATAAGGAGAGGAAGAGGGAGAGAAAGGGAGAGACAACAATAGGCCATATATCAATTAGGTTGTGCAGGTTTTCTTCTTCAGAATGCACTGATTTCAAACCATGCCTGTAGAGTTGACTTTTTTCCCACATCATTTACTTTTAATAAGTTGCTGTAAGTACATATTTCTTCTCTAACAGGAAGTATTTTTTCATAATCTTGTAAGAATATTTAGATCATAATAAAGCCTTATATTTTAGGTAACACCCTATAATTTATTAAGAAATTAGAGAGCAGCTGGTTAGTCTGAATGATGTTTTCTGTTATGCATCAGATTTGCAAGCCCTCAGATATTTATTTCGAGGTTGTATTTAGAGACGTCATTGTTATTGTTACAGATCAAAGAACTTCACTAGGGGCTGAAAATATTTAATGTTTCAGTTTCCTGCAAATTGCTCTAAAAACTTCGCTAATGATACATCTTCTCTTTTGACTTTCTCTTCACAGAAAGACTCCATCCTGATAATGAGCATAGATTAATTAAAGTAATGGACTAAGACTAAGTTTTGGCAACAGCTGTGAGAATCTAAATTGTACTGTGGAAAGTGCAATGTACATAAACAGGAGACTAGAGGTGTCACTGGTCTTAATGAGTACATACAAAATTTATGTGTTTGTCGTGGTTGAGCAACCTATTTGTTTTAGTATCCTTAAACTAACCTGAAAGATTTTCTTGTTTGCATCCTTCTCTTAGCCCTTGCAGCTTCTTTGGTTTATGTCTCTGGTGTTATCTTCCATCATCTACATCCTATTTAATTTGTTAATAACATTTCTTAAAGTTGTGGATTTCAAGTGAGCTACCTGTTCTCTTTCATTTTCTTTCAGACAAGACTGCCGGATGAGTCTTTACTAAGAATGAATAATTCTTTTCAGTAGTGGCTAATAAAAGATATCCTTCTATCCCATCATAGTAGTGATAGATCATTACATTTTGGCATTCTCTTGGAATCTTGTTAATATTTGGCTTTGTGGTATCAGCATCATAATGATAAAAAATTGAGCTAATTCAGAATATGAGCACCTCCATATTTATATATTAAAAAAACCCAAAAAAACAAAAAAACACAAACATCACCACTGTCTCCTTCCCAGAACACTGTTTAATGTGGTGGCTCCTGAAACAGTCATCCCATATCAGCCACCTTCAAAATTGATCTCTGTTGATTTCTAATTCCTCAAATACGGTAGTCAATGGTGCGGAGTCTAGTTGAAGGCCAGTATCTAGTGGAGTGCCTCAGGGGTCAGTGCTGGGGCCAATATTATTCAATATATTCATTAACGATTTGGACGAGGGAATTGAGTGTACTATCAGCAAGTTTGCTGATGACACCAAGCTGGGAGGAGTGGCTGACATGCCGGAGGGCTGTGCTGCCATCCAGCGGGACCTGGACAGGCTGGAGAGTTGGGCGGGGAATAACCTAATGAAATTTAACAAGGGCAAGTGTAGAGTCCTGCACCTGGGCAGGAACAACCCCAGGTTCCAGTATAGGTTGGGAGATTACATATTAGAGAGCAGTGTAGGGGAAAGGGACCTGGGGGTCCTGGTGGACAACAGGATGACCATGAGCAAGCACTGTGCCCTAGTGGCCAGGAAGGCCAATGGCATCCTGGGGTGTATTAGAAGGGGGGTGGTTAGTAGATCGAGAGAGGTCCTCCTTCCCCTCTACTCCGCCCTGGTGAGACCACATCTGGAATATTGTGTCCAGTTCTGGGCCCCTCAGTTCCAGAAGGACAGGGAACTGCTGGAGAGGGTCCAGCGTAGGGCAACCAAGATGATTAAGGGAGTGGAGCACCTCCCTTATGAAGAAAGGCTGAGGGAGCTGGGTCTCTTTAGTTTGGAGAAGAGGAGACTAAGGGGGGACCTTATTAATGTTTATAAATATATAAAGGGTGAGTGCCATGGGGATGGAGCCAGGCTCTTCTCGGTGGCAAACAATGATAAGACAAGGGGTAATGGGATCAAGCTGGAACACAAGAGGTTCCACTTAAATTTGAGAAGAAACTTCTTCTCAGTAAGGGTGACAGAGCACTGGAACAGGCTGCCCAGGGAAGTGGTGGAGTCTCCTTCTCTGGAGACATTCAAAACCCGCCTGGACATGTTCCTGTGCGACCTCACCTAGGTGTTCCTGCTCCAGCAGGGGGATTGGACTAGATGACCTTTTGAGGTCCCTTCCAATCCCAAACATACTGTGATACTGTGACTTCAGGAAAGAAGACTTTGGCCTCTTCAGGTATCTGCTTGACAGAGTACCATAGGATAAAGCTCTGGAGGGAAGAGGGACCTAGCAAGCTAACTAGAAGAAATCAAAATAATATATGACCTGACTTCAATAGCAGTAGGATTAGATCTAGAGTCACTAGGTGTCTAACTAGCATTTTTTTAAGAGCTGACTGTTTAAAATTTATGTTTTAATTTATGTTAATTGCTTTTTTGTATCATTTTGTTGTTTAAAGATGAATAAGTTTATCACATTTAAATTAATTATTAAGGGTTATTTCATGGTTGTTTTGCAGAAAGTAAGCAAGACCACTTTCAGATTTTAATTCCAGACAAAATGAAGCATTGGGGTCAGGATATTGAGAGTGAAATCTACTGCACCTAATTTGGCAACGAGGCAATCCAGGCCACCTAAAGCAAGTTTCTGAGTTTTCAGTAAAGCTAACCTAGAGATGTATGCTTTTTGTTGACCTGTAAACTGAAAGCCAGGACACCTTAGTAGGATGCTTACCTTTTTTCATTATACATATATTAAGTCTTGGCCACCAGAGGCTTACTCAGTTTAATCATTCTGAATGTAGGTTAGATATCCTTCAGATGACTACAAGGCTAGATAGACCTCGACATATATGTCCCAAGGCAGATGGAATTACATGCTGATTCCCACTTTTGTTTCACAGTTCAGCGGCTGTGACACTAACCTAAAATGGGGAAAAAGACAAGCCTGAAACACAGAGGATCTACTAAGTTGATATTTAATTATGTTTTGAATGTGCCATTCTTCAAATAGAAGTCAATAAGAAGTATTTACTACAGAGCACTCACTGCAGTGCTTAATGGCTAAAACACTCAACTGAGGATGAATACTTTTCCTGGTAAACAACTCCAGAGACTGAAACGTTTAAATACCCACATATTCCTAAATGTAGTCAATACTGAAAAATAACTTGTTTGGCTGTATCGCATATAATTGAAACTACGTTCCACATACATCTGTTCTGAAGGTGTTATTTTCTAAGGAGTCATGTTGATCTACTAAATTATGTTTGGCATCATTATTTTAAAACTGTCACTATTTGATATCCCTGAAAGCTTGATCTCTGCAAACTAATTATAAAACAAAAATTATCTACTGTTATTTGCTATACCTATACTTTTGAGATAGTCATAGTGAAAGTCTAAGCACTGATAATCCACAGTACTCAGCCAATGATAGCTTAATTTCTGAGCACAACTTTCCTCTTGTCAACAAGAGCTCAGAAACACAGCCAAATCTCTGGTCAGGGGATATCAACTGCAAGGGACCATTTTCAAGGGAAAGTATGATTTGAACAGGGTTTGTCTCCTTAGTGTATAACACTTTTCCAAAACTATCTCAGTAGAGTTTTCATGAAGCATATAATTTCAGTTTCATACCATAAAAATACCACTCTACTGAGCTGCATTATTATAACATTATTATAAACATTTACATGAGAAAACATGCACAAAATATTGTCTTATGGATGTGTTGGCTTCAGCTGGGATCCAAAGGAGAGCCAGACTGAATCGAGTAAGGGCTAATGCATCCAGCTCTGTGACAACAGGCTCCAAGCATTGTTGATGAAAGCCAGTCATTTCCACATGACCTCTGAGACAAGGATTGGTCCTTGACTCTCTTTTTATTTTGAAATATATACACAGCTTTTTTTTCTGTGGACTTCATCAGGAGTTAACATCAGCAGCCTAAATTAACTCCATTCCCACATTTAATTCAAATATGCTTGTTAATTCATATAGTCCCACAGAATTCTGTATAGAAAGAGGCTTTACAATGAGAGTAGCTCATTGCTTCCCCAGGGAGGACATTATTTATCTCTTAATGGATAATGATTTCCTAATACTTGAGTCAAGTTTAAGACATAACTGTTACAACACTAAAGGGCTCTTAGCATTTCTGAAGTGGTTAGGACACTACACAAAGTTAAGTACACAACAAAATAAGTAAAAGACAATTTTTTGAAAGAGGAAGATATTGATAGAACCTCAAGAAAAGGATGTGGTACAGAGGAAACTTGATTTACCAAAGTCTGTAATTGCAACCCAGGGGAATTTGTATAATGGATTTGGGTAATCCATTAGTTGTGTAGAGAGAAGGAAAGATAAAACTTGAAGAAAAGTATGTATATTTTAAAATTTATTTCTATTATATCTACCACTTGGCTTTACATCATATATTTTATATTTTATAATAAATATTTTCATTTATTTTAACATGTTGTGATATAACCATGAGTCTAATCTTAAAATGGAGCAATGCTCCAACATTCTAAAGTTTTGGGTGTAATAACTTATTACTGGAGACAGTTTCAAGTATATATGTATCCACTAGAATTTCCATATTATTTTGAAGAGAGTATCCAAATGATTGGATGACGTTTCTAATTTAAGCTATATGAATTAGGAGCTGGTGTTATATGAATCACTAATTGCTTCAGTGTCTGATGGCAATGATTTGATTAAAGCCGGGGAGCATGCCTGACATCTGACTAACAAATAAGGGTATGGTAGATAGCAACTTGGTAATCAAGGTTTTATATACTGACCAGTCCCTACAGCATCTCAGTTGTGTCATTAAGGATGTCAATATCAACCAAAGAGTGAACACAGGCATCTAAAAAGCTTTGTGGCTTAAACTTCAAATATGTTGCAGATTGCAATGAAAATGTTCACAGATGAATTTTAATATTAATAAAATAGCTGTTGTGAACTTACATAACTTTTTCACAGTTAAGTGTATTATGTGTGCACTATTCTGGCAATGTAGCATTGATTTCAGTAGATTCTATGTACAAAGCACATTATTCTTCATCTTCATTAACATTTTACAAAAAAAATCTGCTTCAAAGGAACTGTTAATATGAATTATGTCAACACCTATTACATTTCATTTGCCAATGTCATCCAAAACTGCAGTATTAATCTTAAAATACATTCACATTTTAGGCATTCGAGATATTTACTTTAGTGACACAGAAGTCTAAGTTGGATACTGTGAGTGTATGTACAAGATGGTGCTGAAAATATACCACAAATAACCAAGACTGAGTTTAAATTATAAGAATACAGCTGACATAGAATTTTGGGAAGGGAATCAGTTCTCTGTAACCAGAAATGAAGCTACATGTCATACGTGTTCTGATACTTCTACATATCTTCTCTGTCCAAAATAAGTAACACCAAGCTTTCTGCTATCCAGTTTTTCTATCTCACGCATGCTATCTACTTTTCACTTTTTAAATTTATTTTTATTGCATTGTAATAAGTTTATTAGTTTAACCTTATAAAACTCCAGATTGGAATTGCCTTGATTCTCGGGAATTCACAGTTGATCTGGAATGGGCAGGTGTGACCCCTAATTTAGGAATCTTTACTAGAAATCAGCACTAGGTGCAAAAGAATGGAGCCTTCTCTCTTCCAGATATCCTCCCATGCTGGTCAGTTCAATAGGAATCACTGTCAAAAGGTAGTGACTTAGGCATCCTTCATATTAGCTCAAGAAAAGCTAAGCTAAGCTAAGGGTTATGAACTGTTTCATTGCACCCACTTCTTTTACTGGTGTGATTGGAAATTCTGACTATAGAAGGAAAATCTAGCTTGATTATATTAAAGGGCAAGATTGCATCTCCAACATTCTCAATATGGATGTCTGTAGTGATCAACACTTTTAGTGTGACTTGAAACCTACATCACCACTTTGAAATCAAACCTGTATAGAGGTTTGCCTTGTGCCTTATACCTTTGCAACGTACTTGTATGGCTGTAGCAGAACACAAACAAAATATGCTTCAGAAATAGATTTTCAATTAATTAGAAAGAGTACAAGATCAAAGCTTTATAAATGCAAATAGCCAAAGACATAGTCACAAATATTTAACCTTTTCAAATAAATACATTTGATTTTAAAAATATTCTTACTATTCTTACATTGCGAGTCATTAAAATTTCAGAATGAAGAGACAGGTCACATCACTGAATCAAATAGTTATCATAATACTTGATTTTCAGAATAAAAGGATCATTGAAAGTGGCTAAGGACCTTGTTTTTTTTATTGTTTGTTTTTTGTTTGTTTGTTTTTGTTTTTGTTTCCTGCACAGAGAAGTAAGCACCAGCTTTGCAGCCATCCACAGCATCCCTGTTAGTTTTCACATCTTCATTATGTCAACAGCAAAATGTAATAAGAAAAATCTTGAAAATAAAGCATACTTACTTCCAGACTGCAGTAAACTAGTTTCCTAACAGAAAAAAAAAAGCAAAAAAGGTAGGTCTGTGACTCATTCTTAGAAGTCTAGTGGCTTGTAGTGTGACACATGGATTGTATTAAGAAGCTCAGATGCATTTGGTTTTACACAGTCAGCTATTTAAATTGTAGATGAATATGCTTATAAACAGGATTATTGGCCCACTATAGCATGCAATAATTTGAGATTTTTCCCAATTTGGACTCAGTCTAACAGCTATTATTTCCATTAAGGTTGCTCCAGTCCTTCCCCTTACATGTTTCTTTATTTAATGGGATAAAATGTTTCTGAAATATAAGAAATTTCACTTTGCAGCTCAACTTCTTGAAAGAAAGAAAGAAAGAGAGAAAGAGAGAAAGAGAGAAAGAGAGAAAGAGAGAAAGAGAGAAAGAGAGAAAGAAAGAAAGAAAGAAAGAAAGAAAGAAAGAAATAAAGAAAGAAAGAGAGAAAGAGGAAAAAAGGTAACTGTGATAGCTTTTTATTTATTTATTTATTTATTTATTTATTTATTTATTTATTATTTCTGTAGCCACTGAAGAGTTTGTTTATTGGTTTTGCTGAATATGCTAAGAGAGAACAGCTATCATTAAGAATGCCTTTCTGCTTGTCTTAGACTCCTGGGGTTGTGAAAATAAGGTCCCAATCAGCTAAATTTACTGCTGTAAGTACAGTTTTGACAAGGTATTGAGCCAACATTCTCTTCAGGATGGTCTATAGTTTTGGCACAGAGCTTTAAATAACTAGAGAATTGACATGCCACTTTACAAGTATTACAGAAAAGCAGAGATTCTCATATAGGAAATCAATGGCCATTACATTTAAGTACATACATAGCAAAGTTATCTACATACTGCATTTTTGTAGTTAAATTTTGTAGTCAAATTGTTCTGTTCTCACATGACTGGCAACTTGGATATAAGAAAGCATGAATAGCAAAGATCAGAACAAGCTACAAATCTGAAATACGCACCAACTGCATCAAAATCACACAGCTTATAAAAAACCACATTTAAATGTTCTAGCTCCCATGTATAATTCCCACATCTTACTGATATTTTTAAACTGAATTATGGGAGCTGAGTAACTAATGTCCTAATTGTATAACTATCTGCTATTATTACCCAAGTTGAATCCCAGTCTGCTCACCTAAATCTGTCTGTCAAAGCACACAGCATAATAACTACATAAAATTCATCATATTCTACTGTTAATTTTCCTGTTTCAAAGATCACACTACAAATTCCAGTGTCGTTAAAGAGCTCTAATTCTTATGCATTTACTAAAACTGCCAACCTAATTTTGAGAATGGATATAAAATGCTCTTGGGAAAAAAAAAAAAAAAAAAAAAAAGAGTAATTTCCTTAAAAATATATAAAAGTCCCTAGAATCATTTAGTTAGAAACATAGGAATATTCTTAACTGCCAAGTAAAAAAAAAAAAAATGTTCTGAAGGTTTTCTTAAAAATATATATTATTTTCTGCTACCAATGCATTTCCAGTGCCTTTCCCGAGTGAAGGTTTATAATGGGGAGTGAAATTCAAACTTCAGCGAAAGTTCACCTATTTATTAATAATCAGGCCAGAAAGGATCATTAGAATATCTATTCTGTCTTTCTGTATGATATAACATTTCATGCGGTTACTCTTGATTTGAACCCTAGGACTTCTGCCTGTCTACAGTGTCGTTTTCAGAAGTTTGTATTGAAGAATGCAGCTACAGGTCATATCTAAGAATGGAAAGTTCTTATTAGAGACTGTACTTGCAAAGAGTTTTCAATAGCTTCTTGAAGTGTTCATCTCAGTAACTGAAAATCTTTGAATCTTTCAGTACTTTTATGTAATGAATCAATGTTGGAGATAGAAATCACCAGGATCTTGGAAGAAATTGCACAACACTGTTGTAACAAGACTTAGATTAACAGAAAATTACTGTATTTCTACATACACTGTTGATAAATATACTGCTTAAAAACGTGCTTTTGCAGTTTCTGTGGCACAGATTTTTTTTATTGCAGTGCATTGACTCATATAAATATTTCATTTGAACAAGCTAATATAGCTGTAGTTTGAGCACATATAGATCTTTGAATGTATATTTAAATTATTTTGATCAGTCCTAGACTTATGAATATAACAAATAAATTCTGCCATATTTGAGAAGTCATAGCAAAGTTTTAAGAACAAACACAAGACTTCCTTTAAATTGAGATCACAATATGTTATTTATTTAGAGTTGCAGTTTTTGAGGAAAATGTATTAAAAACCCCAAGTCTGTTAGTCAGATATAAAAGTGTTAATTCTATACCATCGTTGAACTAGATAACTTCATGCTAAAAGAGATAGCTGAAATAAAAATTCCAAGAACTATACTTAAAACATACAAAAAAAAAAAATCTAGTTTAATTTCTCTAGTTGGTACTCCTTCATAGATTTATGATTTGGGATTAGGTCCAAAGCTGACTAAAGTCTCTCTTTAGCTTCTGTTTCCATCAAGGTAAAAATCACAGTACCAATATCCATAATAATAACATTTTAATCCAGGATGTTGATAGCTTCAAGACTAGATAAATTATTTTTAAATTTCTAGGCACTTTGGCTAAGCTGTTGTGATTGCAATTACACAAACTTTGGAACATCTAAACTCCATCTTTGATCTGGCCTTGAATCCAGTACCTTATTTGAGCAAAAACTGGATTCTAACATCATCTTGTTGACACATCTTTTGACATGGCTGCCTTCAGCTCACTTATGTGCTGTAATCTTATGTGTTTAACATTCCCACAGCTTTTAAATAAGTGTTTAGTAATGACACTGGCTGTAGTCAAGCATGCACCACATGACTATGACGTTTAGGCTATACCCATGAAATGTATTTCCATCTCTTCAGCAAAATATAATAGGATAGTATCCTTATTAGAGCACACACAGTTTGTAACTCTGTATGTCACATAAACCTTGCAATATAGGATGGTTACACTGAATGAAATAAAAGCTTATGCTATTAGTCTTTCAAGCATATTTTCATCTTCTTTTTAGATGAATGTCCTATAAAGATCTTAACAAATGCAATTGGAGCAATGCTTTTGCAGCATAATGTGGAAAGTTCCATTAATGAGTTCTTGCTGATCATCTCAAGAGGGAACAGGTGAAAGCAAAAGAGTTTTTCACCATATTATTTTGCATGCTGCTGTCAGCACTCTCTGATAATTGACATACTAGTTCAAAACAGCTTCTTCTGGCTTTCCTGGACAAGAGGGATTATTTTTCAAATGATATCTAGAAAATAGATAAGCTATTTAAAAAAATAAAATGAAGATTTCTGTGACACTCTGAAACAGACACTGAGATACAGAAAAAGAATTCATGAAACAGATTGTGGAGAATGGCTTTAGTGAAGAGTCTTTTAACTTTCTTTTGCTAGTTTTTACCTGAAGTAGATCATCAGTAATATTTTTCAGTAATAAAATGACTTTTGAATAAAGATTGAGGTTTTAGTCTTAATAAATACTGCACTTTATAAGATTTGTGTATTTAGTTAAATAGAGCAGAAACAATAGATAAGCTCTGTGTTCTCGGATCATGGCACAATTTAAAGTTTACACTTAATGTAATGGGTAGAAGTGAGTCAGATTAGAATTTTTGTTTTCAGAAATCAATATTGCTCTTCCAAGTCAAAGGAAAAAAAAAAAAATTAAAAAGTATGATCCAAGAAAAAAACTAAGGCTTCTAAAAACGAGTGTGTCCCAGCTACAAAAGTGGCATTCCTCCATTGCACCCGAGATGTGCTTTTCAAGATAACTGAAAGAATGTTTGCAAAAACTGCAGTAGATGGTAAAAAAATCAGTGGGTGCCTTCCATGTCTTTTTGTTACAGAGGATGTGTGGGTGAAAGTAATACGATTACATTCCACATATGCAAACTGCTAAATTTACTGGAAGTTTAGAGAAGAATATGTGCAATTGAAATTTCAAAGATGTTCTCCTGTGAGAACTTCTTCAGTCTTTTAGCATTTGAAAACTAACCTAACCAGATGGAGCTGCAAATTCCGTGTAGAATGAAGGAACACATGAACAACTATCTGTGCAACGCTGTTGTCCTGGCACAGTGACTGCACACATGTACATTTTGCAGTTTCATTTTTTCACAATTGACTTTATTACTTTAATTTTATGGTTAATGTTACTTTAGCTTAAAAGAAAAGGAGGAAAAATATGTAAGAAATTTTATCACGGGAAAACAGTGACAAAGTACTAGACTGAAACTTTTTTATTTTTTCAGTACGTCTGAATATCATATAAAAAAATCACGTAGGAATTTGAAAGTACTAAAACTTCACTCTTTCATTCAGTATAAAACTCTGCTTAAAATATTTGTTTGAAAATGTTGTAGGAGAAAACTGGTGTCATATTTTCCTCTCAGGTTTTTTGCAGATTTTTTCAGGTAATATCTCTTACTTGCCTCTCTCTGAGGAGTTGTTGATTGTGAGGACTGTTCTACCTTCTTTGATATAGAAGAGTTCACATTGCAAAATATCTGTGCTTGTTTCCTTCCTTGTACTGCACATACTTCTCAGCTTTCTCTTCTTTCCCTTACTAGTGTTCCATAGCTGTCTTCTTCTGGTCCCGTCAACACATAACTCAGTTTGAACTAAAGACAGGGTCTCATTTACCAAACATCTAGAAAACTAGCATGACTGTAATACCATCAACAGTAAAACAAGCATATGCTAATGAAAACACTCATGGAAGTGAAGAACCCTCACATGAAATAAATTTTTAGTCAGTTTTGTTTTCTCCTTTTTATATCTACATCTGTGGTAGGTTGAGCATGGGCGGCAGCTAAGCAGCCACACAGCTGCTTGCTCACTGCCCTCTTCTGCAGGATGGGGTGAAAGTGGAAGGTGAGAAGGCTCATGGACTGAGACAGAGACAGTCTAATAGGTGAAGGAAAAGCTGAGTATGCAAGCAAAGCAAAGAAGTAATTTACTCACTACACCCCATTGGCAGACAGCCTAGTAGCTGGTGGGGCAGAGTAGAAAAAGAAAAAAACCTTGATGCTGTGCAAGTATTGTTCAGCAACAGCTGGATTTTTGGTGTTTTGGATATCTGGACTCTTTCTTCTACTCACAAGTACAAAACACAGCACCATACGGGCTGTGATGAAGAAAACTATAATAACTCCATCCCAGACAGATCCAGTACAACATCAATTTTTTTCTTGTTTAGATTTACATTATGATTAAATCTGGAATAAGTTGACAGTAGACAACTCATGAGCTTGCCATTTTATCTCCAAAATATCTATCTGGTGAATGAATCTTTAACAGATGAAAATCCACTGTATGCCAATAAATCACTGGTGAAATCAACCTTTAATATATCTGTTGACATGGAGAAGTCATCTGGTCGTTTGCCAGTATTTGTCCTGCTGTTCTATTGAGAAAAATTAACTTCTAGAATATGTGATTACTCAAAATGATATAATCTTTTTTAGTGTATGAGGATAGGCAGAATTTATCTAAAAAATCTTATCATCCAGGCTTCCCTCTGCACTTGGTGGACAGAAATAAGAATCTCCAGACAGTGATTCATCTGGGGTTAAGTTTTTTGTTTGTTTGGTTGGTTGGTTGGTTCATTTTGGTTGGTTGTTTTGGTTCTGGTTGTGTGTGGTGTTGTTTGTTTGTTTGTTCGTTTGTTTGAAGATTGAGAAGTATTAAACCAGTAGAGTGATAAATCTATTATCAAAAATATTGATTTTAAAGGTATAGTTTGCACCAGAAAACATAGCAGGAATCTGGATAACTAATCTGCACAGGAAGATTAATTTTTAAATCACAAAGTTATGAAATACTTCTTCCATTCCGCCTGTTTTCTCTTAGTATCTACACTCATAGTTATCCCATAGAGTAGGCAATAAAGGTGCCATTAGTGTTTGTATCCAGAGAAATATAAATCCTGTAATTGCTCCCATATATATGAATGGTCTGTTATATCAGTTTGGTCTGCTGATGTATGCAGCTTCATGTACTAATATTTTTTTAAAGAAACATTGAACATAACATATAAAAAAGAGGCTATCTTGCTTAATTAATTAAGTTCTATATTGCTTAATTAATTAAGTTCTCTGTAAATCTAAACATTTTTAACTCTAAAGTAAGCTTTTATTAAGGCATCATAGAATCATAGAACCATAGAATCATTTTGGTTGGAAAAGACCTTTAAGATCATCAAGTCCAACTGTTAACACGTCTCAGGTTCTGTTTCACCCCCTGTCAGCTCCATCTTTATTTCTATGTTCTTCTAATAAAGGAAGTATTGAACTAGCAGTTAGCAGATGCTGCATGTATCCTAGAACTGGTTGCTTTGGAGTTGTTTGAGCAGTCCCATTTCTAGGAAGCTGAGAAATTTTTAGGAAAGCATGTTCTAGATGTCAGACTTACATGCACTTATTTCCAAGACTTGACTTGGTGAAGTTTCATATCTCTGTCACTGAAGTTGTACATGAACAAATTAATCACCTACCACTTCCATATCCAAATTCATCATTCTGCACTGTTTTCAAAAAAAACAAATTATGTGCTTAAAAAAAACCCAAGACCAAAGAGAAAACAAACAATCAAATCCCACTACAATCTTTTTATATGAGGTTTATCATTCTACTAGTTAATATTGCTTGTTACACGCCAATTTATAAGACCAGCAAACCTGGGATCCTATTTCATGCCTTGACTGAACTCTTTTTCCTCTTATGGAAATAATATCCCCTTGTATATTTCTTCTGTCCTTATTCCAGCCCAATTTCATTCCTTTTTGCCACTTCTACCTTACCATCCTTCTTATCTAACAAGCCAGAATGTACCTTCCTCAGTTCTGAGCTGAACACAATCTTGCCTTGCTCCCCTCACTGTCTATAGACTACCATGAGGTTCAGATAGTATCTTCCCTGCATGTCAGACAGATTTCTCTCAGCTCCTTGTATCCTGTCCGATAGACTGTGTATATACTGCTAAGACGGGAGCTGAGGATTCCTTTTCCACTAGGGAATTGTTACAATGAGATAAAGCTGGCTCAGACAAGACTAAAGCAGAAGAGTTCTGAGCATCCTGAGGACTGTCAAGTCAGTACATACACTATTGGTTTATTAGAAATGGAAATATGTTAGTTACCAGGACACAGTTTCATTTGTAAATGTACTTGAAACTGCCAGTGATTTAATCAATTATATGTTTCTCTAGCTTTCTAAAGAAAGTGAGTTAGATTTCATGCACAGTACATGAAAGCTGGATCTTGAGAATTTGTCTACTTAGGTATTAGTGTACCTGTTTTGTAGTTATAAATATTTGGAGAAAAATAGCTATGAAGTGAATTACTGAGCAAAAATCTGGCACAAATGAAAACTATAAATTTCTATTTTCTATATCTGAAAGGTAGTTTTAGGTTTATTTCATACTAATGTAGAACTTAAAGATTTATTTGGAAGCCCTGGGTAAAAAGAAACATGAAGGAGACCTTCAGCCAAATATTTGTGCTACAGGAAAACACCAAAGGATTAACCTCAATACCAGCAACATAGTGTCTCATGTGTAAGCATACTATACTGTCCCCTGTCATGTGTGACTGTGGTACATTGCAGTCATGGTGAAAGTGACACAGTAATATAGAAATTTCCTATTTGAAGGTAAACAACTTTGAAATTCCTCAAAGGGAAAACTAAAATCATCCTGCAGAGATCTCCATGAAGCAGTTCCAGGCTTTTTACAGAAGATAAGAGCTATAAAGAAGTGTAAGTACAACATTATCCTTTTATCTGGAGTTACCGTATGATATATCAGATGAAAAGTCACTGCAGTTTCTCAGAAAATAGTGACCTAAGAATTCAATGTTGAGAGATGAACTTAGTTGTAGAAAGCATAAGACTGGTAGGTGTGCTAAAAATTAATTCAAATAGCCACAAAATAGCATTTAAAACAGTGAGGTAGTAAAAGATGGTGATGTGCTTAGAAATGTTATTCATTATGATTTCATACATCAGTGTTGTTAAAGATATTACAAAAACTCATAGATTTAGGATTATAATATTTCTAAGATAAGGCATTTCCACAATAAGGCTTCATGGTAAAATGTAGTAAATGTAAAAACTTCTAAATAATAAAACCCACTTATATCTCTTAGTAGACATTTTAAAGGTAAACTTCAACATTTAAACCTTCATTTTTTTTCCAGTAGTTTAACAGCTTAATATCCAAATTTTATAACCTAAAAATAAGTAAACATTTTCTTAGTATTTGTTAGACTGTTTTATCAGAGAATCTGATTTTTTTCTTCAGATGTATCTCTAGCATATCAAGTCATACTAAATCATAATGTAGTTATTTTAATTTGTGTACAGATGTGCTTATATGTTCATCTGTCTGTCTGTGTGTCCCTCTTCAATAAGATCTGAAACAAAGACTTTGAATATGATATTATGGATGTAACAGTTATCAGTTCTCCAGATGCCTAAGGCACTTCTTTTTGTAAGTTTCAGGGCTCATGGATCTATTTGTTTAAATGACGCTACGAAATAAAATAGGTTTAAAATATGAGATTCCATTTAGAATCATAGAATCATTTCAGTTGGAAGAGTCTCTCAGGATCATCAAGTGCAACCATAACCTAACCTAACTCTAGTATTAAACCATGTCCCTAAGAACCTCGTCTAAATGCCTTTTAAGCAACTCCAGGAATGTTGATTCCACCACTTCCCTGGGCAGCCTGTTCCAATGTCTGACAACCCTTTCCGGGAAGAATTTTTTGCTAATATCCAATCTAAACCTCCCCTGATGCAACTTGAGGCCATTTCCTCTTGTCCTATCACTTGCTGCTTGGGACAAGAGACCAATAAACTCCATGCTACAACTTTCTTTCAGGAAGGTCTCCCCTCAGCCTCCTTTGTCAAGACTAAACAGCCCCAGCTCCCTCAACTGCTCCTGATAAGACTTGTGCTCCAGACCTCTCACCAGCCTCATCGCCCTCCTCTGCACTCTCTCTAATACCTTAATGTTCTTCTTATGATGAGGGGCCCAAAACTGAACACAGTGTTCAAGGTACAGCCTCACCAGTGCCAAGTACAGTGGCACAATCCTTTCTCTAGTCCTGTTGGCCACACTATCCCTGATACAAGCCAGGATGCTGTCGGTCTTTTTGTCCACCTGGGCACACTGCTGGCTCATATTCAGCTGGCTGTCAATCAACACCCCCAGATCCCTCTCTGCCAGGCAGCTTTCCATTTAATGCATTGTCAATACAGTATACTCATTATTTTTTTGAACACTGCATATGACATTTCTTTCTATACATCAGAATAGAGAGATTATCTCAAAAATCAGTTTGTAAAACTGCATCATTTCTGGGGAAAAAAAAAAAAGCCACAAACCAACTAACCAAATCAAAACAAACAAACAAACCTGTACAGACTAAAATAACATTAGGAAGATACCAGGTACATATTTAACTGTTTTCACATTGATCAACCTTTTGTACTCTCTTTGGAGAAAAAACAAACAAACAAACAAGAACAAAAAAAAAACCAACAAAACAAACAACCAAAAACCAAAACAAACTAAAACCAAAACAAAAAAAGGAAAATAAAAAAAAAAAATAGCCACGTTGGTGTCTTTTAGCTTGTTTCCTTTTCTTCCTCTTGGTTCTCATCCTACTGCTGATGTCACCTTTTTCAGCCACATCTGTTTTTTTTTTCACTAACAACGCCTAGAAGCAATTAATAAATGAGCTACACTTTCAGAGGGACTAACTGTCAGCATTTCCTCAGCAAGGCTTTTTTCTGTTCGTTTGCTTCTATCCATATTGATACAACTTTTTTTTTCCTCTCCTTCCTCCCGTTGTCCAAAACATGTTTATCTGTGGACAATAAATGACAGAATTATTAAGTGATATTTTTTTCATGTAATCAGATGCTTTAAACTATCAGTCAGCACATAAAACCAAATCCACCTTCTACAGCCAGTTGTTCTGATTCTAATTTCCTTCATGTGCATAGAGATGAAGAAGGCCAGATTAATGGCAGATATTCTTTCACAACCTTCCTACCTATGTAATCAAGCACAGGCAGGCATGGACAGGCATATCTATACAGGATTTTCTATCTAAATAACATGAGAAGGAATATGTTAGGCCATAGCATCACTGTCAAGGAACAAAGAGAGGTACCTGTACTTGCTGAAAGTGCCATGTAAAGAACTGTTACAGTTTTTATACTCAGATAAGCCTGGAAATTGGGAAATATATTTGCAAATACAATACAATTCTTCTTCCAATAAACCATTCTTAGCACTTCAAAGAGCAATATGGACTTAAGTAAAATTCTCATTAGTATTTCCATTAAGTGCGATTTTGCACTACAGTTCACACAACAAATAATGAAGTACAAATATAATAAACAAATTAACTTTTCCCTATCTTTCTTATATATTTGGATTTATGATTTAGAGTTTTAATAGGACAGTAAATACTGTGTCTGGAATAACTTTTCCCTTTGAGTATATAAACTAGTTTTGTTAATAGCCAAGAAAGTAAAGCCACTCCTTCCTAATTACTCTAGTTGTTTGTAACTACAGACAATTTTTTCCTTATCAGGGAAAATGAAACTTTTAGTTTAATTTAGTTCAGTTTCATTCACATTCTTATTTATTTATTATTGCTACTGTCTTCTTCTTAGGATAGAATCCTCAATCCACTCATTTCTATTGCAGAAAATTTTCTTAGAACTTTCATTTTTAGAAAAAGAAATTAAAATATCTTTTTATTCAATAACTTTTACTGTATTATCTGTCACAGATTCCTTCTGTTTCCTCATTTGCTTGATTTTTTATTTCCCTAAGGTTTCTTCATTATGCCTGAAGCATGTCCTTGTTTCCAGTGTCTGCTATGTAACTCTAATGTCCCTCAACACAGTAGGACAGGACTGGGAATCTGATGTTGTATTTACTGCATGAACAACAACTTAATTAATTTGTGCTTTAGAAATATCATCAGTGCTTAGTTGCTACTCTTGCACTTGGGTATGTATCACATTGTTCTGACAAATGTTCTGGGAGAATCTCTTTGTAGTTCATCTTGTTTCTGGAACACTACTGGCTAAGGACCCTGGAACAAATTGTTTCTATTGCACAAGTGGGAATAATGCTTTCAGTTCCAAAAATGAGCACAAAAGAGTCAGCATGAGGACCAAAGTTCTTTCAGGGCAGTACGCAATCTAAATCAGAATTAGACCTATTTCACTTTCATTGATATCGCATATGCTTGACATAGGAGATTATATTTCTTTCCCCCCATACCTTAATAATACAGAAAACCCAGGATAAAATTTCTTCTTCCTTTTTACTTTGTATGTATAGTTAGGGAAGGCAGAAAAATAGAAAAGAAAGTACTTTATTCTGCATTCTATGATAGCTGGGCCAACATTTTCTGTTCTATTCAATTGCTTTGCACCCTGTGTGGTATGTTCACTTGCATCACACAGGTGGAAATGAAACCACTGGGCTTGATTGTCCATCAGTTTTCAAGAAGTGTAATTATTTACACCTTTATGAAGACATTTTCACAATTGCTGTCCTTAGATAATGTGAAAAGACCACAGTGCTAGGAGGATCGAAGTGAAAGAGCCATAGTGAAGGGAGAGCTAGCATTCAGAGATTACTTAAATTCCATAAAAAATGAATGCAATCATAATTATATGGGAAAAAAATGTGGGTATTGGAAACAACATAAGGTTCCTCTAATCGTAGACCCACAACTGTTGACAATGTAGATAGCAACAAAAGGTTTCACAAAGTAGAGTTTAAAATACATATTGTTATCATCAGAACTAATTTTGTAGAGTTCATATAGTTTCATGTATAATTAAATAATCTATTTGAAAAGTCTACTTGAAATTTCTGGTCTGAAGTCTCTTCGTGTGTTTGCTGGTTCTTTATATGTTATTGTTCCAGTTGGAATACTGGACTCAGAATCACAGAATCACAGAATCACAGAATCACAGAATCACAGAATCACAGAATCACAGAATGGCTTGGGTTGGAATGATCCTTTGAGATCATCCAGTCCACACCCCCTGATGTAATCAAGGACAACTTTCACTAGATGATGTTGCTCAAAGCACCATCCAAGCTGACCTTGAACACTTCTGGTGATGGGGCATCCACAGTTTGTCTGGGCAACTTGCTGCAATGCCTCACAACCTTCATTGCAAAAAATTTATTCCTTATATCCAATCTAAACCTACCATCCTTCAGTTTAAAGTCATTGACTTTTGTCCTGTCACTACAGGCCTTGACAAAAAGTCTCTGTATCTTTCCTATAAACCTCTAAGTCTTTTTTTTTCTTCTGTCTCTAAGTAAGCATCCCCTCAATTTCTGGCTATCAACCACACATAACAAATATGTTGCATCCATTCATTGATAGTAACCTTTATTCCTTAAAGCAAAACATTTACATTTAAGGCTAACTAGCACTAGAATATCTTTCAAACTGACTCTTGACAGGGGGACCATGTTCAGGGAACTTGGGGCCCATGAAAATTAAATTTCCTTAATGATTTCTGCAACTGTTTCCCTGAGATACTCGAGTATTCTAGAGCCTGTCTATTGCCATAATAGCAACATATCCATATCTGTATCAGCAGAACCCATGTGTACAGAAATCATATGACAAAAAGGACTTATTTTTGTTAGCAAATGTGCACAACTTTCCCTCGTAATATTAGTCAAACCAACAAAATATTTTTTTAACAGCTCAGATATTTTGCTCCAAAAGGCTGTACTAGCAAAATGATACCATGTAGTCTAGGTCTGAATTTACTATTTAGATTATGGTACAGATATTTTCTCCCAAAAAAACATTATATAAAAGTTCAAATATTTAAGCCATGTAATGCAAAATTATGTTATTTTTTTTCCTTTCATTCGTTAGTTTTTTGGTTGTAGAAACAACTGCAATATCCTTAAGATAAGCTTCATTCTTTTCATGACTTTGATTTGTTTCATGTAACTTATACAGTCTACACTGCAGAAGTCTCTGTTTGAGCTGCTAACCCTGCTCTCCTTTTGTACTTAATGAAGGGAAATAACCACACATATGTTGCAATATCTTTTATCCAGTTTAGATCTCTAGATTAGGTTTGCAGTTTCTCTTCATTGACTATGATGGGAGACTAAGTCCATAGAGCTGTTTATTCTGGAGTACAAATACTCGTATTTTGTAATATGGAGTATGTACCCTGTAACAAATATTATATCCACTAGTTCTGTATTCACAATGTCATCTCTATTGAGGAATGACAGTTGTTGTCTGAAATTCGCAGAGTGATGAGTAGATTTGGTTATTATAAGAATTTAAATAAATGGATAAATGACATACTAAAGAAAAAAAGTGTAGAGCAATTTTCTTCATTGTGGGGCTGAAAAACACTTGTTAGGAATTTCTGTCAAAGGCTACTATTTCTGTAACAATATTTCTGTGTTTTTTAAGAGACTGTATTTTATGCCAACAAGCCTATGGGGCATTTTTGTGAGTAAACAGATTCTAAAAAGAAATGTAGTTTTGAAGACTTTGTCATTGCTTTGTTTTCCATATTCAATCATCATTTTAACTTTATATTTGGCCAAAAGCATGAAAATAATTCTCTCAAATTGGAGAATTATATCCTTTTAAGTAATCCTAGTTAAATATTTCCACTATTTCCTATGACTTAAGTGGTCATGTCAGGGTCTTATGCTTCTCTGAAGCACAAAATCAGAACCTGTTTAACTGACAATGTTTTGTTTCACACTATATAAACAAAATATACTTCTTTTTCATTATTACTACTTAATTTCATGCATACTATAATAACAATAGCTTAAAATATTGCATATTAGCACTCAAGAAGTTATGATTATATAAAAAATATAAGTTGATTCCACAATTTTAACAGTCATTTTGCAAAGACTATGCTCTTTTCACTTTGATTATAAAGGTTTTACCCGTATAGTCATTAAGGTTTACCAGTAATTGTAACTGCTATTAATTGTGGTCTTAAACTTATGAGGATAACTTCCCCTTTGTACACACCCTGATTTGTGAATATTGAACATTTTTGATGTCTTTAATGTCTTACCCATAATGTACTGCTAATAGTACTGTAGGGTGTTTTGAAGCAAAGTTTGTTACAACACAGTGCAGTAATTACTAAATTACTAAAATTATGTGGTTTTCCCTGTTTTTTTTCTTCTTTTTTTTTTTTTCTTCTAAGCTGTCTGGACAGATCTCATGGATGTATTCAAACATGCACTAGGGAATGTCTGCAAAGCTTTTATGGTGTGCTTTAAGTAGTTACATACTTTTGGTTTTTAGAGAGAGCTTTGCCCTGGAGGAAAAATGCTTCAGAGATAAGAAGAGAGGGAACACAAGGACTCAGAAAAAAAAAAAAAAAAAGTTTTGCAAATGTGGAAAGTGATTAGTAGAAAGGAAGGAGGAGGAGACATCTGTTGATTAAATGATTTTTAGAGATAATTAAGTGCATTCATCCAGAAATAACAAACATTACACATCGTTTGCAGGCACACATAGCTTTCTTGAAAACAAGAGAGAATTAAACAGAGCCTACAAAACAATCAGCAGCTTGGGGCCAGTCAAAACTGTGTCGCTGGGATGACCTTCCAGATTTTGTACAAGCCATTATGAAGTAGTAGTAGCAACCATGTGCTGAGTGCTAGATTAAAATGGTCTAAATATAGATGGAGGAAGCTGAAATGAGATAATCCTTTTCAAAAGTGCTGTTCAGATTTTCATTTCTCAAGTAAACAATATTCACCGTTAAAACTACATAAGTCCATTTATTTCTGTCATTCTCACCTTAAAAATTTCATGTCTTTTCTAAAAGAGGTTAGGTATTATAAAGAATTTAACCTGCTTGAGAATCTTCTGATACTTTATGTAATATGACAGATGTATGTACCTGTAGCTAAGATTTAATCCTAAGGCTACGCATTTTCTCTGTGCAATCCTAGTTTGTGATCAGAGTCTATGAAGTGAGACATTGTTGTCACTAGAATGTTGTCTGCAGATGTGTTTGACCAAGGTAGACATATGGTGGACAAGTTTGACCCTACGTAAGTCATTATCGACCCTTTTTGTGACTGGTAGTTTATGAGAAAGTATGTTTGGTTGACCTTGGCTGGCCACCAGGTGCCCACCAAGCCACCCTTTCACTCCCCCTCCAGCAACAGGACAGAGGGAGAAAATACATCAGAAAGCTCATGGGTTGAGGTAAGGACAGGGAGATTACTTGCCAGCTACCATCAAGGGCAAAACAGATTTGACTTGGGAAAATTAATGACTTATTGTCAATTAAACAGAATAGCATCAAGAGAAATAAAAACAAATCCCCCCACCTCCTTCTTCCCAGGCTCAACTTCACCCTTGGTTCTTCTACCTCCTTCTCCTGAGAAACACAGGAAGGTGGCGAGTGAGGGTCAGTTCATACCACTTAATCTTTGCTTCTCCTTCCTCCTCACACTCTTCCTCTGCTCCAAAGTGAGTACCCACCCACAGAAGACAGTCCTTCATGAATTTCTTCAATTTGGGTCCTTCCCATGTGCTGCAGTTCTTCATGAACTACTCCAGCACAAGTCTTTTCCACAGGGTGCAGTCCTTCAAGAATAGACTGCTCCAGCATGGATCCTCCAAGGGGTCAGAGGTCCTGCCAGCAAACCTGCTCCAGTGTGGGCTGCTTTCCACAGGCCACAGTTCCTGCCAGGAGCCTGCTCTGGTGTGGGCTGTCCATCGGCTTTGGCCACATCCATCTGCTATGGCATGATATCCTCCTCAGACTGCAATATAGATATCTGTTTCACTGTGATCCTTCATGGGTTACAGAGATACAACCTGCTTCACTGTGGCCTTCACCATGAGCTGCAGAGGAGTGTATGCTCTGACACCTGGGGCACTTCCTCCTCCTCCTTCTTCACTGACCTTGGTGCATACAGAGCTGTTTCACAAATTCTCACTCCTCTCTCCCAGCTGCTGCTACACAGTGTTTTTTATCCTTTCTTAAATATGTTCTCATTGAGGTCCTACCAACGTCACTGATTGGCTCAGCTTTGGCCAGCAGCAGGTCTAAGAGCCAGCTGGAACTGGCTCTGTCCAACATAAGAGCAGCTGCTGGTGTCTTCTCACAAAAGCCACCCTTTGTAGGCCACCTCCCACTCCATTTAGCAAGGCTGAAGGAAGGATCATATTCATGCATAGCAGTAAGCTAGGGAGGAACTTTCCTCAAGTGATTACATTGGCCACAAACAAATCAGTATTCTGTTAATTTATTTACTTGTTTAGTTTAAGCTTCCCCATTGAAAAACAGGAAATAAAGGTAACTTAGTAACAAGTTAGAGAAAATCTAAGAAGACAGTACCCCTTGCGTCCAAAATACTTCAGAAGTAAAAACTATAGTAAGAAAGTGCTGGCATTCAACATGTAGCCCAGTATTCCTACAGATTCCAAACTTATAGACATTGAACTTCAGGAAAAGACAGAAAATAGTCCAGATGAGATAAACAGAATGAGATAATTCTCTGTCCAAAACAGTTCTTAAATAGAACAAGGGATTTTGCTATCTCCCATCCAGAAGAAATATGACTCCCCCTTTTCCCAAAGACTAGACTCTTCTATGCATACATATGGCTATTATCAAATGTGTGTTAAGTAGAATGTGTCTTCCCTTTAAACACATACGATTTACTGGTATTTTCCTTACCTATTGAAGCCAATATGTTATCCCAAACTTTACCAATTATGAAGGATCCGGATGATATTACAAACATATGAATAGACTTAACAAAAAGATTTATTAAAAGTATAGAATCTTTATTTTCACAGATTTCAGAAAAGAATAATACATTTTAAAAAATAACCCAGAAACATAGACCTCTGTCTAAGCTCATAAAAAAGTTTAAAACCAAATAAGAGACTTTTTTTTTCATATTTTCCCATTCTGTTTTTCTACTATGTCTGTTATCCCATTGTTTTTACTCTCATATTTTCATTTGTACAGTACCTTTATCTATTTTATTAACACAGGCAAAACTCTCCTTCCCTATTTCAGAGAGGCAAATTTATTTGCTTTTTGACTAAATACAAGCAAATTTTATACGTAATATTCAATCATACTCTAATCTGAGCGAGATGTGGCCATTTTCCCAATTTTCTCAATACATGTCAATGTACATGTCATGTATTAATACACTTTCAGCTCAGGTAAATGATTACATATTTACTAAATCAGTATGTGTATATATTTATTTACCTCAGTACTTTCAGTTACTGAAATACGATTGTAAGTAGAACACAGCTCTTCTAATGTCGGTACACAATTCAAACACTAACATAGCAAAAATTTGGATCCTTGCAAGGAGAGGAGTAATCAAATTCCCTATGGAGGCAGTAAAGATTCAGATTCACACACCATATTCTCCTACCTGAATCAGTTTTTCTTATCACTTTTAGAGCATAAGACTTAATCAAGGAATCTTTCTAATAGAAAAAGAAAAAAAATAAAGTTGAAAATAACATCTGAGCCTACCATGGTTTTTGTAATCTCGCTACAGAAAGTCCCATCCCTACATGTGCGCCCGAACTGTTTTATAACATTAGTTTGCATTCCTCCTAACTCCATTACACTGTCATCTGTGACTGCACAGGGATCTAGCCTCAGAAAATGTAAGATCTCCTACTGAGGGTACTCCACAGATTGGTTGTCATAGCAGTGTCCTAGGAGATGCAAGTTCAAAGCCTTTCCATCTGACAGGGTCAAAAAAACAAGCTAACAAATTCCTATTTCATGGTTAAGCTACATCACAGCTATCAAATGAGACATGACATTTATACACAAACTTGACAGTGGCAAATCACATTTATGTTTTGGGGTTTCTCAGTGGACTTGGAACATGCATATGAGTCACATCTGAATTCCAACCTGAAGACAAGTACCTGTCCCCTCAAAACAGGCACTCCTGAGCAAGCACGACAAATTAACTGTCATTGGCAAGTGAGCATTCAGGCCAAGAAGAGTAAGTAATGAATTTCAAGGTAAAACAGTCCTAGAAAGAAGGCAGACTGAGATGATGTGTTGCACTGAAAAGGAGACTAAATTCCAATTAATGGGGATTTTTGTTGATTGAAATCCATGACATGAACAATCTTGTCCTTTTATTTGGAAATACAAGAAAACTAAGCACCTTATATTTCTTAGTTGATTCAGTCTTAACATACACTTGGTTTTGGCTTCATTCTTCCTCCACCTCTAGTAGCTATGTCAGGAAATCAAGATATTAGAAGTTCTTTCCTTTTAATAGTCATTTTCTGCTTCCTTTCCTGTCTGCACATTTATTTTATGTATTTGTGCTTTGTCCAGTTTGACTCAAATAATCCCACTGATTTAATTTTTTCCTGACACAGTTATAGTCTAACACATCAGATCTCAGGCTTAGAGATTTCTGATCTTCACACCAGCTTTGATTAATTTGATTTCATTGTATTGTTTTTCTACCGCATATACATTTTCCTGTGATCCTTTCCATTTATATCTTTGATGTGCACATCTTTGAGCGATAACCAGTGGATTATGGTGATTTTTTTTTTTTCTGTTTCTTAGCAAATATTCCAATACTTACGATCTTTTAATCTGGTGCTTATTTTAAGTAAAATCAGATTAATCCCCTGACCACAATAATTGGTTCATTCTTTTCCATTCATTAATGTATTTCTGATAAAGACGTGACCGGATGTGAATGCAGACTTGAATCTTATTACTATATATTTAAAGTAGTTGTGCAAGATGGGTTTTGAATCAATGAATGACAACTTCACAATGAGATGTCAGTCAAACTGACATATTAAGAAGGCTACATTAGCTCCTGAAAAATTTACATTTGCTTAAAAAAATGAGAGGTATACATTTTAGAGTCAAGAACAGTAACTCCTGAACAGAAGCAGATAAATCAGACTTGATGTCTTATAATGCTGGTAAACTACACAAGCTGAGGCAACACCTCAACGGCAAACTCCAAGTAGCATTAATATTAATTATGTTAATATATAAATTATTAATTAAAATTATGTTAATATATAAGCAGAAGATTGGACAGTAATGGGAAATAGCATACGATCCGGAACAGCAGTAGCAATACACCAATGTATAAGAGGGTCACCAAAAGAAAAGATGACAGATTGATAAAGACACTTCTGGAATAGTTGCCAAAGACCAGGAATCTCAACAGAAGAAGCTAAACAGAACTTCAGAGAGACAGAACTTGGTAGATAATCAAGAACAGCAGGGGTACAGACTAACCAGATACTGCAAAAGATGCAAGACATGGGGAGTCCTGTGTCCAGCAGTGGATTGATAATGACAGACATGCTAAAAATATGTTGTATTTATATTACTAGTGTAGTTGTATGATGCTGTCATATTTGATTAAGCTGTTCCATACTGAGTATTTCTCTCATATTGCCACTTAATGTGGCTGTACACAACATGATGAAGAGACATGATGGAACCAAAGGTTTTGTTTTCAAACAGATTTGTTGTCAGTTTGAATAAAGGACATTTATGTGTAATCTCACCTTTTGAAAGACTATATGTTAATTTTGCAAATAGGAAGCATATTCAATTTCTCTAAGAAGTCTGTTGCCCAAGTCACTTTCTCTTTATCTAGGTCTTGGCCACATACAACTCACACTAAGTTCCCTGGGAGCATTGCCCAAGTAAAAGCTGTAAAAGCAGAATCCTATGGTGACTGAAGTCAGTGGGAAGTTTTCCAGTGATTTTAATGGAATGTAGATCAGGCCTTCGCAACAGACAACCATTAGGTATTTTGCAGTTAGCTTGTATGTACGCAGATGTTAGCAGAACCTTCAGCCCAAAAGAGACACTCAAATTCACTCTGTGATTCATGCGGGTATCTCTTGTCAGATTATCACACAAAAAAATAACAATTCAGAGCATTTAACTAAGTGATGAAACATCTGTTTTCTCGAGGTTACCCAAGACTAGAAACAAAAGCTTGATCATTAGTATCCTACAACCTAGATATGTGTTGTTAATAAGCTATTTGGGCTGTGTTGCAAAGAGTTCATTAGCTTCTACTTGGTCACAGTCCTGTAGTGTCATCAAATGAGAAAATTAATGTTGTATTACTCCAAATATGTATTTGTAGACATTGTTTCTAGGCATACTAATACTTGTTTAAATTTAAGGAGGTGCTTAACTCCCACTAACATTGATAGTACTCAAATTAAGTGATCAGTTTGAAGCAGGTGCTTATACTCTTCCCTTAATTAAGTCATTAATCAAGTGCTCATTTTAGATTTTTTTTTTTTTTTAAGATTACATTATTTTTACTTTGCAATTGCAAATAAGGAAGTAAATAGTCAATATATCATTTGGAAAAATAATTTGGGCAATAATGGTTGTAAACTAACCCTACAGGAAATATCAAGTTCTAGTGAAATATGGAGGGTTTTTTTCAAAATTGGGCATTCATTTTAGTTCTAAAATGAAAGCTTGAAAAACTTTTAAAAGGTGGATATGTAAGGCATAATTTTTTTGTTGATGCAGATACTTGAAATTATTCCAAGTCAGGACTCCTAGAAAAAGCAAGATACCTCACAGAACTATAAAACCAAATGATAGCAAATAACATTTTAGAGCTTATCATTAACAGTTTTAACGGGTCTCTTTAGTTTTAGAAAGTAAAGGATAAAAATGTCAACAAAGCACAAGGTACCTAACACATTTCTAAACCCATCTCCTTGTCTCTGTAAAAGATAAGAGGAAAACACCCTGCTGATACAGAGATTTAATGTGAAGTAAGATGCATAAACTTTGATACCTCCTCACGGGTTCCTTAACTCTGCCACAGATCTGCTATATTCTGCATGCTGTATAAACACAGTTCTGAGGGTAATTCTCACACTAAAATTAGAAAAAAAAGTATAGCATGCATATTTAAAACCTCCCAAGTGTTTTCCTTCAGCAATAAAGCACAGCAGTGAAGTAAGAAGAAGCTTGCAATTCCTTTCCTGGGCTGTATACCTGAAAGACTTCACACTGTAGCATTTGTTTTATTATGTAAAAGTGTGTCCTGGTTTTGTTAAAAACAAGACAAGTTTCTCTTTTAGTGATTTTTTCTTTCAGTTAAGCCCTTCTTAGTAACTGCACTTTTCTAAAGTTGGATACATGTTTTGGTAGACATAGCAATGGAATGCAAGGTCGCTGATAAGGATGCATGTCCCATAAGTGAGAGGGGTAAGGGGGAGCGAACTGAATAGGTGACTAAAACTGACCAACTAAGTATTCCATCCCATTCATGTGACACTTCATATAAAATAGGAGATCATGAGGGTCTCGTCCCTTTTTCCCTTCTTCGACTATGGCTGACATCTGGGAAGGACCCTGTCTGCTGTCCCTGCAAATCTGAGGCCTAGTGACAGACCCTGCATCCTTGAATCCAGTTTCAGTTTGCTGCAAAGTCCAATTCAGGACTTCCGGGTGCCTGCTCTGCTGCTGCTGGAGCAGCTGGTGCTGAGGTGCTGGGAATTTCAAGATTGGTTTTGTATATTTTGTATTATATTCTCTGTTTTATTAGTAGCATTAGTAAAACATTTTTAATTCTTTCCAACTTGCAAGTCCTCTCTTTTTGCTTCTCTTTGCCCTTCTATTGCCTTTACTTAGTTGGAGAGGTTGAGGGGGAGGAAAAGGGGGTTGACAAAGCATCTGCCATGGTTTATTTTCACCCTGCAATCAAACATTGACAAAGCAAATTCATTTGAATAGAAATGCATTTTTCCACACCCTTTTCTATTTATAAATGAGAGACCAAACAATATGTCAGCTTAAAGAGTCTCATAGACAGAGTTTATCTTTGGCAGTCTAGATTCAGAAACAATAAGGCTGTGGAAAAAGCAATTCTACAATTGAAACTATTGTATATATTTTTAACAAGCTTTCATTTTTCCAAAGAAAAAGTGAAAATAGGTAGCTGGTTACCTTACTGGTTACTGTAATATTTCAGCCAATGTGGTTTGATGCAGAGTTGAAAGCATACAGACTCATATGTCATTTATTAATAATTGTTTTATGGACTTACTGTTGAACTTCTGATGAGGAAAGTGCTCATAAGACAACAGTATAGTGATATACTGTTCTCTACTATCATATTGTCATAATGACATTGCATCTAACAAGTAATTTCAGCTTCCAACACAAAAGAAAAAAATACTATGGAAGATTTAATCTTGCAATTTTGCCCCCGTATTGACTTTTACAGGTGCAAACACCCATTACTAATAGAAGTAATGCTTATCCTATTTAGAGTGTTGCAGAAGATATTTTATATTATGATGTACAATAGTAGTAGCAAGACTTATATTTTAAATTCATTGGGAAAACATATCATGAGATACAACAAGAGGAAATTGAAAAGCAATAGTGAATACTGTGTTCTTACTAAATGTTAGTTCAGAACCTAACGGTTTAACTTTTTTGTGCTTTCAAATAATTACATTCTGAAGTGTGATAGATAGGTGTAATACATTGTCCTTTCCTATGTATTTTATGTCTTAGCAGACTACAAAGGATAGAATTATACTACAGTAACCAAAAAATTGAAGTAAATATTTCAAGGGTCAAATTTTGTTTTGATTTACACCATTACAAGTGTTCAGAATCACTGTAGACAATAGATTTATTCCATAAGAAAGGTACTGCAAATCAGAACAAGATCGAGACAAGAAATCTAATTTAAATGCAGTTCTTCAAGCACCACATGCAGTAGTATCAAACCTAGTGGCTAATTTACCACACCATGTTTGTCTTCAGTTGTGGCGGTTGAATTTTTTCCTGTGCCATTTATTTTTTGTTCAGGTTGTATGACATATATTATGAACAATATATGAATACTGAAATGATTATATGAATTATATATGTAAGTATAATTCTGCTATTTATGTATAAGTATGAATATATGGAGTACTGAAATAGGAACACACCAAAAATGAGCATTGAGGTGGTTTTGGTGTAGCCCATAGTGCATAAGTTATACACAAAAAATCATATTATCTTGAGCTTTGTCAGTTTATTAATAGCCTAGATTCAATTATAAGCCAGTGAAGTAAGGTCTGACCACTAAGTGTAGGTATGAAGTTAAGGATTTTCTTCATGAACAAGGGGAAGTTTGGCTCTGCATTAATTTGTAATAAGATTAAGCTCTAATTAAGTAAACTACATGAGTTCAGCAAATTGCTGAAACTCTGTTGGATATAAATTCAAGATAATTTTTTTTCTGCTGTTGATTTAAACTCTGGTAACATATAATACCTGAGGGTATTTTTCTTGTTTGATTGTTTGTTTTCTGTGTTGTTTGTTTGTTTGTTTGCTTGTTTTCCTCTAGAGGGTTCTGGTAACAATTTGCCTTCTTAAAGTGCAAACTCCTCTGATCAAAACCTAAAATTATAAGCGGACTCGGAGAAAGCAATGGTAACTTCCTGAAGTATGAAAGCCATTTTCTGAAGCACTTTGAGGCTTCTGACTGTTAATATTCTCTCTGGGCATTCTCTGGACTTAGGTAATGGAAGGTTTTATTGTTTCTGTAGTGGCAAAAAAATCTTCCATTTAAGACTCTTTCAGAATCCTGGGATATCAAGTGAGCAACTTTGGTTTGGGGGACTAAAATCAGGCCTTCCTTTCTCTTGTGTTTTCATATGTCCATCATACCTCCGATAACCTCGATATGGATGTTTCATGCACTCTGAAGACTGCATAAAGCTCAATTATATTTCTCTACATAGGAATCTATTTGGTTGAAAATAATTTAAATCTTAAATAATACTTTTACTTACTGAGAAGTATTCACAGAAATTAAAATAGATATCCTTGCAAAGTTATAAAAAGGTTTCACAGTGTAAACAACTCATTACTTGTTTTGAATTGTGCTTTCAGATTGCTACTAAATAAGAAAAATACATCAGTGATGAATACTACTAAAAAGACCAAAAGTAAATGAGCTTTTAATCTTTATCACTACTTACAAATGGATACCTATAAATAGAATGCACATAAATTTCAAGGAACCTGACTAAAGCAGAATTGTACTTTGATCCTGAACATTAGTTTATCTTGCAACAAAAGCAATTTGTTCCTTGAAAGTAAGGTAATCAAACTGTAATGAATCAAAATATCACTTTTAATATAAGAATTGTCAATTTTATTGCATATCAGGTGGTTAGGATTGGCAAAAATACTTCATTCCACATAGTTTGAACAAGATTTTGAACAAAAGGATATGAATGAATCAAGAAATAGACTTACAATATTGCACTGTTTAAAAGAAAAAAAAATATATGTAGTTATGTAATATAAGCTCTGTTATTTTTCATTCTCTTGCCCTGGACATTGAAGATTCATAATCACAGCAACATATGTTAGTTTATAAATATGCAAAGCACAGGTGATGCGTTCTGATCTTCTGTCATATCAAAGGATCCCTGCTGAAGGGACAAGAGTCACAGTGCCAAGTTGCAACTGTGATGGAAGTGACAGCATCACACAGCAATATTTCTGGCCCCAGCAGAAGTCAGCAAACCAAATCAACACTGAGGAAGGAACTTCAGCTTCATTTGTCTCTTGCAGTTTAAATAAGAGTGTGCTCAAGAGGTATCACAGAATCACAGAATGGTTGGGGTTGGAAGGCACCTCTGGACATCACTTAGTCCAATGCACCTACTAAAGTGGGTTCACCTGCAGCAGATCACACAGTATCGCATCCAGGAGAGTTTTGATTATCTCTAAAGAAGGAGACTCTGAGCAGCCTGTCTCAGTGCTCTGTCACCCTCAAAGTAAAGAAGTTTCTCCTCATATTCAGACAGAACTTGAGTGTTCCAGTTTGTGCCTGTTGCCTCTTATCCTGTCATTGTGCACCACTGAAAAGAGTCTGACCCCATCCTCTTGGCACCCAGCCTAAAGATATTTCTAAGCATTGATAAGATGTCCTCTCAGTCTTCTCCAGGCTAAACAGATCCAGCTCTCTCAGCTTTTCCTCATAGGAAAGAAGCTCCAGATCCTTAATCACCTTCATAGCCCTCCACTGAACTCTCTCTAGTAATTCCTTATCCTTCTTAAACTGGGGAGCCCAGAACTGGATGCAGTACTCCAGATGTGGCCTCACCAGGGCAGAGTGGGAGGAGAACCTCCCTTGACCTGCTGGCCACACTCTTCCTAATACATCCCAGGATACCGTTGGCCTTCTTGGTCACCAGGGCACGTTGTTGACTCATGGACAACCTGTTGTCAACCAGAACTACCAAGTCCTTCTCTGCAATGCTGCTTTACAACAGGTCAGTCACAGGTCACCTGTACTGGTGCATTGGCTTATCTCTCTCCAGGTTCAGGACCCTACACTTGCCCTTGTTGAACTTCGTAAGATGACTCTCCGCCCAACTCTCTACCCCAGGAGTGTGAACTTCTGGATCAATATAGGAGTAGTCACATTTATCTAGTCTAAAATTACATTTGGCCCTTTGAAGGCAACCATGAGGCTGATGTGGTCTCCAGTGAAAAAGAGTTTGACACCCCCGCTCTAGCCTGTCCAGGTCTCACAGTATGGCAGTACAGCCTTCTGGTCTATCAGTCACTCCTCCAAGTTTTGTATCATCAGCAAATTTGCTGAGACTATGCTCTGTCCCTTCATCCAGGTCATTGATGGACAGGTTGAACAAGACTGGAGCCAGTACTTACCCCTGAGGAACACTGCTAGCTACAGGACTCCAACTAGACTCCACACCATTGATCACCACCCTCTGAGCTCTGCCTTTTAGCCAGTTTTCAATGTATCTCACTGTGGCCTCATCTAATCCACATTTTCTGAGATAGGTAATGAGTATGTTGTGGGGCACAAAGCCTTACTGAAGTCAAGGCAAGCAACATCCACTGCTCTCCCTTCATCTACCCAGTCAGTCATGCCGTCATAGAAGGCTATCACATTGCTGAAGCATGATTTCTCCTGGATGAATCCATGCTGACTACTCTTGATAACCTTCTTTTCTTCCACATGCTTAGAGATGCCATCCAGAATGAGTCATTCCATCACCTTTCCAGGGATGGAGTTGGGGCTGACTGACCTGGAGTTTTCTGGGTCCTCCCTCTTCCCTTTTTGAAAACTGGAGTGACATCTGTTTTCCTCCAGTCCTCAGGCACCTCTCCTGTTCTTCATGACCTTTCAAAGACGACATAGAGAATGGTTTAGCAATAACATCTGTCACCTCCCTTAGCACTTATTGAGGCCAATGGATTTGTGGGTGTGCAACTCGCATAACCCAATCCTCCTCAACCAAGGCAAAGTTTTCCTTTCTCCAGACTTTCTTTCTTGCCTCCAGGGTCTTGGATTCCTGAGGGTCAGCCTTAGCAGTAAAGACAAGAGCAAAGAAGGCATTCAGTAACTCTGCTTCCTCTGAATCCTCTCTCGCCAGGGCACCCCTCTCATTCAGCAGTCAACCTATATTTTTCCCTTTGTTGCTGATATACTTGAAGAAGCCCTTCTTGCTGTCCTTGACATCCCTGGGCAGATTTAGTTCCAAGTGGACCTTAGCCTTTCTTATGACTCCCTGCATACTTTTAAAACATTCCTATATTTCTCCCAAATGGCATGTCCCTTTTTCCACATTCCATAAACTTCATTCTTTGATTTGAGTTTTGTCAGAGGCTCCTTGCTCATCGATGCAGGTCTCCTGCTCCCTTTACTTGATTTCTTGCACATTGGCATGCACTGCTCTTGAGCCTGGAGGCATGCTCTGCTACTGTAAGATTTGTAACCAGTTCGTCTGTCACCATAGGGGTTATAAACTTTCCTCTTATTTACAGGAAAAAAAAATACAATAATATTTGGACACTTTTTGACATTGAACATGTGTTAACATTTATTCAGAGTAGTTTACCTTAAGGAATAATGCAGAAGGAAAATGTATGTAATTTTGAAATGGTAATTCTACTTTATGTATCCAGCACTACAACAAAATAGGCTATGAATTTAATCTTCTGTCTTTATCTGTGTAACTAAGCTCATATTTTGCCTTTTATAACCCAACATATTCTCCCTCCAGCAGAACAAGACAGGTACATTTGCAAAATAATTAAATAATATCAGTAAATAATTATTTTTTTAGAGGTGATCAAGAGAAAGGAGAGACTCACTCAGTGCTGTTGCTTTTTTTTTTCCTATTTTCTCTTGTAGATTTTTAAGCTACATACATGATTTTTCTACCTTCAGTTCAAATTAATTTTATTTTTCAGAAGTTCCAGACAACTACACAAGCCAATGTGAAGACAGTTAGTATCCTATTATTGATTTTTTTTGCTGTCATAGGAAACTATTATGTCTTTTCATTTAGCTTTCAGATCATGTAGTCTTTTCTTCTTTATAGCTTCTTTTGACCATTATCTCTCTGGTTTAAACAAATAAACAAACAACAACAACAACAAACAAAACAAAATAAACCACAAAACACATACAGAAAATAAAATCCAAAAGTCTTAAGAGCCTGTTTATATTGATCAAACCACAGTCTGCTAATAACATGCCTAGTCAGTGAAGGAGTCAGGAACAGAATCCATTCCTAGCCTTTTCAACCCCTGTGAGCTAACACTAAAGAACACTTCTACCTTCCTCCCTCCTGTCTATCACCTAAACATTATTTTATCACTTTAGTGTCCAGATGCTCCAATGAAAACACAAGTAATACTTTTCCTGGTCCCTGCCTTTCTGAACAATGCCACTACATGTTTTATTTCAGGCACATTTTCTGTCTTTTTAGTCAGTAATGACAATGATTTCTTTACACTACCCAAAGATGATAATAAATTTGCAAGTAGACCTCACTTCTCCCTTCCTTGACTTCACCAGTCAGCATATTTTCTTTGCTATTATTTCCATTGTTATGTACATTTGACTGACACTCATTCAGAATCTTACACATATTGTCATTGACACAGCCACACCTAAGAGTATAAAGATATGTGTCTTGGAATGTTCAGGATGCTCATGTCAATTAAACTTACAGTGCTGTAAATTTTTCAGTGATTCTGTCCTACAGATAAAACAGAGCGTTTTCACAGGACCGTACAAATGAAAGCTCTGCAGGATAAAGGATATCAAACAGCAGCATTGGCTGAGACCTGCTTTTCCTCATGAAAGTAAGAAAAGGAAAGATGTCAGTTTACTTAGCAGAGAGAAACAGTTCTAAAGCAAGATTCATCTCATGTCTAAGAGAGACTGGCTAACTGACTCTGAAAGTCTCTGTTTCTCTCCATTGACAATAAATTATGATCGAAGCTGTGAGCTCAGATTTGGGTGTTTACGCTACAGAAGTACAAAGAGATTAAATTAAATCTAAATCAAAGCATTATTCTCATTCTGAGTATTCACTTCTGGATGTTTTTGCCTTTATTTTCTTAAAAATATTCTAGCATATAAGTTATAAAACATAAATGAAATTGCACTTACTAATCATTAACTAGTCAACTTGTTGTAATTTGTACTTTGTTCTTTGATCAGGCACATCACATTTCTCTTCATTAATATCATAATCCTCTATGCATTGTTTGGTTTTAATTGTTTTTATAACACTTACTAGGAAGATGCTAAATAAGCGTACGCTTATGCTGATTACTACGTGCTACCTTTTCTTTTCTGTTACTTCTAGGATCTTTTCTCAAGAAACTCGGACATCAATATTATTTATTTTTCCTCACAGCTAGAACATTAAGGGCTTAATTCAATTGCTTAAACACAGAAGACAACTATTGCTTTTTTAAAATACTCTAGGTTACCTGAGATATCCCCATAGAGATGAAAACTATATCATAGCATCTACATGAGTATTATACTCTCTGTGAAAGGGATTTGAAGTCAAAGCAGGCTCCACAGAGCATCTAGCATGTCATTAGTTGCTGATCTCTTGAACTGAGCTGAACTCTGTCAGCTCATTGGTTCTATGGCTATGTAAATTCTTGTCTGCATTCTTTTCAGGGAAACTGGTTAGATTAGAAGTGCTGGATTTATTCTTCATTTTTTTCCTGTAAATACAAAAAGTAAAAATGGAATACTTCTTGACTTTCTTCATCAATCTAGTTTCTACAAACTCATGTAATATATCTGCTACAGGAGATAAAATTCCATTTCTAATTAAGAAACCTTAATTAGAGTGGCTATATGTCTACATGTTGAAATGAGAAGATCACATGATCACCACTCAGTTCAGCTGCTGGCCTATTTCTATCCATTCCCAATTGAGTTGTAAGAATATTTTGGCTAGCATCTATCTGACATTTCAGGGCGATGCAGGGTTCCCATAGTTTTTGTGTCATATATGCAGACCCATGCAGCCTTGCTGATTATCTTTGGAAGTCTCAAATTCATTTTTAGATCTGCGTTTAGGCAACTGAATCAACTCCCAAACTGAATTTCTTTCTAGGTTTCATTGGCAATAAGGAAAGCTTCAACACTTAGTCTGCATATCACAGACAAACAGAAACCGAAACACGGCAGCTTGGAGCTCAGGCCTAGTCTTTATATCATGTTTATTTTCATTGTCACAGTTCATACCAGATACTATAATACTTTTATACACCCAGGCTAAGAGACTAGCACCTACAGGTAGAGATGGAAATACACTGAAAATGAGAAAGTCTGGAAAAATAAAAACAAAAAAAAAGTAGGTATACAACTCGTTTCTTGACAGAGTTATGTTCAGTCATTACAAATTAAAAAAGCTGACGCTGCTCTCAATCTAACAATGAAAACTATAGTGCTGTTTCATACAAACTCAAGCAGCATCTTTTTCTTTATTTTGAATTTTTCTGTTTCTTAGAAAGTGCAAACGCAAAGTGCATGCAAGGCATATGCACCCAAGGGAAAGCCAGAAAAAGTCTGTCTGCTTAAGCACTTTTGTCCTCTTTACCACTACAGTTGTGTATTGATAAGGACCATGGCTGAAAACATTGTGGCAAAACTAGTTCAGCCAGTCACAGGAGATGACACATTCAGGAACTGCAATTTACATATCAACGACAAGCTAACCAGCCACAGACCAGGCCAGCTCTCCAATACCTGAGGTGGAGGATGTGCTGGAAGGCACATAACCCCATCTTCTGATATGCCCATCTTGGTAAACAAAAGGGAAAAGCTGAGACCCTTCGACATGGTCCGGGACTTATAGAGACTTGTCGGTCTTTCGATATCATCCCTTCCCCCTGGATTTCTGCATGACACAAAGGAGAAAAGCTGAGACCCTTCAACGTGGCTGAGGACTTGTCCAGACTTGTCGATCTTTTGCAATCACCCCTTTCCCCCTCAGACTTTCCTCTGCTCTGAGAGCTATAAAAAAAGCTCACCTAAAATGGGGCAGGTAGGGAAACCAGCACCCTGAGGACCCTCAGCCTACCAGCTTCACTGAAGGGAATCCATCATCCTGAGGACCCTCACCTCATCAGCCTCACTGAACCAAACATCAGAGGATGCTGCACTCCTGAACTGCAAACATTGACATGTAACACCGAGGCCACACATCACTATACGAGTCCTGTCATCCACGCTGTGGGACTGTAAGAAAGACTGGATCCCTCACTTTTTTCTTTCTTCCTTTCTCTCTGCTCTTTCCTTCTCTCTTTTCTTCTATACCCCTATTTCTTTGTCTCTCCTTCCATGATATATTACTCTCTTTCTCTCTCTCTTATACCTTAGTTTTCCTTCCCTCTCTACCACTCTCTTTCACTCTTTCCCTTTTGAACATATAAGGGTAACATCATCTTTAAGTTTTGCTGTTGGATTCTGGTTAAATTTCATATTATAGCTACTAATGGTTGCCAATACATCATTTGTAGCAGGATTTTTGCTGTTAATGTGTTGATAAGTTCTGTGATATCATAAAATACTTTCACCAAGCCATTATTCGCTGCAACCAATATTCCAACACATACTTTTAGTAAAACTCATAATTGAATTGGATCCCTGGAGTGATTGTCTGTCATTCACTTCACATAGCTGCACAGAATTAACCCAGAGTTAACTCACACCTTATCTCATCTGTTGAGTCAGGGCGTGTGTCGCGTTTATAGTTAACTCATCCCTCATCCCATCTGTTGGGACAGGACAACTACTCTGGGAAGAGTCAGAACCACTCAGCTCAGTAACTACTGCAAGATCCTACAGCAGCCAGGGAAGGGTGGAGGAGTCCTTCATCACAGAGGGTCCAGTCTGACCCCAAGAGCACAACACTGTAAGTAGTTTTACAATAATTACAGTACTCACTTATACCAATTCAAGATATAATTTTACCTCATTTTGAGTATGTTTTATGATTGAAATGATTACTTCCCCAAACAGTAACTGCTTTTTTTAAGCATTGTTCTTCTGCTAAATCACCTTGGGCCACAGATTAGTGCTGAAAACCCAAATAAATGCTCAGATAAACAAGTCACTTCCCTAACTGTTCCTTCATCTCTGTCTATAAAATTGAAAGTATGAAATCAAGTTCCTCTGCACAGACATCCAAGAATGACTGATAAAAGTAGTATGAAAGAAGTAGCTACTATTACTATTATTAAAAAAAGGATGACAATATTTTTCTCCCTTTCAGATGGTAAACGTTGATTTGTAGGCAACCTTGTGGAGTTTTTCACAATTGCTTAATAGTGGGTGAGATTTTCAAATGTACTCAGCTCAGATCTAAGTATGATTTCAAGGAAGCCAATGAGAAAACTCCCACTGACTACTATTGTTGTTCTTTAATACTTACTGCTGAAGTTGGAAGAATAAAAGTTGAATAGCAAAGGACCAGAAAATATCTCTGTCTTTTATATGCAATTGGTATACAAAAGTGCACTTTTTTTTTTTTAATAAATGTTAAATGAATGAATTTAGCTTTGGAAAGAGAGGTAAAAGTCAATTTGCTAATATTTAAATAGTCAGCACTGTAAATATGAACAAATCAGTAGAAATATATTACATCTAGAAGTAAGGATGTAAAACTAAATCTTAATGATTCAGTTATTGACCACATTGAAGACACAGGTGATCTTCAATCTTCAGTACAGTGATTTACTGTATTATTAGAGTGAACATCAATTTTTTACATATCATTGTAGTATTTTTACACATTGTATCTACTTTATGAGCTTCCTGGAGAAAAGTACGCATTCAGATTCATAGGAAAAAAGCATCTCTGTAATTTTGGGATTTTATTGATTTTTTATTCATTAGCTTAAAGAGATTATGAGTTTACAAATCTACATATATGTGTACTTGTTATGCACAACTAGATGAGCCCCGACACCACAACACCACAACACAAAACCAAAACAACAACAACAAAATACAAAAAAAATGAGAGAATGGTTAGTAATGAGAGTAAAATGCTACAAACTCCAGCAGAGGCAAAATTATATTTAGCTTACACAAAGGCATTTCTAAAAAGGAGAAGGTAACATGATATTAAGAAAATAACCTATTAAAATAATTAAGATTAAGATACAGAGGTCTTTCAGTTCAAAAAAGCTGATATGTAGTATCACGGAAAAAAAAAGTACAAAAGAAATAACGTCAGAAAATTTTGTTTGAGAATATAACACTTTTCTATTTTTACCATATTTATCCCCACAAAGAGGAACGATGTCATCCCCATTTGTAATTTTCCTGTTAAGAAGAGGCAGTATTAGATGTATTAATGTGTTTGCTTCTCCTTTAATTTATGATTCTCTCCCCACTTTAATGAGATCTGCTCTACAGCCCATAAAATAATTGTTATGGTAAACTGACTTTTTAAAATTAGCTACACACCAGTTGATCCAGAAACCTATTCCTCTGGACTATTCATGCACAAAATACCTTTGTGTGAAGCTCTTTCTAAATGTGTAATGACTGGAGTAAGTCCAGAAGTTTGCCCGCAGAGTCTCTCTGCATGATTGCCATTGCAAGCAGTCTTACGGTTTATTTTCCCAACAAAGTTATGGTCAAGGTTGCTACAGTGTAGAAATGCTGACACTGCTTTTGGCCTTAACAACGAAAACTGTATTGCTTCTTAATATGAAATCAAAGCACTTTACTATTAAAAAAAAGAGCTGTTCTAAACTCCCTGTTGCACCCTGCTAGGTCAAAACTTTGTGTTACAGAATTTTTTACAAGAAATCTCAGAAGTGGAAAAAAAATCATCAGGGTTCTCCATTCTGTCTACAGTCTCATTAAGTTACTTCAGTGTGATACAGCACTGCTGTTTGTCCCCCAGACCATGTCTACCACTGAGACAGTTATTCTATCCCAATTATTTCCTACTGGGAGTGTCAGTTTAGGTCACAAACACTGTTTACCAACAGTACTTCCTAATCAGCCCTAGGAAAAAAAAAAAAAAAACTTAAATTCCCAGAAAATAGTGCATCAGAAAAAAAAAAAAAACAAAAAACAAAAACCAAAACCAAAAAAAAACACCAAAAAAGGAAACAAACAAACAAACAAACAAACAAAAATCCCCAAGCACCACAAACCTAAGGTGACTGCGCTATATCATATTTTAGGGGCTGCATAAAATAGAGATACTGAAAAAAGTTTAATGATCAAATCACACTACTAAGCAAACTTCATCAGATGTAAATACTGTATAAAACAATACATATGCATTTCTGTTGACACTCATAAAAATAGGAGTGTTTCTCTGTGTGAGAAGTGGAACAAAAACATAATGGAGAGCTAGTTTTATATCCCAGTGAAGAAGATAAAAATCTCTTTTCACTGCAGCTCATATTTTTTGTGCTCTTCAGCTCTTACAATAACTTCTGTAGAAGAGGATGGCTGCAGACAAACAGGGAGCTGGTTTGCTTTAGACCTCAGCAGTCATCCTAAATGGCTGAGCATTTTCACTTTATTGCCTGACAGCTCTACTTTCCTTTCCTTTCTCAGCAGAGGAATTTTTAGACAAGAGTTGTAATTGAAGACTGTGCAGGGAATTGGAGCAGTCTACTATTGCTTCCAGACCCTTGGCATTTGTAGGGTTCTTAGCAGGACAGAAATTAGAATTTTTCACATGTTTTTCCTGTGTGTATTTTTTTTTTCCTCTAATAAAGATCAAGAGTATATATTTGAATGGAACAAGTCTTAATCCTTGTTATAATCCACTCAAAAGAATCAAACCTAATACCTATACCACACATTCACACTAAATAATATGTATCAGAACCCAGCTCATAAGCTCATTCCAATATTTTATGACATAACAGTACAAGGTAAAATGAGCACAGTGTTTCTGCAGCTGGAAGCAAGGTCTGAGTTGTAACCAAGGAAGTGCATTAAATAGATTATAGAGCTCTAGATCATTTCATACTTGGTCATCTCATATTGCTCTATATGTATACACAAGAGGTACAGGAAAAAGAAAGCAAAGCATCCAGTTTGTTAAACAAGGCACTCTACTGGCCTCCATCTCTTTCAGCAATGTAAAACTGAACACTCGCTTTAGTTTTAACCATGGTGAAAAAACATCAAGAAGTAATTTGGAAATATTCTCCCCGTAGGATAAAGATTAGCTAACTACAATGGCAAAAGCCATAGAGAAGCTTTCATTTACTGTGAAATATTCTGCAAACAGTGGAAGAAAATAAAATCAAAGAAAATAAAACAACAACAGCTACATAATAGGGTTACCCACATTACCAATAAACATAACCATGCAACACTCTTACCCAATAAGACAGAAATCGCATGAATAAATCTTTAGAAACACCAAGAAATGACAGTAATCTATCATCATACTTTAAAAACTACCTTAAAAATGAGATTTGGATGAGTCAGGATTTTTATCATCTTCAAACAAAAAAAGAGTTGGTGAAGTGACTCAGTGAGGCATTCGAAACTTTTCTTATTTGAATTGCGTGAGATTTGAAATTTGTTGAAATGTATACAGTATCTGCCTTCTCTGAAAATCTTAATGTCAAAAAGTTATGATAGAGAATAAAGCCCATATTCAATCTACTCAAAAAGTCTGTCGAGATATGTAAAATGCATTAAATGTTCAAATGTAAGTAAACATAATTTAAACTAGAGGTGCTCCTTCTCTCTCTGAGGCAAGGAATCTCTCTTCATTTAGTGTAAAACTGGCTGATCCATGAAGTCTATTGCATAGTAAATCAGCACAAGTTTAGTTCCAAATGTGCTATCCTTTGCTCTGCAGGTTTGCCATGGGGGATATAGGAAGAAAGCCTAGGGAAAACCAGATGCAAATCTGTGAAGGATTAGGCTTCAATATCTCCCTTCCTCATGAAACAACTGTTTCATTTTCCGAGGGGACTATTTTTCTGGGTTTCTGGAGCAAAAATATTTTTTTGAACTTTATATCTGAAGTTTATATTATTTGAAAAATATGCACAATCCATCTATACAAAGTCTGTAATACTAATAAGATAACTAGAAACAAAATAATGGGAATTTGTGACATAGCTGAGTTAGTCCTACAGTGACTGTGACTTTTGAACAGCTATACTATATTTTAACTTTAAAAACTTAATCCTTGGTCTAAAACCAAGTGTCCTGGTTTCAGCTTAGATAGAGTTGTTTTTCTCCCTGATGGATGTTTTGGTGCTGTGTTTTAGATCTAGTGTGAGAATAATGTTGATAATGTTATAGTTGTTGCTAAGCAGTCAAAGACTTTTCAGCTTGTCATACTGGCCTGCCAACAAGTAGGCTGGGGGTTCACAAAAAGTTGGGAGTAAACACAGCTGGGACAGCTGACCTCAACTGACTAAAAGGATATTCCACACCATATGACATAATGCTCAGTATATAAAGCTGAGGGAAGGAGGAAGGGGGAGCATTCAGAGTTATGGTGTTTTGTCTTCCCAAATAACCATTACACATGATGGAACCCTGCTTTCCTGGAGATGGCTGAACAACTGACTGCCGATGGGAAGTAGGAAATTAATCCCTTGTTTTGCTTTGCTTGCATGCACAGTTTTTGCTTTACCAGCTCATGAGTTTTCTCACTTTTCTGATTCTCTCCCCCATCCCACAGGGGGGGACTGAGAGAGTGGCAGCATGGTGCTTAGTTGCCTGCTCAGATTAAGCCACAACAAACAGAAGCTTAGAAAATAGCATATTTTAGAGAGAAGAGTCAGTCATAACACCCCAAAGCAGCATCAGCTAGACCTCTGCTTATGTCTACACAGACATACCATTAAGTGATTAAGCTCTGGCTTTTTCTTGACACAGATCAAGAATCAGAAATGTAGTTGTTAAACTGATGCAGATAACCTGTGATGTTCTGCAGTTAACAGTGCAGTTCCTCTGCAGCACATTCTATTTGTGCTGTAAATTTCTGGCACATTTTCTGAGGATATTTTAAAATTAGAAACAAAGAAGTATGTACAGAGAAATTCAAAATTAATAAATCCTTGGGGAGAAAAAAAAAAAAAGACTTGTTGCATACTTAGAGGAAGGATTTCAATTCATTTGAAATATTTCTATTTGGAAGTCCTTTCACTCACTGTTGGTTTTGTTCCTAGGAGAATGGATGGGAACGGAAGAGAAACATTATTTACAAACACTTTTATTCATTACTTATGAGGAACAGACTCATCACTGTATAATAGCAATATTTAATGAAGACGAGTATTCAGGTGATGGAATTTAATTTTGTTTGTGTAGCCGCAAAAGGAAAAGCCGAAAAAGCCTGAAGGTCAATGTAGTCTCTGCTGGAGTAAGTAGTCAATGATTTTTTTTAATTTTTGTTTTTAGGAAGTGCTTAGTTTATTCTTCTGTCCATTAACTTTAAATTTTTCAGAGAGTACAAAGTGAGTAAAATGTTTCTAGCTATTCCAATGAAATAATAAAGACAAACTAGTATATATACTTCCTTCAAGGTTTCAATACACCATTTTGTGGACTTTCTTTGAAGTCTTTAAGAAGACATGATTAGGATGAGGATTAAAGGCTATAGTGGATAATGTGCTGCTTAGGAGACAAAACCTCAGAGAGAAAAAAAATGATCCATTTTCAGACTGGAAATAGGCTTACACTGGGCATTATTAGCACTAGAATTATTTACTAGTGTGAACAAGATGATAAACTTTCTGATGCCCACATCTAAGGAGTACGTGTAGACTGTTAAGACTATGGTACAGTCAAGGAAAGAACCGGAAGCAATATATTACCTTTCAAAGGAACTAGCCGAGTACATGAAAACAGTAGAAACCTAACTGACCGCATATACTTGTTAAATCAATTTAATAAAATACTTTGAGTTGTATGCTTGTATCTTCAGAGGAGATGGAAACCAAATTAAAAAAAAAAATCCAAACAAACCTTTAGAAGAAAACATTAATATTCCTTTCACCTCTTTCTTCTACTGTTTTATTTTCCTTCTAAAAAGTCCAAGAAAATATATAACTTTGTACTGCACCCATGAGGTTCAGGATTCAAGCTACTCTGAGGTCAAATAGCAGCCTAATGTTAAATGGTAGACCACATTAAGAATATGTAAAGCATCACTCATACACAATTTGCTGAATGGTTTGAAGACATGGACTAGTGATGACATATATGACTCCTAGACAAATGTCATCTGCACCATCTGTGGAACATATTGTGCATCAGATGGTAGGATAAAATTTTCAGTAAGAAAGCTTCAGAGCAGAGCTATGTTCCAGGGACTGTAGCCATGATCATCACAGAACAGCTGCATTGGGCTGGTCACACATCTAGGAGAGAAGACAATGGCATCCTGCAGCAGCTGGTGTGCCTTGGACTTGAAGAAGCACCATGTAGCCAGAAGAGACAGATGAAGTACTTCAAGGATACACTGAAACACAATTTTGGGTAATAAAAACTTGTAAGACAGCAGAAGAGTAGGACTGGTACCCCACAGTTCAGGCTGAAAATACTTGGTTGAATCTAAACTTGCTAGTAGAAACAGGCATGGTCTTTCTAAGCCATTGTCAAGGAGAGAGGTCTCCAGTTAAGATGTCATTATAGTTCCCTGCTAACTTCTGTGTCTCATTTCCTTACAGAGTGCAGGCAAGGGAATCTAATATGGCTGGATCTGGTTCCCTATATTTCAGGATAATACCATGAAAGGTATTCTCTTCACACCTGAAGGACAATGTAACAAAAGTAATTTAACAATTGTCAGAGAAGGGATTCTTTTGTGAACGCCACCTAGTAGGCATTGTCTCCCACTTAAGTTGATGAGAAACTCAGTCTTAAGGTTCTGCATTAATTGCAGTTGAAACAAGAGAAATTAAATGTTCAAATACTAATTTCAGTACCTCATTTTAATTAAGAAAACTAGTTTCAAATTTTATTTTTAAATAGTCAAACTAATGTATTAGTTCACAAAATTATTTTGATTTCTAAGTGACAATAGAAAAAGCTTTATTAACTTCAATGAATTTAAGATCAGGCTTTATATATCTCTGAATTCCTGGAACTATATGTTTATTTATGCCCTCACTTGTATTCTGGATTTACTATAAAACTCTTAAATCTAACAAGTTAAAAAAAAAAAAGTTTCTATGGTACTTAAAATTATTAAAATTAGACAGTACAGGAAAGAATAGATATATATCCTTTCAGTATACGTTATTCATCTACTAGTTTATTTATTTATTTATTTATACATTTTGGCTTTGAAATTTTCGTTGTGAAATTAATTATCAGAGGGTAGTAGTTGGTAAACATGTAGGGAAACCATTAGTTTCATGACTAAATAAAAGAAAATCAAAGAAAGTATCCATCTTATTTTTCTTTTTAGTCAAAATAGTTGTGGCTCATCTGACTATAAGCAGATGTCCTACACGGTTGTAGATGTCCGGCTGCAGATATAGCTCATCAGAGTTATAACAACTGCTTCTCCACATTCACATGCACACACACACAAAAGATATATATCTATAGACAGAAGGATTTGCAGCTAGACATCAAGATTTAGAAAACATCAACATCTGCTTTTCAGCCTTCTCACATCTACCACAACTAACATTCCAACTAACATGGCTAATATACTCATTACTTCCATTTTGCCTGGACTGTGAATACAAATCAAGACTGTCCAAAATAAAGTCTTTGGGGAGAGACCCACGTTCTGCTGTTACTTAGCCTGCAACCATGCAACCATGCATGCCTATCCTGAAATATAGTGTTATTTTAAGGACCTTAACAAACAGAATATGCTTTTTTGGGGGGAAGTGGAGTTGACTGACACAGAAGAAGCACAGATTAGACCAAGATTGCTTACAGATAATGGCAGGTTTAAATGGAAATTTAGGGTTGAGTCTAGTAATACACGTGATTAGTTAGACTGGAACTTGTGTGAGGATCTACAGTCAGACAGGGCCAAGTTTGGACAAGAAAATGAGGAGGTGCTGCTTATGGAAAAGGGAGGAGAGGCAAGTTACAGTTCAGAGAGGTTAGAAAAGTGGTAATCTAAGTATATCAAGATGTCCACCACCTTGATTGGTGGTGGTTGTTATTTTGACGTATTGTTGCATTCAAGACAACCTGGCCTGCTCAGACTCCGGTGGAACTCGTGAGTTTTGAGGCCAGTGTTGAAGTCAAGAAAAACTTCTGTGAAAAGTGAAAGCCTTCCAGTGTATTACCAGCTCCCTTCTAAATCTGAATTAGCACTACCATAATAATTCTAGCTCCTTTCAGCAAGGCTGTATTGTGGGTCACCAAGCAACCTTACAGAGTTCTGTGGAAGAGCTTCACGTACAGTATATACACAGCAGTCCACCTGCCCCATGGGTCTGACAGCCCAAAACTGGATTGCATGTTCCTTCTTCTTTGGAGTTATTTCCCTATTCTTCCACACTTTTTAAGGGGGAAGAGTAATAATGTCTGCATCAACATTTACAAGGTTTAGGACTATGTATCCTGTGTCATGCATAATACTCTCTGACATCATATAGAGACATTCCCCCAGAAGACATTCATCCTGGTCTTGGCTACAGCAAGCACAAACACAAAGTATAACATCTTTCTTTCCACTTCCCCTTTTCTCTTTCCTCTTTCCCTTTCTTCACAGACAATCAAACTCATTCCACACTATTCTGGCTTCTTGCTCTTTTCAAAAACGCTCACACTTATTGAAAGCAGCTATTCTGCACATTTATCTCAAAGTGTGGTCCCTGTGACACCCTTAAAAAGCAGGATTTTGACCTCAAAATATGGAGGTACTGCCTGCACCAATGTAAAGGTAATCTACAGCAAATCTTGAAACATGTCAAACATCAGCTTTGGGACATATTTCCTTGTGCGAAACTTTGAATTCATGGATAATTTGGGTTGCCTGAGAGTCTGAAGGAGGAAAAGGAGTGGCCTTTCCACTAATGTTACAAAGATTCAGGGAGAACAAGGTCCTGCAGGACTGTGAGGCTTATGATTTGTTAATATGATGTTAATATGTATCACTTGCCCTGGATGCCTGGGAAGATTTTGCAGTCAAGCAAAGATAGGTAGAAACAGTGAACATTGCCATACATTTTTTTTGCAGCCAGAAGGTTGAAATGCCAATAGAATAAGACCGGGAACAAGCAGCCAGATCATATCAAAAGAAAAACGTGTTTATTTCACACAATAGCAGAAATAAAAAGTAGTAAAGAAAGATATTTCACATCAGAGGTCGTCTCTCAGGTGAAGCTATTATTTTTTTTTTCTTTTTTTTCTTTCTCCAGTGGCAGTACACATACTCCTCATGGAAGCAGAGTGCTCTGATTTGAAGAGGACACATTGTTCTGCATTCCTATGCTCATCCTAGCTTTTTGATAATGATCATAGGACTCTCCTGGAATGTCTAAAGGGGTCAGTTGTCCCCAGCAGTAGCAGTGGAGGTGCTGAGACGTTTCTCAGCAGTAGGAATGTAGAGAGCTCCCTTTATACATCTGTGTTGGTGTTTAAGGATGAGCTAGAAGAAGTAAGGGAGATCCTACCACATGTGACACATTGTCACCTACACCACAGCCCTCTGCAGTAGAAGCTCATGTACCAAACAGTCTATTGTAGGCTTACCAAGTGGGGAATGATATAACATAACAACTCTATGTAACGGTAAAGAAAGTTGTAGACAGTTCTTTCTTCCTATATTACCTATGTTTGTTCCTAGATAAGGCTAAAAAGCAAGCTGAGGACACTCTTAATCAGTTCGTAGTGCTCAGACTGATCTTCAGAATATCTGTTTTCTGGAATGCTAACATTGTGATCTAGCTCTCACCATTTTCCACTTAGGAAGAGATGAAGTTATTCCCAGTCACTTGCAACTCAGGCTCAGATGTTCTGGTTTGAGGATAAGAATCTATTTGATTTTACCCAGTGAACACGTTGATGAAGCCAGCATTTGCCTAAGTCCATGAGCAGCTTGTTGGATAGAGATGTGTTATGAATGTGCAGAGCCTACTTTGTAAGCACTGAAAAAACATTAAAACTCATGGATGTCAACCACTAATTTTAGTACTGATGGGAAGACGTAGTGCTGAAGTATAATTGGGTGCTGTGTGGTAGATCTCCAACTACATGCCATAATTTAGGCAGTCAGTCTTTATAGGTTAAGATCACTGTTCCTCTTTACTCCTCTATGTAAATTAATTGTTGGTTACACAGCAGGATTACTTGGGGGCATATAAGTTTAAGGATTTTACAATGTCTCTGATTGACATATCCTTTCATCCTTACTTGGTGTAATGACTGCTGACATGAAAACTGCTGCTTAAGCTAATCTGTCTCCCACTGAAAACAAAGAGAGGTTTTAACACAGAGACTTTTGCAGAAAACAAAACAAAACACAAAAACAAACAAACAAAAAAACCACTTTCAAGAAAACAAACAACCAAACAAACAAAACACCAAAAAGCAAAATGTTGTTTCACAAAATTTTTGCTGCCACCTATTTACTTTTGCAAAATAATGTGTCCACAACCTCAGGAACTGATCAGAGGCTGCCTATCACACACAAAAAAATGAGGTGGTAAATGCAAGAAAAGGGCAATGAATTCAGAATAGCTCCCTGTGCCCATGGCCTAATGTCATGTTAATTGTAGAATAATCACAATGCCATAAACATTCAAAATACAAAAACACTTTCACAAGTGGCAGCTCTCGGTATTCAACAGATTCAGCAGCAATCAGTCCATGGTAAAGCCAGCCAGACTGTTGGAAACTAGTCAGAAAATAATATTTTGGTAGCTGTATATCATGAAACATGCAGTTTCATTCTCATTTCTGTTTGTTTTTGTTTTCCACTTCTTTTGGTTGGCGGTTGGTTTATTGGTTCAAATACTCAAAAGAATCAATGGTCATTAAACAGAATTTCTGTAATTTTGGAGATGTACAGACTGAGACCTCATTAATCAGTACTATCCCTTTGAAATCATCCATGTCTACTCCCAGTGTTAATGCAGTTGTAATCATAATTATGCAATTGTTCTGGACTAAAGAATTACAAAGTTTGTGACTGGAAGCTTATTATAAATAGTAACCATGCATTTGATATTCTAAAAATGCAGTGGAACTCAATTTCTTTATACTTCCCATACGAGAACCATATAGTTACTGAATTCAGATTTCTGTAGAATTATTGCTTGTAACTTTATTTGGTTTAGCCTTTAGCATGGTAAGTGAACCATACATAGTAGGGCATCCAAAGAAAATTCAGTATTAGCAACATACTTCCTTGCAGCTATGTGTTTTACAAAAAAAAAACCAAAAAACACACACAAAAAAAACCACCACCAAACAAACAAACAAACAAAAAACCCACTTTTTTTTTTCCCCTATTTTTTATTTATTTTTGTGTAACCAGAGGGTGCTCATATTGGCTTCAGTCTCTCTCTTGCTGTTCTGCTTTTAGATTTTCAGGTTTTTAATATTAGTGATGAGTAATTTGATATGGTAGAGTATCCAGAGACAGCTGTCAGCTGAAAAGTTTGAAAAAGGTTCTGCATTCTGATATTCCATAAAACAGAGAGCTAGTGTGTCTAAACTCAGGAGTGAAAAGTTTCTTTCTGGAGGTCTTCAAATATAGCTGTTTGCATGTTAGGGAACTTGAGGTTATTTTAAAAGTTTGGTCCACTATGCACCTAAAACTAAGGAGACCTACCTGACATTGAATTCTCCCCAGATCACAGTATCACAGTATCACAGTATGTTTAGGATTGGAAGGGACCTCAAAAGATCATCTAGTCCAATCCTCCTGCTGGAGCAGGAACACCTAGGTGAGGTCGCACAGGAACATGTCCAGGCGGGTTTTGAATGTCTCCAGAGAAGGAGACTCCACAACTTCCCTGGGCAGCCTGTTCCAGTGCTCTGTCACCCTCACTGAGAAGAAGTTTCTTCTCAAATTTAAGTGGAACCTCTTGTGTTCCAGCTTGATCCCATTACCCCTTGTCCTATCATTGTTTGCCACCGAGAAGAGCCTGGCTCCATCCCCATGGCACTCACCCTTTATATATTTATAAACATTAATAAGGTCCCCCCTTAGTCTCCTCCAAACTAAAGAAACCCAGCTCCCTCAGCCTTTCTTCATAAGGGAGGTGCTCCACTCCCTTAATCATCTTGGTTGCCCTACGCTGGACCCTCTCCAGCAGTTCCCTGTCCTTCTGGAACTGAGGGGCCAGGAACTGGACACAATATTCCAGATGGGGTCTCACCAGGGCGGAGTAGAGGGGAAGGAGGACCTCTCTCGATCTACTAACCACCCCCCTTCTAATACACCCGAGGATGCCATTGGCCTTCCTGGCCACAAGGGCACAGTGCTGGCTCATGGTCATCCTGTTGTCCACCAGGACCCCCAGGTCCCTTTCCCCTACACTGCTCTCTAATATGTAATCTCCCAACCTATACTGGAACCTGGGGTTGTTCCTGCCCAGATGCAGGACTCTACACTTGCCCTTGTTAAATTTCATTAGGTTATTCCCCGCCCAACTCTCCAGCCTGTCCAGGTCCCGCTGGATGGCAGCACAGCCCTCCGGCGTGTCAGCCACTCCTCCCAGCTTAGTGTCATCAGCAAACTTGCTGATAGTACACTCAATTCCCTCGTCCAAATCGTTAATGAATATATTGAATAATATTGGCCCCAGCACTGACCCCTGAGGCACTCCACTAGATACTGGCCTCCAACTAGACTCCGCACCATTGACTACCACTCTCTGGCTTCTCTCCCTAAGCCAGTTTGCAACCCACCTCACTACTCTATTGTCTAGACCACACCTTCTCAACTTAGCTGTGAGGATGCTGTGGGAGACTGTGTCAAAGGCTTTACTGAAGTCAAGGTAGACCACATCCACCGCTCTGCCATCATCCATCCACCTTGTTACAGTCTCATAAAAGGCTATGAGGTTGGTCAAGCATGACCTACCCTTGGTAAAGCCATGCTGACTGCCCCTAATAACCCTCTTATCCTTGATATGCCTTGAGATGGCACCAAGGACAAGCTGTTCCATTACTTTCCCAGGGACAGAGGTGAGGCTGACCGGTCTATAATTACCCGGGTCCTCCCTCTTGCCCTTTTTGAAGACTGGAGTGACATTTGCTTTCCTCCAATCCTCGGGCACCTCTCCCGTTTCCCAAGACTTGGCAAAGATGATGGAGAGCGGTCCAGCAATGACTTCAGCCAGCTCCCTCAGCACCCACGGATGCATCCCATCTGGACCCATGGATTTATGGATGTCCAGACTATTTAATTGCTCCCTAACCCAGTCCTCATCGACTAAAGCAAACTCCTCCATTGATCTAGCTTCATTCGGGGTCTCAGGGGTACAGGGCTCCCCAGGACAGCCTCCGGCAGAGTAGACAGAGACAAAGAAGGCATTCAGTAATTCTGCCTTCTCTGTATCTTCTGCCACCAGGGCACCCACCCCATTCATCAGTGGGCCTACATTGCCTCTGGTATTAGTTTTATCTGCTATGTATTTGAAAAAGTTCTTTTTGCTGTCCTTGACCCCTCTCGCCAGCTGTAATTCTAAGGAGGCCTTGGCTATCCTAGCTGCCTTCCTACATCCTCTAACAGCAGCCTTATATTCCTCCCAAGTGGCCAGCCCCTGCTTCCATGACCTGTAAACTCTCCTCTTCTGCTTGAGCATACCCAACAGCTCCCTATTCAACCACCTAGGCCTCCTGGCTCCCTTCCTTGACTTCCTACATGTGGGGATGCTCTGATCCTGAGTGTGGAAGAAGCAATCTCTGAATGCCACCCAGCCATCTTGGGCCCCTTTACCTTCAAGCAGTCTTGCCCATGGGGGATTTCCCCCAGCAATTGCTTGAAAAGGCCAAAGTTATCCCTGCTGAAGTCCAGGGTTGCAATTCTACTTGCTATTCGGTTCCTGCCACACGAGATGCTGCTATCTCCACTATCTCGTGGTCACTGCAACCCAGGCAGCCCTCAACCTTTACTGCTTCGACCAGACCCTCCTTGTTAGTGAGGATGAGATCCAGCAGTGCACCTCTCCTAGTCGGCTCCTCCACCATCTGCATGAGGAAGTTATCATCAATGCACTGGAGGAACCTCCTGGACTGTGGCTGGCTGGCTGAATGGTCCTTCCAGCAAACATCAGGGAAGTTAAAATCACCCACAACAACCATGGCCTGTGACTGTGAGGCCACTCTCAGCTGCCCATAGAAGGCCTCATCAGCTTCCTCAGCCTGATCTGGTGGCCTGTAACAGACGCCCACAACAGTGTCAGCCCTGCCAGCCTGCCCCTTGATCCTGACCCATACACTCTCAACTCGCTCGTCATCCGCTCCTGGGCAGAATTTAGTACATTGTAGTTGCTCTCTCACATAGAGAGCAACTCCACCACCACGCCTGGCTGGCCTGTCTTTCCTGAAAAGGGCATAGCCATCCATGACCACATTCCAGTCATGTGAACTGTCCCACCATGTTTCTGTAATTGCCACCAGACCATAATCTCCCGACCGAACATAGGATTCTAGCTCCTCCTGCTTATTCCCCATGCTGCGCGCATTGGTATACAGGCATTTCAGGAAGCGAGCAGAGCACACCAGTTTCTCCCTAGGGGCATAGGAGGCCACCCGGTCCTCATCAGTTTTAGAATGCAGCCCCACTGGGACAAGCCCAGCTACAATCCCATCCCCCTTCGAGCCTAGTTTAAAGCTCTCCAAATGAGCCCAGCTAATTCCTGCCCCAGCATCCTTTTGCCCCTGCGAGATAAACCTTTCCCATGTGACACTGTCCGGACTGGTGTCTTATAAAACCAACCATTATCAAAAAATCCAAAGCCCTGCCTGTAGCACCAGTCTTGGAGCCAACCATTTAGAGAGTGAATTTTCCTATTCCATCCCACATCATCACTTGAAGATGGAAGGAGTGAAGAGAAGATCACTTGAGCCCCTGAGTCTTTCACCATCCTTCCCAAGACCTTGAAATCGTTCTTCATCCCCCTCAGACTACAGGAAGCAGCTTCCTCCCCATCTGTCTGGAAGACCAGCAGCGGGTAGTAGTCCGTTGGGTGCACCAGTTTGGGGAGCTCTCTAGCGATGTCCTTGATCCGGGCTCCAGGGAGACTACAAACTTCCCTAAGATGAGGGTCAACTCTGCATATTGGGCCCTCTGTTCCTTTCAGAAGGGAATTTCCTATTACAATCACCCTTCTTTCTTTCTTATCAGACGCACTCTTAAGTTGTGAAGTCGACTGCCTCTTCCTACGTGATCTTGTAGGCAGGCTTGGCACGACCTCCTCACCTACCTCTTCTTCAAGATCCAGGGCCTCAAACCTATTACGGAGGGGCACCTGGGGAGACAAAGCAGGCAGGGAGGGGGGCTGCCCGCGACGCCGAACCGGAATACGCTTCCAACCCTCGTCGTCTTTTTGGTCCCCTACCTCTGCCCTAGAGCAACAAGGGTGGGGCCGTCTCAGGACTTCTGCCTCTGTCCGAGAGGGCAGGAGGTCCATCTCCTTTTGGGAGGTACCTCCCTGGGACCTTTCCGACTGGCATGTCAGGGTGTTACTCCACCAGTCGATCTCCCTTTCACACTCCCTGATGGTCCTCAGCGTCTCAACCTCCTCCTTAAGTTTGACGACCATGTCGAGCAGATCTTGCACCTGCTCACACCTCACACAGGTGGAGTGCTGGCCTCCCTGCCCCGGCAGCAGCAGGCTCTGGCACTCCCTGCAGCCGGAGACCTGAACGGCCACCGTTCGGGACAGAACCTCAGTCTGTGTAGCCACAGTCTGTTTGAGGCAAGCTCTCCTTCTGGAGGCGACCATGGTTGTCAGCAGTCTGGGACGCTGGCAATAATCTAGAGGGGCTGACAAGCAACAAGTGCTCTCTGCACCCTGCTGCACAAGCTACCACACCCGCTGCTACAGCACAGTGTGGGTGGGACTCACCCGCTACACAAGCTGGTTGCGCCTCCCTACACCAGGTGGGCAGCGACTAGTCGCTGCCCTCCCAAAGGCTTTTTCAAGGTAAGGGGAGGGGGTGTGGTCGCCGTCACCGTGGGAACGTCCCCCGCCACGTCAGCCGCTCTCTCGCAATGGCTGCTGGGGCTTTGGCAATCGGGACCCGCCGGGAATCACGCTGTATCCAGACGCTGCTCATGTTTCAAATGGTTTTCAGAAAGAGGTTTAGACCCACCATGAGCCATAACTGTTCAGGTTTTGTTTTGATGTTGTTCCTAAAGAAGGAAACAAATGGTGTGTTGCTGAATCGGTCAGCATCAGTAAGTAGGTAGTTCTTGCTGAATGAATACATCATTGTGAATTTTGCTTTCACAACACAGTACAGTATTTTGTGTGAATAAAACAATGGTCTTTATGTGGCTGCCTCCTGTTCTTTTTCATTTTTCTCTTGGGGGTTTAACACCACATGGTGGACAGAAATTATGCATGATCTTTATTATTAATGTAGAAGCAACTTTCTATTGAAGATAGTTTAAGTGTCCTAGGAGTACAAGATCATGCAGTAAAAGCACAGGCTTATTCCATTCCCTGTGGTAAATAATGCTCCTGAAAACAAAACAAAAGAAGAAAAAAAAAATACAAACACTGTAAACAGAATTCAAACTTTCTCTTCCCAAATGGAAACAAACTATAAGTTTGCATTATAAAATATACAAAGAAATATACATGTAAATTTGAAGAACGCTCTCTTGAAACAATCTCCTTGCCCAGTACTAAGAAGGATCTAATGTTTGTTACCTAATGATTAAACAGTGACTTGCAATAGAAAAAAAATATATAATTAATTTTTCTATTAATGTAATATAGGATTTCTGGTTTTATAAGACTGAAGATCTTTAATCTTACATTGGGTTAATTTAAATAACAGATGAAAGCACAAACATCTTCACAACCCAGAGCTTTCTCCAAAATGTTGCACATGAAAAGAAATCCACTGATCATTTTATGACGTCAAACCTGCATCTTTATCAACTGTGCACTTATGCAGGGCTGGGGCGGGCGGGGTAGAAGTGTCAGAATTGTTTATCAGGAGCGTAATCCTTTGTGTATTGACCCTTTTTTTTTCCCCTCTGTTAGATCTGGCAAAAGAAAATTTCTTATTCGTTCAGGCTTATGGGTTATTTGCAAGCTGTCTGTAGCTAATCTGGATGAAGGGATTGAGTGCACCCTTAGTAAATTTGCAGATGACACCAAATTGGGTGGGAGTGTTGATCTGATGGGGGTAGGAAGGCCATACGGAGGGATCTGGACCAGCTGGATTGTTGGGCTGAGGCCAGTTGTACGAGGTTTAACAAGGCCAAGTGCTGGGTCCTGCACTTGGGTCATAAAAACCCCAAGCAGCACTACAGGCCCAGGAGAGAGTGGGTGGAAAGCTGCCTGGCAAAAACACATCTTGGGTTGTTGATTGACAGCTGGCTGAATATGAGCAAGCAGTGTGCCCAGGTGGACAAAATACAAAGAGCATCCTGGCTTGTATGAGAAACAGTATGGCCAGAAGGACTAGAGAATTGATTGTGACACTGTACTTGGCACTGGTGAGGCCCCACCTTGAATTCTGTGTTCAGTTTTGGACCTCTCATCATAAGAACATTGAAATACTAGAGAGAGTGTAGAGGAGAGCAATGAAGCTGGTGAGGGGCCGGGAGCAGAAATCTTATGAGGAGCGGTTGAGGAAGCTGTGGCTGTCTAGCCTGGAGAAAAGGAGGTTGAGGGAAGACCTTATTGCTGTCTACAACTACCTGAAAGGAGATTGTAGCATGGAGGGTGTTGGTCTCTTCTCCCAAGCGGTGATAAGACAAGAGGAAATGGCTTCAAGTTGCACGAGGGGAGGTTTAGCTTTGGTATTAGGAAAAATTCTTCCTGGAAAGCATTGTCAGGTGTTGGAACAGACTGCCCAGGGAAGTGGTGGAGTCATCATCCCTGGCGGTGTTTAAAAGGCATTTAGATGAGCTTGTCAAGGACAGGGTTTAGTGCTAGAGTTAGGTTAGGTTATGGTTGGACTCAATGATCCTGAGGGTCTCTTCCAACTGAAACAATTCTACGATTCTATGTTTCTAATGATTTTAGAAGCATTAGATATTAAAAATTCACTAACCCAATTAAGTGCTTGGTTACTGAAATGGCATGGTATTTTTTCTGGTCTCTATATACATGTGGAAGGCAGAAGAGCAATGTTTCAAAAAAATTCTTCTTAGAAGGAATGTGAATACCAAATGAAAGAAATTCAACAAGCAGTACAGACTTGCCATAATTCTGGATACCTCGTTTTCACAAGAAAGTAGTGTTAAATGTGATGTGTGTACACAAATTTGTACAGATAGGAAGGTTATTTTTATGGTGTTACAGAGATATGAAGACTGAGAACACATTGTGAAGGGCTTTCATAATAATTTTTCCCCTCAAATTCAAACTTACTCTTTACATTGAATTTTTACTTCTTCCCTAACACATACGACTTTCTGTTATGCCCTCCCATTCCTGCCTTTCTGCTACACTCCCTGTCCTGTTCTCCATTGGGGAAGTAGTAAGGTAAACACCCACCTTTTCTATTAGCACCCATATGACAAAATGTCTAAAATGTCTGTGAAGTTGAGGACCACACAGATTCCACTTTCAGTTCCTTACCTGAAAGAAATAAAAGAATACCTCTCTATACAGGGATGAATCTCGTATGGAATATTACAGTGAATGAAAAGAAAGCAGAAGATGCTTTTCCTTTGAAGGAGGTTGAGGGGAGACCTTATTGCTGTCTACAGCACATTTAAATGCTGGTGAAATACTGTTTCTTTGAAATAATCAAGAAAATTCCCATTGGATACGATTATAACTAATGGTTAGCAAAAACAGTTCCCAGTTTTATCAACAATAAACATTTGAGCTCCTTGAAGAGGTACACATTCTAGTTGATCCTCTCTACAAAAAAAAAATGGAAGCTGACTATGAAATGTGAAAAAACACTCTTTAATGTATAAGATTTCTGACTCATCTTTTGCTAAATCAGCTGTTCTAAACATTGTCTTCTGAGTGCAGAGTCTCTTCCTCTCTCATTTGAGACTTAATGGTTAAAGATATTTACCTGAGAAATGAAGAATGTTGGTTCACTTATGACAGCTACAGTAAGCAAACCCTATGTACTGTATTGTGCATTTATTTTATGCCTGACTTAAAGTACATATGTCATCCTAATTTCACTTGTGAATAAAGGCAAAAAGACATTTAAAAGCCATTGGGACATTCAGAGTTATATGAAAAAATATTATCTCAGTTTTCTTTTAAATATTGACCATATGCAAGAAGATAGTAAACACATAAAAAGACACATTCTTAAAACTCAGATCACTAATAAATATTGTTATAGGTATATATTTAGACAAGAAAAGAAACAGTTATAATTCCCGTACAGTACTTACCCATTTTAACATTATCACATGGTTGTACAAACAGGATTATAACAAGCAAAAGAAAGCACTTTATTTAATGAATAAATAATTAAAAGCATTGGTGAGGGTAGTCTTAAGAGTATGCTGCTTCATACAGTTTAAAGTACATCAAACAACAAAATCCATAGTCCCAAAATTCCATTAAATAATACTGAGTAATTATGTGATTGATAATATTTAAGTATATATATATAATCTATATATATGTGTATAATTGTATCATTATGAGTAATTAAGGTATCTATTTACATGCCATGCAATATTAGAATGTGTTGCAATACCTAGGCACAACAGGTGGATTTTAGAATGACTGTGGTAAAAAAAAAAAACAAAACAAAACAAAAAAAACCAAACCAAAACAAACAAAAAAAAAACCAAAACAAAAAACTCAAAACAACCAAAAGCAACCAACCAAAAACCAAACAAACTTATTTTTGAAAATGAGGGACAATACTTTCAGTTCTTTCTTTTCATAATATTCAGTGAGAATTTGACATTCTTTCTGGTAGTTAAAGACATACTTTTTCTGTTGCACAATTAGGTAGCAGTAGAAACTTAAAACTTCAGTTAAAGTCATGAGACACCACAGTTAGGTAAAGCATTCTAGCTTCAAAACTTAGCACATGACACACATGTCTATGATATTCTTCTTTTTGTGGACCCAGTCCTGTGAAATGCTGAGCTTCTCCTACAAGAGGATGCTTACTGTTGTGTTCTAAAGAAATTAAGTGCTCTCACTGTCTCAAAAGAGCTGCACAGTATTTGGCAGGACGGGTGTACGTATCAGCACATATTTTTCATTAGTGTCAAGTGAAGCTCTGTGTCTGTATAAATTAAAAAAAGGTTCTAATCCTCCTTTTATTAGCATTAATTTCAGTTTGTAAATAAACTACACTATGTCTTAGAAACCTGGAAATTACAAATTTGCTTCTTCTCAAGCATTGTCTAGTCCACTGCATACTAAAAGGACTTGCTATGCCTATTAGTAATTATGGGACAGATCCTGGCATTTTACTCAATAAGAGATTCAATAAAACCTAAAGGATCAGAATCCGGACCTCTGTGTCACAATCTTACTATGCTCAACTTGTTGAAAAGAGTATAAAATGGGCTCTCACAAGAAAAATAGTTTATGATATAAGAAGCTGTGTTAAATAAAGCATTATATTTCAGAGAAGACAGACTGGAAAAAAATCAATCCACTCAAGTAGTGTGTGAAAAAGCTTATCTTACAATTTTACAAGGGAGCATCTACCGATAAGAGGTATTTTTGGAACAAGAGGAAAAGTAAAAAGTGGTTTTGGATTATGGGGTAATTATATTTGATGGATGTGTTCACTAAGGTCATCAACAGTGCAAGTTAAGAAAACGAATATTTGAGTTAGACCTTAACTGTTCATAATATATTGAGCTGATTCACACCTCTGTGTGATGTTGTATACTGTTTTCTGTATACTGAAACGCTTTGCCGTGCTCTAGAATTGGTCTCCATGTCAAAGTTTTTCATCACGGCAGCAAGGACTGCAGGCACATAAATTAAATAAGGTCTGGACTTTGGAACACGATTCTGCTGAAGAAGTATATTAAACAGGAAAGAATTGAGCATCCAGAGATACTTTGTTGTTTTCACTGCCTGTAATGGCACATGTGAGCACAGGGACTGTAGAGAGCTCTCAGTGCTTGTTTTACATCAAGGATACATGCCACAAGAAATTTCGCCAGCTGAATCAGGTAAATATTTTGTGGTCACAAGAAATAGTCATCACAGAGTAGTTATTCTTCTGACTGAACTGGATATAGAATCATAGAATCTTAGAATCATTTTGGTTGGAAAAGACCTTTAAGATTATCAAGTCCAACTGCTAACCTAGCACAGCAGTGCTCTTATGCCAACATGAATACTTTCATAACCTTTTCTGAAGTATCAGATGCTACTCTCTAAAGGTATTAGCCCCTACACCCATGCCATTTGCCTTGAGTCCCATGGGTCCCAGAACATCACCTGTTGCCATGTCCTATTGTTCTCACTGTGTCCTTCTCTTTCATCAAAGCTACTAGTCCCTCTCTTTCTTCAAAACACCACAAGATTAAACTTCTAATCAATGTTGTGATCCTCTTTTACCTACTTGTTTGTTTTCTCATGTCAGCTATATCAGTCTTTATCACTCCCATTCTTTACTCTCACACAGATAATGCATCTCCTGCTTTTATGCCATTGATGTATCCGAAGCTTCCTGAGTTTCTCCATCAGAGTTTAGTCTACTCCATGCTCAAGTCATTAAAATTCTTTCTGATCATGGTTCCTATTAATAACTTGATACAAGGTAATAATCACATTAAGCAAGTAATGTGAATATAGTTTTCTTTATGACTATTTGTTAAAAGTGATGTATATTTTTGCATCCTACTTAATTCTGCTCCATGTATAATATTTCTTTGTCTGCCTTTTGACAGTTTCTTAGGAAAGAGTCCTGACTGCTCCCTTTAGTAAGAGTTGGCACAGCATAGGTTTAAGTAGGACTAAATAAATATATCTGTATGCTTTTCATTTTCCATTTGGACAAAGAACTTTTGTCAGCGACAGTAAAAATAAAGGACTATCGAAGAAACCTTTGGCTTATCTTTTTAGCAGTCCTTCAAATATGGGCATTAAGAAATAAATAAATAAAGGGCACCCATTCTTTCTAGCTGAAGAAAAAAAAATCTAGAACTGACATCAGAGTGGCATCCATATTATGCCAAGATATCAATAATTTTAAGCAATCTTTAGCTTCAAGCTAGTAAACTTGAGTAGTCACCAATATTCATCAGCCTTCTCATTCTGCGCAGTGGGATTTTAAAATATATTTTCAAAGCTCCTCATTGGACATATGACTGAATTCCTGCCAGGATTTAACTTTTTTATTTATTTTATATTTTTTAGAGAGAAGTACTAGTATTACTGATTGGACAAACCAAATTGTTGTGAATGAATGGGCACTTACTAGACAGGTTTAGTGAGAAATCCAGATTCCATGGAAGTCTCTGGAAAACATTAGTTTGTCTTAAATGGGATTATGATACAGTACTCAGTACTGCAGATATTTCCTTCCTTCCTTCCTTCCTTCCTTCCTTCCTTCCTTCCTTCCTTCCTTCCTTCCTTCCTTCCTTCCTTCCTTCCTTCCTTCCTTCCTTCCTTCCTTCCTTCCTTCCTTCCTTCCTTCCTTCCTTCCTTCCTTCCTTCCTTCCTTCCTTCCCCCCTCCCTCTTTTCTCTCCTTCTTTCTCTCCTTCTCTCCTGTATTTTTTTTAATAAATATTTCAAAGTTCAGTAAGGCCTGAAGAATCTAAAAGTACACTGAATTTGAGAAAATGAGATGAGAAAATTTTCACCTGCTGGAAATCTAAATCATATTTGTTTGAGCTCTTCTTGCAAAGATTGATGACATCAAGACGTATTGAAGGTTGCAAGATAATATAGCTCTTTTTGTAGCAATAGTCACATCATTTTCTTCTTGTTTATGACGGATTGTTTTTCAAATATATTCTGTTTAAAAAGGTACTTATAATTTAAAATAGTGCTATTTGGGTTTTCAAATAATGATTTTATTTCTGGTTTTAAAACTTAGCACGTTCAATAATAGTTTACTTTTATTAATATCTCTCTATCAAGGTTATTGGGCTTTATTTTGTTTGTTTGTTTGTTTTACTTTCCTGCAACAAAAGTGATTATATAACCACACACATGTTCCTCGTAAGAAAGTATTTAATGTATTTTGACATGGCTACTCTCAAAAGAAAGACTGAGGTGTAGTGAGTGCTGACTTTTCTCTATGCTACCACTGCACTGTTACAAAGACTCATTCAAGGTGGCTTATTACATGTGCTTAAGTATGCCTAACAAATTTGGGCTAGATTCTGTCACCTTTGTGCCAAGTAACACTTTACCCAGTTCAAATAACTCATTTTGACTAAGTTCCTATTTACCATAGGAATGACAGAATATGGCCCTCAGACTGTATCATTAGTTGTATATTCCATATTTATCTGTATGAATGAAATGGACCATGATATGCTTAGAAATATAAATGGAAATTCAGAATGAAATAAAGAAACAAACCAACCAACAATAACTGAAAAAAAGAGAAATGAATAGGAATAAAGTCCCTTAGGCGCCTGCCCAAGAACTAACACAACACAATCAGGAATTCAGAACATTTATTGCAAGAGCTGAATAACTAAATAACGTTGAACTGGCAAAGCAGTAACAAGGATAACTGGTTAGATATTTATTCTGTCAAAGTCATCAAACACCCCTCACAAACTGACATAAGTACTGCAATAAGCAATGCACCCCTAGCCCATTTTTATGCCTTTTATAGTGTGGAGGGGGAAAAAAAAAAGTGAGGGGGGGAAAAAAAAAAGTGAATTGCTATGTACAAAATAATAAAGAAGAAGAAAAAACAAGCTTGTGTTTTTGGTAAGAATAAAATCACCTCCAGATTAGCTAAGTTTGTTACTTTAAGACTGATGTTTCGCTGTGGCATAAGTAACTTTTGCTTTTTTCTGTAAGGACTTTTATTCCTTTTTTTTTTTTTTTCTTTTTTTTTTTTTTTTTTACATGCTATTTATTTGTGTAAATCATCTGTCATGCCTTACCAAAAGCCATCTAGAAATGTTTGGATTTGGATTTGCTTTGCGTGCAACTTAGATCTTATTAACATTAGGAGTCACTCTGCTGGTTTTACTGAGGTGACTTGATACTGGTACCTGCCAGGCATTGACCAACTATGATAACAAACAGTTAAACAGCAATAATTAGAGATTTAACCCTTTAATTCCCCCAACTAGCCTACCAGGAGAATGCTCTGTTACATCATAAAGGCACAACACATTAAATATTCTGTGGCTATGGTCTAAAAACACTTGTGTTACTACAACATTAACGCAGATGAAGATCAACACAAACGCTGCTGTTTCAGCAATACAAACTGTCTTAGGTATAGACACACACCTGCCCAATTGGTTAAACATGCTTATTGTGTTTTGCTCCTGTAGAATTTCCTCTGTATATTCCAGTTCGATGTGAGCTGACAGACTGCAGCTGATCAGGGATTCCAACTGAACGGCTTTCCCTCTCACCCACTACCACAAATTTAAATTCTTCTTTTGTTTTACAGTTTCCTTGTTATATGAAACATAATGTAAGTTTAGGAAAAAAAAAATAAAAAGGCTAAATTTTTTAAGCCCTTACACAAGCACTTTCATTTTTTTCGTATACATAAAAAAAAAAAAAAAAAAGGAAGAAATTCTACCTGAATGCTGGCATTATTTGCTACTACATAGAAAGATTTTCTTTTTTTGCTTTTTCTTTTCTATAAGAAACCTTCCTTCCCATGACATAACCTCTTTTTTTACTTTTAACACAACGGTTTTGAGTTCCTTGGAACATTGTGTGTCAGACAGATCACTAACACAGAAACACCACCACCAAAAATAAAAACAAAACAACAGGAAACAAATGAAGGAAAGTAAAAAGCAACTGTGAAACACAGAAATGTGCTACAGTATCTTTTCAAGTGAACGTTATAAGTACACAAAAATTTTAAGCAATAATTGTTTCTATTTACAAGTATTTGAACACTGTTTGACTTATAAGTGTCCACTAACATTGTTAATAGCACAATAGGTTTAATGTTTACAGTTTCATTTGTTTTGTTTGCAATATGATCTCAAGTATAGCAGTCCCAGCATAGATCAATGACAATAAAAGCACAATTTTCTAACTGGATATGTTTTCCAATCATTGTAATCCACTGAACTTTCTTGCTCTCTCAGTCTCCCAATGCATCTTCTGTTGTTCATAGCAGCAGTCCAGGGTCAAAAAACAAACAAACAAAAAGGGTATTTGCAAACTGGAGAGATCTCTGCAGATTTTAATTATGTCTATTTAACAAAACCACACAACTAGTAGAAACACTCTTTCATGTTGCAGGACATCATACCTTCCACGGTGCTAACTTAAAGATATGCATATCTCTGCTAGGTGAAGCATAGTTCTAGAGGTCTACTCAGTACATAAAGCTCTGACACACACACAGTATTAGCAAGTCTAAGTAGGCTAAAGTCATTGGTCCAAAGTAACCATTTCTTATAGCTGGTGCTCCTTTGGACTCTCAACAGCTCCTGAGGCCTGTTTATAAGACTTCAAGTTGGCCAGAGGGATGTCAGTCATGTGGTTGCCAGTGTTGAAATGGCCCTCACTGGAACCATACTGCTTTCGGTCACTGAACTGGTTTCTGTTGCTATCTTCTTTCCAGGTCCTGGTCAATGTGTGTCCATTAACTAGTTTGTCCTTCTTAACCCATTCTTTCTGAGGTGCAAAGGTGGAGAGAGGAGACTTTGGCTGTTGGTATGGGCCCAAGCTGGGAGGCATCCAACAGTTGTCTGAGTGACCCAAAACCAGGCATTCTTGAGTACACATCTCCGTAGCTTCAGCTAATCCTCGTGGCCCAAGAGGCCCATCTGTAGAAGAAAAATAAACAGAAAGAGGGAGAAAGAAAAGAAAAAAAAAAAAAAGACATAATATTAAATTGTGATATTTGGCATTAAATGTATACATATACCTCCTGAGAAAATTATCAATGATTCTGCAACAAAACATTGTTCTGGTAGTTCCTAGATACATTTTCATTCTGTTAGAGAGTAGTTACTCCCTGTATATGCTACCTGCATAGTTTCTAAAAGTGGAAATACAGTTCAGTTATCCCTAAGTTATCATTCTCATATCCTGATGTGAATAAACTTGAATAATTTTTTTCAGTCACACTAAGAAAATGGAGTTAGCTAGGTGAAAATGTTCAAGGAAATAAACATACCCTTGCAGATTCTGCATGAGATTAATGCTGCTTGTAAAGACCTACAGTTTGGATGGGTTCTCTTCGACTTTCAACTCACTTTACTGCTGCAGAGCCTTGGTGAACTAACAGCCTACTGTAAACTGAGAAGCAACTATACTATCCAAAAATTGACTTGCCCAAAGGAAAGCTCTGTATGCAGAATTATTCTAATATCTGCTCTTTTACAGACTCAGGTTGGTGCATAGTTCTAGACATCTACCCAGTAAATAAAACTGATGAACATTCCCAGCAATTAAAGGAGAAGTTACACTTTGCTGGATTTAGTATGAAACCATGAAACACTTCAAAACATTGTAACAGGAAAGAGAATAAAATCTATAATTCTTCTGACTATTAAACACATCTGAGATAGCTACTGTGCAGCTATAAAAATCGAGGGGTAAATAAAAGAAGGCTTATGTGAATCTTGTGCTGGATAAAGAACTGGTCTCATAATTCTTTGCAAGTCAGGCATTGAAGACCGCAGGAGACAAAAATTAAGTCTGCTGAATTACTATGCATATTAAATAACCACATAATTTTTACACACTATTGAGGACACAGCTGGCCAGCTGCAGGCATCTTGCAATCAAGCAGACAGGTCACCCATGTCTTCAGCAGCACTAAAATCCTCTACTGCATTTCTAAATGGCTGAATTTGCCCATCTGATCTGACTGGATGCATGAGGAAGGGCAACCCAGGAAAAAAACAGTGAAATCACTTTCTGTGTCTTTGTTAGATATTTCGCAATATCTGAGATATGATTCTTTGCTAACTGTATTGTAATTTCGAGCAAGAATTTTGAGATGTCTTTTCTTGATTTCAGAGTAAATCAACGGACTGTAGACATTTTGAAGAGTTAAGGATATCTTTTTCTTTGATTAAACAGTCCAGTGACAGGAAGGAAATTGTAGACTGAGAAAGAACCTTAACAGGTAGGCGTGAATAGTGAAGTTATGAAGCATCTTAAATAGTAGTACTAATCAGAAGAAAAATGTATCAGCAAAGTGTATCTTTATAATAATAAAACTGAGACCAAAATACTAAGTGAGGGCACTCTAACAAAGGTTACTGTGCTACAATGGCAAATAATATTTCATTCTCTTGTACTCCATGTATAGACCATAAATTACACTTAGTAACAGATCTTTTTCTGAATACTGAAATTACTCCAATTGATTCTATGGAAATGGCTATTCTTTCTCAGATGTGTTTTGTGGTTTTTATTGTTATTTTGATTTGGTTTGTGGTTGTTTTGGTTAGTTGGTTGGTTGGTTGGTTTGGTTTGTGGAGTTCTTTTTCTGGGGAGAGGGAGCCCTTCCTTCTTTTCTTCCTTCTTTCCTTCCTTCCTGCCTGCCTGCCTGTCTTCCTTCTCTCTTCCTCTTTTTTTTTTTTTTTTTAAACTGGCACGTAAAGACTTACGGTGTTAAACTCCTCAGATTACTAACCCACTGCTTTTACACACACATACAGAAAATGCAATGAGGTATGTTTCTACATATTGCAGTGTAATTAGTTAATAATCTTATCTCCGAGTAGCTCTTTTTTTTTTTTTTTTTAATCTCTGGACAATATAAGGTACACTGTTGATGCGACAGAATATAATAAACCATAATAAAAGGTGCTTCTGCATTCCCCATATAAGAAAATGTCCCACTGCTGATAACTAGAACATGAACAATGTATAGAAACCATGTTACTTTCCATTTAGGTCAAGACAAGATGAAATAATTAAGCCATAGCCATTAAGAAAAAAAGAAAAAGTGTCTGTAAAGTAGGAACTTAGCAGAAATTTCAATGAAAACCAAGAACCTTGATTCTAAAATGAGAACTGTGATAACTGCCTGGAAGAGATTTTTTTTTTTTTAATGTAAAGCTCTTATTTGAATCTTGTAGTATGAAGTCATAATCAAACTAAGGCAGCTACTTAGTACAAAAAAAGACAGTAATAAGGAAATATTCATGGTATAGTGTTAACATTTCTAAAGGTTGTTTGATAGGTTAAAACTGGATTTTTATTTTTTTCCTGGCAACAGAAATTTAATTTCAATTAAGTCTTTTCCCATTTACAGAGAAAAAATTGGGAAGTCATAGAACTATTTTCAGCTTGGCTACTCTCACAGTACAATACTATCTTGCTGACCAAATAAGAGAGGTTTATCAGGGATTAAAACTTTCAAAACACAAAGAAAACCCTTCATCACAGAATGACACATTTCAAGAAATACAGTGCACTCACTCTGTGCTTGCAGTCTACAGTGACATAAAAAGTTAGTGGAAGAGCCTTCGGTACTATAGTTCTGAACAGGATAAGTGCCTTTTTCTATCTAGTTAAATAAATTTAAAGAGATAAGACATTTATTTCTATTTAGAATTTAAATTAGTAATAATCTGGTTTAACTTAGGACTAAATATGTATGTGGCTACATGCCAAACTCTTCGGAAGATTTACTTCATGTGTTTTGCTTCCTTTAGTAACAGTTCTAGGCAGTTAACACTCTTGAACTCAGAATGAATTTTAAAAATCCTTTGCTTTAGCCAACTTTAAGTCGATAAACTTTCTGGAAAGGACCCAAATATTCAGATATATGTAAGCAGCAGATAGGAATATCGTAACAATTAATTATTGTGTGTAAGTCCTCCTCCAGTCAACCTTCCCCATGCAGAGACTTAAATCAAAGGCAGGACTACAGCAGTCTCTGTAGCAGGCCAGTCACAATGTTTTAATGGATGTAGGTTGTACCAAGTGACAGCTGTAAACAGAATGAGGCCCTCTCCTTTTAGGAAAGGACTGAGAATCCCAGAAGATCACCAGTAGGACACTTCTTTTAGCTGTATAACTGTTCAAATAGCTGTGAGGTATAGTGTAAGTCTGCACACATCTCTACATATGCCTGTATACAAAAATCTGTTAGTAAAATGCATGTTCAGAATTGAGAACAGGTTCAGACTTCTATTCAAGTGAGTATGAATATTTTCCAGTACTCTGACTCATGCTTTCTAACCTATAAAATACAGGGAATATTTACTTGCATTATTAAAATATTGTGAGTTTTGAGTTTACAAAATGCCTTGGACTTAAGACTTCATCTAATATATAATTAACAATTATTATTTCAATCACTTGTGGTTTAAGCCATGATAAGAGAAAAAGAAATCCACAAATTATTTTTTTTAGAAATGGAGATTGTTGAAATAATATATTTTACTGTTGAATGACCATGCCTACTGATTCAGGAAAAAGACAGCTTCCCTCACAATGTGTGTGGTGTCTGTCACACTTGATCTCTAATTAAAGCCCTTAGATATTAGCATAATGTTTTTGTAAATATTATTGCTAACAATGGTGATAAACATGATTTAAATGTCCTACTGTGAGGCATGGAAAAAAGATGAAAAACAGATTTGGGGAAAAGGGATCTCACCTACCAAAAAAAAAAAAAAGTCTTTCAACAATACCAGTTTTTTTCAGTTTCTGTTTTGTGTAATTATGTTCTCAAGTGTAAAGAGTTTACTCTTTTCTAAGACTCATTATTCAGGTTGCTATTCAGTAGCATAAAGTGAAATGATCATGAGCAACATGATGGGAAAGAGACCTTCTGGGGGTAGCTTACACTGAAGGGTTAGCTGCTTTGTATTGAGAAAGCATAATCTTGCCTTAATGGTAATTATCTTTCTCTTCCACCACTGCTGAACAATAGCTTTCACCCAATTTTCTAAAGTTGTTTCATTACCACATACAATGACACCACTTAAAAACCTGTTCCCGCTGCTTTAATTTTATAATTGCATTAATTTGTTTCCTTTCTCTTCATAAAACTGTCACTGAAATTTCTGTATCAAGTTTTTCCACACTGAAATACTTTATTGATATGTGGGGATTTTTTTTTCAAAGTATTTGTTCTCTGAACAATCCATAATACGTGAGGCTGGTTATCAGTCTTGGCTGCTTGAATATGTAATGACACAAGTGTTGATAAAACTGTATAAGCCATCTGTCTCTGGAGTTAAATGTTTTGAAAGCAAACACAAAAGTGAATAACAAACACTCCCTTAAATTGTCTTTGTAAATATTTATATCAGAACTTACCCAAAAACGCTCTTTTGTTGTTATTATATTATGTTAATAGCTGTCAAGCAGATGCATGACTTGCCTACTCAAAAGCAGACAGGTGTAAGAAGGAAAATAGTACATGCCACTCAAGAGCTGGTCATACCCTAATGCTGGAATTTCTGTGTGAACTTTTATCTTTTTGTCCTCAGAAGCTAAGCTGCTGTTTCATTGATTAACTTACTACTACAACTAGCTTCTGGTGTGTTGACTAGCCACTTTTCAACCTGCTTCTTTAAAAATCTCTTAAAGCCAGAAAATCCATTCTTCAGTTCTGAAAGAGTTAAGACAAGGTAAGTTCCACTAAGTAAGACTTTTTGGTCTGAAAAAAAAAATTATATATATATATATATAAATGAATGGCTACTCACTGTCTGAGGGCACTAACATTAAGAGTAGTGGATTTGAACATGGCTATAGTTGTGTTTCAGACAAATTTATTTATTTAACTTTTCATATGACATCTTAAAAATAAAAAAAAAGAAAAGAAAAAAACAGCAACAACATTTTCAGCTCTATTTAACCTCAAGTACAGAAAACTTTTCTAAGTTTTCATGGGTAACTTACTAAATGACCTTTCTGAGACCACATGTTTTGACAGCCTTTCCCATGTATATTGGAATTGAAATGGCATTATCCCATATCATAGAGGTTTTGCAACTACTGAATATAATAAATATAAAAACTAGAAAAGAGTTTATAATGAAAAGATGCTTTTGACTTTTTTTTTTTTTTTCTCTTAAGTATCAGCTAAATAAATGAAAAAGACTCTTCTTTTAGTCTGTTAAAAAAAAAAAAAATCCAAGACTACAAAGCCACATACATGCTGTGCTGGATGTGCTTTCTTGGTGTGGTTAATTAAGAGCAAGATTCTTCAGTGACTAAAAAAATATATTTTTAGTGTCTTATTGCATGGTCATTCCACATGGCACAGTCAGTGCTAATAAAATCACATTGTATCCCCAAACCACCTTGTTCCAAAGTCCCTGGATTCCTATCCTTGCTGCTACCAGTTTTGGTAGACTTACCAGCAACACCTTGTAACCTGCTGCTTCTCTCATTCCATCCTGGAGTTGCATCCTCTGTACTCAGGTACAGATCAAGAAACCCTTGCTTGTTCCTGCTCCCTCTCTTGGCCCAAGCTTGGTTTTCATCACTACTGAACCAAATAATACTGTAAGGTTAACTTATATCTGCATTACTTAGCAGAGATAGGCTGCCAGAGCTGTTAATTAACACAATAACAGGAGGGAGAAGAAGTCAGTGGTAGCACAGGGTAAGGGTGTGTGGGAGGTACTGTCTGGAATACAGAAATGCAACAGCTGAAATATTTTCTGAAAAGGCAGGAAAGCCTGGCAGAATAAGGTTTTTCTACATAATTCTGTGAAGTACTTAAGTGATCCAGATAGGTTCCACATAAATGTAGGTGTCTAAGATCCAAACTATAATTTCAAAAGTCATGCATGACTTCTTTGACTCCATGGGAGGATGTATTTTGAAATGCAAGGTTATGGAACTGCTTGAAATTCTGCTTCTACACAGAATTGCCTCAATCTTCTTATTACTGAGGTTGCTTCATACCTAAATATTCCCAGAGTTAGGAAAGTAATTGTTCCCTTCTGTTCATATCTTGAATATCTAAATGTGCTTGGCATGTTAAGAGTGTAACTGACATATAACAACAGGCTGTAGCTTTGAACAATATAGCAGAGCAGGAGGCTGATTTCTCCCCCGCTCCAGTTTATACCTATTGGCAGAAAGAGAACATGCCTTTTGTATCAAACATTATGCAGGGAACACTTGTGGTTTAGGACATTTCTGGAAAGCTCAGATCCAAGTTTCCTTTTCTTCCTGATGGATTCTGGCTACTCTCTCCTACAGACACGCAAGAATGAACCTTGGTAACAACAGCTCTCCTAATAAATGAGAAACAGTTCTGTAATCCCTCCTGCAGAGAAGGAGACTACCATGTTTTCTTACACACTTAGGGAATGCTGAAATTACTGATCTGCAGTAAAAAAAGTGTCTGATAACCAAATGATTACTATTAAAAAGTATTTCATATTTCCTGTCTTGAGTACCTTTCACCTATAGCTGCTTCAGTGAAAAAACTACTACGAAAAGGAGTGCTACTTAGATTTTCTTAGTTTCTTTTGGTGTGTTTTTTTTAGTGTATCTTTCCTAGAAGTTTAATACTATTGCCATTTAGAAGTTAGACCTCCATCAGTAATGACTGTTGTCAATATGTTGTTTTTATCTGGCCTAGCTTTCTGTGCCCATTTCCAACTACTTTTTCTGCATTGGCATACATAGTACAAATCTGTATGCATTTCCATGTGTGCATGCTCAGGAAATAGTCATGTACCATGTAGTCCACACTTTGAAGCACTGGCAGCCTAGACAAATTTTTAGTTCCTTGCATTTTCCAAGGCAAGATATCTTCCAAAAGTTGACACCTTCCAATAAATTGAATTAATTTTTCAACACTTTTGAGCATAAAGCCTTTGATTTCGTAGACATGCTTGTCTACACATTTCTTGGAAGGAATTTTGTGGCCCATTTCTGCAGATGGGAACAAATTGATTGCTTTATCTACTGTATAGCTAGATGCAGAGCAGGTGCTTCAAGACTAAGCTGGCATGCTGCGATGTCTGAGCAAATACACTTAGAGAAAGCATATAAGGACTTTCAACAGAGTTTAGTAGTTTAGAGTTGTTAACAATCCCATGAAGTCTTCCAAAACAGCTTGTTTGGAAATGGAAAGTTCAGTCTATAGGCAGGCCACATGTACATCTATTTGCCCTTGCCATCTGAACCCACGCTTAAAATTAGTTTAGCTGTGTGTTATTACATTTCTGGTTTAGTTCTGCATTTTTCATAACAGAAATTATTTAATACTGAATTTATTGACTTAACTCTTAGTGACATCTCATAGCAAGAAATACATTTTTATAGCCTAGTGGTAGTTCCTCTTGGTTGCATGAAAAGTCACAGAGATTTAACCAAATTCTAGCCTTCAGTTGTCCACAGGAAGTAGCAAGCAGGCCATTTCCTGATCTCTACTGAAGACACCTTATGTGACTGCTGAGCTTGTGGGATACCAGTTGTCAAGTTTGTTTAGCGTTGTCTAGTCTTTATGAATAGATAGATGAATTGACTGTTAGACTTGTGATCATTCTGCAAGCATGTTACTATATTATTTGAAATCACAAGGGCATGGTCCATGTAGTGAAGGGTGTAGGAATATGTCACAGGAGGCATGCAAAGCAGTCATAGTCTGAAGTGGTGTTGAGCCATACACTGAACAGCTCAAACCTGGATGATTCAGTGCTCTTCACTTCTCATAGAAATCCAGCTCTGTTACTTATAATGGTTTGCATATTGTCCATGTTCAGATCTCTCTGCCAACCTAATTTTTTTTTTTCCAGAATTTAACTGGGTGATACTTTATAGCTTGTAGTAAAAAATGTAGGTTCATTAGATAATCTAGTGGTCCTTTCTGGTCTTAAAAATCTATGTATCAGCAAATATTAACACAAAACTGTAATCTGTATAAACTTTCTCTGACAAATATAGCCAATTATACCATACCCTTTAAAAATACAGAAGATACAAAATAATAGTTGGAATTGTTACTTTGGTTTAATGCATTCTATCATTAAAAACAAACAAATAAAACCCTGAAAATGACCGCAATTTGTATTCTCAGCTTAAGTGTCACATTGTGGATGCAGACAGTCGCCTTCCAGAAAGAGCAGGAGAAAACAAGTGCAAACAGGACTTGGCATAAAAAAAAAATCTTTTGTTAACAAATAAATAAAGATTAAATGTTTTACACATCTCTCATGCAGATTTCAGTCTTTGGTCAGAGATGAAAAGTCAACATTTGCAAATGGAGATAGTCCAAACATAATAATACATAGGCAGCCAGAACAGCAGATTCTCTCCCTGAGAGGATATCGTTATTTAGACAGACTTTATGGCACACAAAGAGCAGACAGCATGTCTTTATAAATTTGCAATCATCTTCAGCATGGAATGGAACTCATCCATTTTCAAGTCCACTGAAGCTACTCCTATGAAGAGTGCTCTTTCATCTAATCTTATTTCCTCAAAACCAGCATTTTTTCCTACCATACTTTTGATTTTAGCAGCACAATCTAACAAATAAAAATTCCACAAAGAATTCAAATGAACCTTCTAAATTTGATTAAATCACTTAACGACACCAAAACACAGTCAGTGTTCAGGTATTTGGAATACTAGTTATTTTCAGCATGAATCTTTTTTGTAACATATCTCTTCATTTTGCACCTAAAAAGGTCTTTATTCCCAAAAGGTGGTGATGGATGGTTATAATAAAATATTTATTTTATTTTATATGGCATTCCATGGTCACAATAATTTACTATCTTTTATCTCTCACACCTAAATATTTATGGTACCTGATCAAAATATTTAGTTGAATTGATTTACAGGTAACCTGCTGAGACAGCATCATTTTTGACATGGTCACATTTTTTTATCTATTAAGATGCCCCAAACATGAACCTGCTGTCAGTCAAAAACAACTTAAGTCTGAATTTGGAAGATTCTGTCAATTATTGCCATAAAGTCAAACTTTGGTGAGTAATTTCTAGAAATTGCATGTGAGAAAAGGTAGGATACAATGTGACAAAAAAGGTATTATTCAAAATGAGAAATACTGGCAGAATGCAGTGACACCGAGGTGAACAATATTTATTTCAACACTATATGGTTCTGTAAACTTTTTGTGAAGCTGCCATATGCCTGACCAATAGCAGAAAAAATGAAACCAGTCAAGTTGAATTACATTTGATTTTCCTGATTTTTAAAATGTTTCTAAATCAAAGAGTGGGGTGTGTTTTTTTGTTTGGTTGGTTGGTTGGTTTTTGTTGTTGTTGTTTTCTTTTTTTTTTCTTTTGCTGATCACTCTCTAATTTCAGTAAAAGCTTGATCTTCTGACTTGTGATAAATACGTATCACATATTGAGGGCAGCTATGATACCTTGTGATTTTATCGAAGTAAGGATATTAGCTTTAGTAATACACAACTCAATAGAAGCACAATTCATCATATACACATGTATGATGAATTGTGCTATCTGTACAACTGTACGTAATGTGTTTTATTTGTATATATAACACATCTATTTATATAGTTTTACTTTTATAAATATTGTATATCTAAGTATGTTATCTACCCATCTAAGTCCTTTATTTTCATTTAACAACAGAATGGAATTAAGAGTAATGCATATGGAAGTGAATGGAATCACTCATAAAATAAGCAACTTAATTGCTGTGCTCAAGTTGCATATGACATCATCTTAACCTCTTTCTGTTATTAATGCAGAGAGAAGCATTTGCACAAAGTGATTCAGTTCTCTGAAGACCTGACTCACTTTCTAGAGGTGTGCATTTCTGTCCATTGATAAAAAGGGAATCCATGGATGGCAATTACATCTGTCTCTACGTATTTAAAATGGTTGCATCTAGATCTTCATTGTCCTTCCAGAAGATGTTAGTTTAATTCATTGTAACCTCTTGAAAATGCAGTTGAATAAAGTTTTTCCATTATAATATATATATAATACATATATATATATATAATACATCTATATGTATATAATGGTTCCAGCAGTCATTGAATAAAACCGCAGACAGCTACACTATCCACAATACCCAAATGGCTGTGCGTTTCAAGCATAACCAGGAAGGAAGATTCTGTGAAATGTGGAAGGGACTTACTGGAGTGAGCCTGCTATTGACAAGTTATCTTTCAAAAAATTAATACTTCAAAATTATTCTAGTTTTCCACACTTCAAAGTAAGTGGAAGACTCTAAAATGTAAATTCTATCACATAGTTGTGTTTTTAAACATTCAGTCCTATTTCCCGGGTATTATTTTCTTAACACTAGATTAACCTCTGTAAAATGACAAGTGGCAAAGTAAACATTTTCCCCATGATTTTTGAATAAAAAAAAAGAGAGAGAAATAATTTGCCTACTTTAAGCAACTAATGAAAAATGGGGGAAAAAAATCAAAAAGCTACAAATCTTATAATCCACATAGTAATTCATATAAGACCAAAATGAAAATGCAGACATATACTACGATATCTAAAAATGCAATGTTAGTTAAGAAATATAATTAAGACTATTTTTGTACAGAAAAATGAAATTCATTCTGTAATTAGGTTAATTATAGCTATCTAAGTAAACATTAAATTTAAGTTGAAATGCATCTTATTTTATTAAGCACTATAACCAATTTATGTTTCTTTTCACTTTTGTGTTTTCAAATTTTCTTTCAACATAGTTCAGACCAAAATAAAATTTAGGTTAAACTGAATTTGTTGCGAATTTGTGGTAGATACCTTATGTATAAGTGCTATTATGTAAATAAGTAGCTTAACTAACTTGAAAAGACCTTTTGAAGTACTTTTCTCTTTGCAGAAATAGGACCTAAATCTGGCAACTCATTCTCCTAACTTAAACTACATGACTCTGAATAACCGAAGTATATAGCAAAAGAAAGTGCTTAAATTAGGTGCTGAGTAAGCTTGATTATATTTTTATTTTGTCCCCATTCTACACAAAAATATATGCTTGATAAATTTCACAAGACATAGATGTCAGAGATACCATTAAACTAATCTAGAGACAAAAGAACAATTTCTTAATTCTGCTTGTATAATCGCATCTCAATTAATTTTGTAAAATTCAGTGCCAGTTGAGTTGTCAGAACTGCAGCCATATTACACCGAGAATACTAAAAAGTGCTTTTCTTCATTATGTCTGAGCTATACCCATGCTACAGTTCCTTCATTTTCTTTAAAAACTATGTTCATTTACATCATTTTTTCAGAACATATCTCCATAAGTAAGTCTCTTAATGAGCTTATATAGTTTACAGTAAAATTCCTATTAAACAAATGTTCCTGAGTCAAAACACATTTTATTAAATCGTGCTTGAAAATTAATCTGTGCTACATTTAGTCATTACATCCAATATACCAAAAATTAGTATCGAAGCAATGTCTGTATACACTATTTTTCAAATAATTTTAGTTAGTCATACAGTCATATTGCAATCCGTGGCACATGCTAGACTTCCAGGCTTTCAAATCTTACTTGGAACATCAAAGAAAAAAAATTTTGTGATTCTAAAGAGGAAATCAACCTTAATTTCACAGGAAAAAAAAAAAAAGGAAAACTGTTGTTTTGCTTCCTTTAAACCATTGGTTTTGTATAATACCAAAGGACAAGATTTAAGACCTGTTTACCTCCTTAGAATTCCTTTTGTTACTATAAAATATGGCTAGAAACTTATATTCCTTGCCCATTCATATAAGAATCTGACAATTCCTATAACATGAAAGTTGCAAATACTTGGCAGTTCACCAAATCTTTTATTTTTGTTCCAATTTGAAACATAAAGGCAAACAATTATTTCCTATATTTTAATTTACTGGTTTTATTTTCCATCTTGTAATAATAATAAAAAGAAAAAAAACAATAATGCATAATACAATTTTGGGCAAATACTTAGTGAGGTATGTTATAGGCTCTTCACATTCAAGCTTCTGAAAATAATGGGCAGTATGAATAGTTTTGTGCTTACTGAACTTGTAGAATTGAAAAACTATGAAGCAATTTAGATTAATAACCTGAATTAAAGAATATCTTTTTCTTCTTGTATATTAAAACAAAACAAACTGATTTACCAAAATATGAAACATAAACTAAGAATTTCAGTTGCTGGATTTAGTTCAGTTAACATTTCCACTGTTTCACGGCCCTGGTAGGAACTGTGGTGCAGATGTTAATTAACATTTATAGAATACCTTGTCAAAACACCTAAGAATTATTGTTCTGTTAATGACTTTGTCCTGTGCTTGTTTTCAATGACTGATTTGAGCTGAAGAACTCTGAAAAGGTTCACTGACACTTGGTTAGGACACCCAGTCTTTCCTTGCAAATCCAAGTTAATAATGCATGGCTTTGTGCCAACAATTTAGCTTTAGAAGAGGAACTGTTATAAAATTGTAGTTATGAGGGAATTACCAGTCACATTTAAGAAGATTATTACCCTTGTATCAAGTGAGTTAATTTATTAAAAGGTAACTTCAGAGGCAGCAAGTAATTTAGAAACAATGCCGAACACTTAAGAGCACAATGACTTATCTGAGACAGCAGAATACTTTACTGGTAGACAAACAGAAGTATTGCAGACCAATTTATTCAGTAGGATAACAGCTATAGGCAGGTGTCTTTCCACACATTCATTGGACACGTACCTCTTCCAATTTGAAACAGGTTGGAGTTTTGCTACTGCCTTCATTTGAAACACTGGGTCTTTTGTCTCCATAGAACATCAAATTAATTTTACTAGCAAGCCTGATTTAGGAATATATGCACTGAAGGAATAAGTTCAGTTCCCTTGTGAACTACAGGACATTCCTTTTAGCATTTAGCTTCCCCGTATACCACACCAATTCTTCCATTGCCAGTTCTTCAACTCCAGGCTCCTTTTCCAAGGTATTTATATATAGTTCTGCTTACTCTCTTTTGACATGTTTTCAACTCAGGTCTCATCAGCATTCCTGTTTTTTCTCCAAAAAGCTATTTCCTCCTACCGTCTTCTCAGCTGCCTAGATGATAAGTCCTTCTTTTACATGTTTATATTACTTAAATAAGTTACTAGATTTCACTTAAAATGAATGAGGGGCTTCTTTTTGTACTTCATTAAGGTATAAAATTTAAGATTACTCAAATATAGAGTCCTAAGTAAGGTAGGTTTCATTCTACCCCACGGGTCAGCTCTAGAGACAGTTACCTCAACCGATTATGCAAAGAGAAGGTTTCATCTTGTATATATACAACTTCAAAGATCAAGGTGACAAAGTGCTACAGAGGAGACAAGTATAGGACTGAGATTCAGATTCAGATTCAAAATTTAGATATCTAAAGTGTATATATTTACATGGGAATCATAGATATATGTATTTTCTGATCTCTCATTTTAACTAACAGAGTTCCTGTTAATCCTTTTGGTCTTGTCAATACAATATAGCAGTTCACCAAACCAAATGTACAGAAATTAATCTGAACAGCTCACTATATTAGCTGTTTCATACTAGATCTCCATTAGCCATAAGGAGAAGTTAAAGCACCTAACTCTTACGTACACACTTTCATTGTAGATATCTAAATTTAGTATTTGAGTCTGAAGCTATGTCCCACCCTTGGCTTTGCCATGACAATTTATCACTTTGATCTCTTAATGTGCGCTCACAATTTAGGAAACCTTCCATTATACAATTGATTACTTCTTTAAAACTGATTGTTATATTAAACTGCTGACTTTTTTACTTACAAAATTAAGCCCATTTAAGTAATTAATTTTTCCTGAGTTCCCTTATTTTTGAGTGGTTCCATCTGTATGGAACAGAGCCCTTATCTATCAAGGCTTTCAGATGGTCTCAAAGCATATGCTGAACAGTTTCGAGATAGTTTCTCTAGAGAAAATTTTCATTTTTTTCTGCATTGTGACACAAAGATAAAAGGGAATTTCATTGAAATACCAGAGACAGTATTCAGTTTCAGTGTTGCAGTTCTCTGCCACCACAGAAGTAAGGATTTCTGCAGTATTAAGGGAACAACCTTCCAGCCTTCTGTGATGGTATGACAGGGTGGATAGATGAGACAGCAGTGAATGTTGTCTACCTTGGCTTCAGCAAGGCTTTTGACACTATGTCTCACTACATACTCATAGGTAAGCTCAGGAAGCGTGGGTTGGATGAGTGCACAGTGAAATGGGTCATGAAATGGCTGTAAGGCAGAGCTCACAGGATTGTGATCAGTGGTGCAGATTCTAGTTGGAGGCCTGTAGTTAGTGGGGTTCCCAAGGGGTTAATATTAAGCCCAGTCCTGTTCAACCTGTTCATCAATGACTTGGAGGAAGGGACAGTGTACCCTTAGCAAGTTTGCTGATGATACCAAACTGGGAGGAAGGGCTGATACACCAGAAGGCTGTGCTGCCATTCAATGAGACCTGGAATGGAAGAGGACTGGACAGAGAAGAATCTGATGAAATTCAACAAGGGGAAGTGTAAGGCCCTTCACCTAGGGAGAAATAACCCCATGCACCAGTACAGGTTAGGGGCTGATCTTCTGGAAAGCAGAATTGTGGAGAAAGACCTGGGAGTTTTGGTTGACAACAGGTTGCCAATGAGTCAACAATGTGCCTTTGTGGTCAAGAAGGCCGACGGTATGCTGGGGTGCATTAGGAAAAGTGTGACCAGCAGGCTGAGAGAGGCTATTCTGCCCCTCTATTCTGCCCTGGTGAGGCCGCATCTGGAGTACTGTGTTCAGTTCTGGGCTCCTCTTTTTAAGAAGGACAAGGAATTACTGAAGAGAATCCAGTGGAAGACTACAAAGATAATTAGGGGTCTGAGGCATTTTTCTTATGAAGAAAGACTGAGAGAGCTGGGTCTATTCAGTATGAAGAAGAGAATCCTGAGAGGTGTTCTTATCAATGCTTATAAATATCTCAAGGGTGGGTGTCAAGAGGATGGAACCAGACTCTATTCAAAGGTGCTGAATGGTAGAATGAGGTGCAACAGGCACAGACTGAAACATAGGAGGTTCCGTCTGAATATGAGCAGAAACTTTTTTACTTTGAGGGTGACTGAGCAGTAGAACAGGCTGCCCCAGAGAAGTTTTGAAGTCTCCTTCCCTGGATACATTCAAAAACCCGCCCTGACACATTCCTGTGCAATCTGCTCCAGGTGAACCTGCTTTAGCAGGTGGGTTGGACTAGATGATCTCCAGAGGTGCCTTTCAATTCCAAACATTCTGTAATTCTGTGACCAAAGATATAGCTGCAGTCCAGTGAGTCAGGCCAACAAAACTGAAGAATGGTCAACAACTCAATATTGCAAATTGTAAATTGCATTTTTTTCCACATTCAGGTATTAAGTGATAGCAGTATTCCTGATTAAAACAGAAAATATTATTTCCTGTTGTGGGGAGGAAAGTAGCACTGAAAGCAGAAAACACCTGGCAGACACCTTGAATATGAAACTCTTTATTAAGCACTGCATTTTTTTTCTTTGTTAATTAATCTATTTCACAGTCTTAGGTAATCACTGCAACTTCTCAGTAGTCTGACTTTCAAAGAAACTTCACACTTTGTCAGTTTCTATACCTGTGTTGTCAAAGAACATGGGAGTGACATAAACATCTTGGTAATTTGTTCACCACTAGCTTGCACATTCCTTCCACAGCACGCTTTTTCCAGAAGGCAGTAATATTAAACACATTCATTGTCCTAATGGCTATGCATTGACAGTGTATTCTCTGGGTCTATGTTAGTTTACCAAGTAAACATTCAGGGTCCTACTATTTTACAGGTAAAAGATGAAGGTAGTAAGATCTCCTTGTCGACAAAGCTGATTGAGACTGCAACATTTGTCTGCACAAATGCCCACCTCAGCATGGCCTGCAGCAGTTACAAAATGAACTAAAAATACTTGATTAAACTTCATACTAACTCTGTTGCACATCACTTAAGCTTTCCTGTCCACTTGATGTGCTTTTTGTCTGATACCTGCTGTTTACTGGGGAGCCGTTTACTACAGACAAACAGGCACGATTCAACACCAACCAATTTTACAGCTATGTGAAGTATGAGATGTGTATGACTTGACTGGGAAGTCATAAATATACAGCCAATCTTAGAGGAAAGAAAAGTGAGAACAAGTTACTACAAATCTATAAGAATTGATCTGAATGAATTAAATAGAATTAAAAAGGAAAATATAAAACCATGATAACTGATAAATGGGAAGATTTGCCACACATATATTAAGGATGGTAGAAAATGTGAGATTACCATGGTAAATTACTTCATTTTAAGAAGTAAAGGAAATTGAGTAAATCTCATCTCTTTGGACTTCAGTAAAGCATATGATGAAGTGCCATATAGGAAATTATTTTAGTTTAGCTAGAATGTATGCTAATAGAACCTGTACGCTGATTTGAGGAACGAATATATGGTGCTGAAAGCAGAAGTATGAGGCTGGACAGAGGTTCCGCAAAATTCAATATCAGAACTATTCCTGAATAATATTTTCAGTAATAACCTTGATGCAAATATATGTGAAAGGCTGATACAATATCCTGCTGACACAGAACTGGGAATTACCATCAGTAAAGACCAAGTTATCTTATGAAAAAAACTAAAGAAAGAAATAAAAAATAAAAAAATAAAAAAAAAAAAGACAAGAGTCTTTCTTATTAGGGAAAACTAGGAGATTTTGGCTTGTTTAATTTAGGAGAATGAAATCAGAGAGAGAAAAAGGTGAAGAGCAGGGGTAAACGAATTGAGACATAAAATGACTTTGTAAAATCAGAGATAGTGTTGTCATGAAAGTAAACCTGGTGACAAAGTGTTTATGATAATAGACTACTAAAGCCCTTGCTATATTAACAAAATTACACAAGAAAAACAGTAGATGTATTTTTATTGTGCTTATTAGTGGAAGTTTATGCTCTTACATTTCATTTCTTAATGTCTGACTACAGTCATGGCAGCTGATGTATAATAGAAGTTTGCACTGTAATAAAATATTAAGACACTATAATCACAATGCATTATTTCTAATACAAATAGACAAAAGGATTTATAACTCCTTACAGAGTGAATATGCAGCATTAAGGATAAGAATTCTTAGCAAGAAGGTGTGATTATTCAGTATGAATGTTGTCCAGCATTCACCTACTTCTGAAAAATCTCATCTAGTAAAAGAAGGTACTAGAAGTAGGAATGATCTGATGAAATACTGGCATTTGTAGTTGAAGAATACCTTTCAGCTAATCATCTTGACTCTTTAAATAGGCTCTTTTACAATGTGATTCACCTGAACTCCTTTAGGTTTTACTTTACAGTGAGATGAATTAGGTCCTGAAAGTGTCTACTTTTCCCTGCTGACTACTAAATTACACAAAGTGCCCAGATCAGATGTATATGTGGGATCCTTAGCTTCTAGAGGTGAAGCAACAGAAGACAGATCTTTCAAAATACCTTTCAAATAAAAAGATCTTTCAAATAAAATGTGTGTGACCTTAGCTATGTCGTTTAGTTTCTCTGTGTCTTTACTGTTCATCTGTAAAATGAGGATAATAGAATTTCCATACCTTAAAGGACAATGCAGTGAGTTGCAAATTACATGGCTCTCTAATACCATGGCAATAGATGCCCTATAAGTACTTAAGCCTCTTCTGGACTGTTAAATGAGGAAGCCAAGAAGGACAGCAAAACTCACAAACTGATTTCTTTTCAGAGGGGAACATTTGACATCTCCCTGAAGCAAAGCACCATTGAAGGACGGTTTCATGTAAAGCATGCTATGATTAATCATAACAAAAACAGTGTTGTTTTCAAAAGAGAGGATATCCCTCCCTCCTGAATAAAGGAATTCACACAGGATATTTTTTTCTCTTTTGTGACAAGCTCTTCCATTTTTCTCATGATTCAAGTAAACAATTGCTGTATCAACAAAAGAATCCTCTGTGTTCATTGCCTACTGACACATGATACATCCTTTTAAATTTTCTTTGTCCTCTTTTAAGACAGATATCAGGGAAATGTTTGCCAGTGTTCAAATCTTTAGTGAAAAATTCATCACAACACATTTCTAGTGTTATACTGTGACTCTTGTGATAAGATATGTCTTTGTTTCATATATGCAAAGACTGATTTTGATCTCATTTACACCAACACCAATTTACTTCAGCTGAATTACTCCTAATTTACCCTAGGATCGCTGTCAGAATCATCCTCTTATTTAAGCCAGAGCTTAGAAATCTCCAGCAAGAAAGTGTCTTTTTGTTGTAAGGCTAAGTTGGCATTCAACCAGAATTCCCTGGGAGAAAGGGTTTTTTAACCACATTGATTTAGAGAAACATAGAGGCCTTATTTATTTAAAATCAAGTATATAAATATTTTAACAGCAGCAGCAGCCATAAAGAGAAGGCAAGCATTCAAAGTTGCTGGAAATAAAAAAATCTCCTGTTACATTGTCTAGAGCTAATGGCTGATGATAGAATTTGGAGAATGCAGAGAAATAGATACAAAGAAGTTCTTGTCAATAATAAGAACAACAGCACTATATTTACGATCCAATGTTTAAAGCCAAAATAGACATTCTTTTCTCTGTTTGATCTCAGGAAAAGTTATCTGCAGCTCACAGGCCCGACTTTGGGTTTTCTTACATGACTCAAAAGAATTACTGAGATAACTGTGCTAGAGATGACAGACTAGCATACCCCTCTAGCAAGCCAGACCTGTGGGGGGGTGTCGTGTTTTCTATGTCTGGGCTGAAATGCTCTTCCTACTTAGAAATGCTCTTTTGTTCTCCCATAGTTCTTGAAATTCATTCTCAAGAGATATGAAAAGCTGAAATTCATCTCATAGAAAAAAAGGTCTCTTCAGTTTCCATAAGAACAAAGAATCACAAAATGAATGTAAATCTTTATTTTTTTTTCTCCTTCTCAAGGCAGAACAGATCACAGAAGTCGTAAGCCAGATCCTCAGCTGTATCAACTGTTGTAGCACTACTAAAGTTAGGGGGCATCCCCCCCAATATCTGTTTCTGTAAGAAACACATAAGAATAATCCAATACTGTTCGATCTCAGCCACATAAAAAACAATGAAATGAGATCAGGTTGTTTGTAACTATACATTTGCAACATATACTATTGCTTATCAGACAACTGCCAGGAAAAGAAACAAAACCTGATGACTTTATGAGATATTGTGTTTTAGTATAATTATTGTCTTTTTCTCAAAGCATTTACAGAGCATCTACACATCATTTTACTTGTTATAATAAAGTATCAACCTAAATAAAATATAGCAAGTAGAGAATTCTTATAGATTAAAAAGACAGAGAAATTTGGGAGAACAATTTCAAATATCTAGACATTTCAAATCACATTATTCAAACCATATCCTGAAAGATCAAAACCAGAGCTCTGAATCTTTAAAGCTAATAACATTGCCAATTGAAAGGCATGTGGAACTACCTTGCTTCAATTTGGCAATTCTCTTATCTAAAAACAACATTTCCAGGAGATCAAACATATTCTTAAACCAGCTAAAACACATGGCCGGAAACATGGCTAAGTGTAGTTTTTAATTTTTTTTTTTTATAGCTTCCATCAGACAGATTTTTAAAACTCTTAGTGCAAAAGCAAGCTTTCCCAGTTTAATTTTCAGTGAGCAATCTGAGTGTCCTAGTAATGGCTTTCATTTACAAGTGCAAGGATCATTCAAATCTGTATTGGCAACATCCTTATAACATACATTTTCTACTTTTAAAACAATGCCTATGCTATTTGCAAATTCATCAGGGTACTAAGAAGTCTTTGCTCTCCTCCATTCAACACACAACCCTTCATCTCTTGTTTCCCCCTGGAACTCTCTCATTCTGCAAAAGATTTTCAAAACCCACTTGCTTGTCCTGAAGTTGCCCTTATGTATCAATGACAAACAAGTAATATGAGCTAATAATAAACAGCAAGTCCACTCACAATGCCACACCAGTCAGAACAGGAGCAATGCAGGCATAGCAATGTCCATGTGTAACTTGCATTATGAGTGTGTGACCCTGAGACCACGTACATGAGCTCCCTGCTAGGGCTCCTCCACCACACCATGGTTTTGACAAAGAGAGAACTACAGTTACTCTCTTAATTATGGCTTTTTATATGGCTTTGTTTGCTTCTGATTAAGGTCTGCTTAAGTTTTGAAAATGGAGTAGGAGACAGACAGATATCTTAATGACTTTTAAGTAAATCTTTAGTCTTTAAAAGATTTATGAGCTGTCGCTGCAGAACACAGTTACAACTTCCCTTGTAATGTAAGCACTTTACTACTTGAGCAGTGATTAGATGCTTGTTCAAGTAGCCAGCGACAAGCATTAGTCACTTTCACAATTATTTCCCCCAACTTAAAGAGTCTTATTCTTGGGTCACTAAGAAAGCAGCAAAAGTGTCTTCTGCCAAGTCTACACGACAGATTTTATTGAAACTAGCAGTGATACAAGCTTTTAATGTCTAGCTTACAGTAGAGTGAAGCAAATGGAATATAAGACAAAAGACAAAAGAACAGTCCCCTCCACAATCCTTAGAAGACCTGGTAAATCTTCTCTGTGAACATAGTTTCAGAGCATCTGATAGAGAAGTAATAAGTGTCTTTCAGCTATGACAATGGGGATGCTGTTTCTTAGGCATAGCCTCACTAAGCCTATCAGAGCTGTCCCTGTTCACACATCATTCCCAAACTCTAGACATATAGACCCTGTTAGCTATATTCTCTAAGAGTCAAGCCATTCCTTTTTTTATCTTTACAATAAAAAGGTTTTTCTTTGTTTTTACTTTTTCTTAACTCATGTAATATTTACACAACAGGACGACAGATTATATAACATTTACCTTCCTTAATTCTTTCTTCATATATATTTACAGGATGTTTACTTAGGATTTGATCCTGATTTACAGGGAATTATCTGAATCCACCACCCTCAAAACTCTGGACAAAATAATAGAATAAAAAGCAACAGATTAACAACAAAATATACATCCTTAAATGCTCTCCGAGTCTACCTACATTTAGTAATTCTTTCTTAAATTTCAAAACATAGAAATAACTAAAATCTCCTACTCCTGAAGAATAAAATAAAATAGAGAACCTCATGTATTTTAAAATTACCTGTGTCTAGTCTTGTCTATATGAGAAGGCATTTAAGATGCAGGCATATAGAACACTATCATACTGCATATATTGGGAGAGTGTCATTCTTACTCTTTAACAATGTGTTTTATTTCTGGATAAGTAATATCTTAACTAGAAATATTATATGACATGCTTCATCCAACTAGTGGGTATGATTATGGATATTCTCAGTACAAACCAAATGCATGAAGAGAAACAATATCTGAAAATATACCTATAAGGAATTACAAAAAAAATGTTTTATTACGCTAATTTGCTGACTAGAGTCCTGGCTTTTGGGAGGTGAAAAATACAAATACAAAACATTCAAGACACTCCAGAACACTCTTCAGAGTGTACATTATATGTGTGATTAATATAAAAAAAATCAGATCATAGCTAAATGTGCAAAAATGTGCCAAATGCGTCACTCAAATCATTCATTAACAGTAAGCTGATTAACACAACATATTTTATTTCAGAATGAAATTCAAAGCCTATTATGGCTAAACAATTTAAGCTTACAGGATTGTATTGAGCACTGTTATGCTTGACCATGCTAATGTAGCTGTTTTTATTTCAGAAGCACTGGGGAGGGAAGCATGAAATCATTAGTAATTATATAAATATTAAGGCCACACAACTGGCTCTATTACCATTTTCAAATGGTAGCATCTGCAAATTCAGCCTGTAATAAACACTAATGCATCCAGAGACAAGAGTGCTGACACATGAATGGGATGCTTTGTCAGACTTGCATAAAAATGTAGATGAACTGCAGGGAAAGAAAACCAAAGAATTCAAAAGGTTTCTTGATTGCCTTCTTTAAAATGCCAAGAACTTAAGCTGGCCTTTCTTATCTTCCTCTACATGCATGTGACACTTCAGGAGGTCTTTCTTATTGTACTATAATTCAGTAATTGTTCCAGCTCTGTGCACCATGCCTTACTTCCAAAGGGCAGCATGAGATATATAATTCTAGTAATGAACAGCTGCATAATTTAAGAGTCGAACTAGCAGGGTATTTATTTGTGTTTTCTTAGCAGTTGCCAAGATATTCCAAGCCTATTTAGGAATACAATCCTTTGTCTGCCTTATTTCTCGTAGATGATATATGCTGAGACTTGGTCATGTTCCAGAAAGCAGATTTTATCAGCTAAAGTACCCAAGCAAGCTTTCCTCTCATTTGGCTTCAAAGGGCAGCAGTACAGAACTATAACGAGGTAATTTTTTTCCCCAGTCATGAACGTTCTCTGTTCTATCAAGCAGACTTGCTCAAACCCAGCACTATCCCTTTTCCAAAGCATGATAAACTTAATCACAGAGCTATCAAAGACATTTCCATACAACATTTCACTCACCAAGGCTAATCTTCTAAATATTAAACAGGTCCAGGCAACTAGGCCCTTGAAGATGAAGGCTGCATGCTGATTAATCAGCTGCTTTTTTATTCCATTCTGGCAAGTGGTCCCTATTTGTAAATAAAAGGTTTAGCCTGGATTTCCTGGAAACTAAGAAGCATAAGGCAGCTTTGGACCAGAATCATAAAGCAACAAAGCCTCCTGCTGTTGCATCTGCAGGGGTATGTTGTTTGTTCTATCACAAATATACTTTCAGGTGTTCTGTAGAGAATGAGCTAAGCTAACACAAACGTCATTCCAACATGAGAAAATTATGTGACAACCTCAAAGTCATCTGCTTATTAATTATGCTATTTGGCTTCCAGCAGCACTTTAATTGTTGCTTGCTTGAGAAGACCTGTCTGTAGTTTTTGTCATTGCAGAAGTTCAGGTTGGTTTATGTGTGGAACAATGTAACAAAAGTCCCTCACAGAAACATTCTCATATTAAAGTTGCATATATTTATTTCTGTTGCAGAGTGCTGGCTCTCTATTCAGATGGTAAATAGGTACTGTGAAAGAGATGTGACAGACCCAAGAAATTGTCTGCAAACTAGCAGTCACTGTGGTTCACTGACAGCCCAAATTACTTTCAGGTAGTTGGGCACGTATCCATCCACTGAAACGCTTAAGCCAAAGATAACCAATTAATAAGAACATAGTGTTTCTCCTCAAAGCTGGAAGAGAAATAGAAATATTTAAGATTCATAGTGTGCACCGTGTCATGAACACATCACAAAGGGATGTAAAAAATTCATAAGTAAAGCATACGTAACTTAACTTGCACCACACCTTCTTGGACTCTGCTGAACTCAGGTTATCTTCTATGCTGTGCATACCACCACTGTACTTTTTATTCCAGACAATGGTTTCTCATGTAGACTGAAGCCTTTCTGCTGTAAATCATGCAAACAGCTAACACAAATAGTTTGTGAATATAACAAGTATCTGGGAATGAGCTTTTGAAATATCTAGCTACACCAAGAAAGAGAAACTGTTCCCTCCCACCTTGATTTTGAAGGCAAGGTGAAGGTTGTTTGTTTTGAAAGTAGCAACACCTGAATGAATCAATATCAGTTTTTTACATTATGTAAGACCATCCATCACTACACAGGAACAACAGCTGTATCTTTTGCTATGACCCAATGCCAATTTATATATGATTTGATTTGAATTATTGGTAGTGTAGTCATGAGGGTCAGGCTTATATAGCTCTTGTATGGACACAATTTTTTGTTGAATCCACAGGATTTCCTCAAAGAATTTCCGCTATGCCTGAGTAAGTTTACAGAAGTCCTCTTTTATCCAGATGAGCATTATGTGTTCACAGAAGAAGAGAAAAAAATGTAATAGTACCACATACTACAAGTGTTAATCAAAAAGACTTGTGAGGTGCTCCTTTAGATTCTCTAAGCCCAAATTAGATACATAAAATAGACACATAGAAAGCAATGCTCATGGCAATCTACAATCAAAAAGTCTGAAATACTTACACTTTTCAGAGCGACATGATACAGATCTTAGTATTCTATTAATCAATTACATTTAGAAACTTTTGGAAATGTAATGAAGAAGTGTTAAATAATCAATAAAGAATGAGGGTGGCGCTTTCCCTGCTCTCTGCTCTCTGAAGAAAGCTGCAGCTGGCCCCTTTCCTTGTTTGTCCCCCTTGAAGCATTGATGAAACAGTGTTTTAAAGAAAAAAGTTCTCAGGTAGTCATCTGAGTTATGATCTATTCCCACCCAAAACAGGATATTGAGCTCAAACTGGTAAGAGGTCCACTAACTTTATTTCAAGTCTAGTAGTGTAAATAATATCAGAAGCCCTGGCTTTAATTGCCAATGAACATGTTTCACCAAAATTTTTTCCGCTTAATGACATGATATTTTTATTGCAAAGTCTAGTAATAAATATAGGAAATGAAATGTTTGCTTAGCAAGTTATTTCAGAACAAATTTTAAAACTAGCCACCTGGAATATATTCAGTTTTTCAGATCCTTTATGCTAAATTTTTCATATATAATTTCCTCTGCTAAAACTTCACCTCTTAACATGCATGGTATTCAGAAACATTTATTCAGAAAAAAAAGACATCAGATTATAAATGTTAAATTATAAGGAATTCTGTTTAAAGATAAGTTCTTAAAGTCATTAGTCCATTATAAATAAAAATATTCAAAATTCTGATGCAGATTTTTAACTAGGTGGTAAGCATAAACAAATACGGCTAAATCTATTTCACAACTTAAACCAATAATAGAGTATCAACTATAAGCCATCATTTACGTGATTAAAAAGTAAAAATAAAGAAACAGGTTTTTGTTGCAGCATTAAACTAGAATTGTGAATTTGAGACAAAATGAACACAAAATAAAATATTTTTCCCTCTCCTTAATGAGCATGCTAAGCACAGGAAAGTAAATCAAACTGTAGAAATTATAAAAGTTTTGCAGAACAACAACCATTAAATAGAGTGTTCCTGAATAAACTGATTAGAAAGAGACTGTGACTCTAATATAACTTCAGAGTGAAAAATAATTTTATGGATTTTCAGAAGATAGCCTCCAATAATGTGGTGAAGTTCTGCATAATTTGGGGTTCATTCAAATTAATTTTACAGAAAAAAATCTAAGTTGTAATATAATTTATCTAAATGTAGTTATCTGGGTTTATATTCTAGATCTCAACCATCATTATTCAAAGAAAGTCTGGTTTCGTATTTTTGTTTGTTTTATTCACAATTTTGATTAGTGAAGGAATAGTTTCAAGCAGTAGTTTGCTTTCTCCATCACTGACATATAAGCACTTTGTTATGCAAAATTGTCAGTTAATTAGCTTTTATGAATCACTTGATGATATTCTTTATACAAGAGAAATTAGTATTATTGAAAACAGATGTAATTTCATGTCTAGCCATATATAGTCTCCAACAGAGATTACTTTAGTTTGGGATTATTTTTTTCCCTTTTATTTTAGATAATCCAGTCAAATAGCCCAGAAAGCAAACCCACTAAAGCTAACCTCTCAGTTATTTCAGTGACTCACAGTCAGTAAATTAAAACAAACAAACAAACAAACAAACAAACACCCCACAGCAAAACCCCCAAACAGCAACAACAACAACAAAACCCACAAACCAAACCAAAACAATAACGATGACAACAATAAACTGTGTCTGAGTGAGACTGCATCTGAGATGGTTTTCACTCTGGAGGCTGCACTGGCTCACACAGTTGTGAGAGATCCAGTCGATCTCATTGCCCTGACATAGTCCAAGACATATTTATTGTATAGGGAGTCTATGTAACAAAATCAATCAAATATACACAAATTTTATTGTAATTTGTATAATTTTCTGATAATTAAAAAAAAAAAAAAAAAAGCAATTCTGGTTGTCCGGAGTTATATATGTGAGCAAACTATTAAAAACATTCAGTTAATAAAAACAACCTTGGACTAATGGTAAGAACTCTTTTTTCCATCCCACTCCACCTCCTCCTCAAGATTTTGACCTGTATTTGAAAACCTGTATCATTTTAAATGTATTTCCTACATTAAATGTTACTGCCATAAATAATATCCCCGTCTATGTCACATTTCATCCACTCCTTGGAATTACTGCTTACATTACTCTCTTCTTTCAAGACTTCCAGAAACACCTGACTTTTTTTTAAGGAAGGAAAAAAATGTCTTTCATTAGAAAATAAGTTGAAAGGAACTCCCAAAATAAACGACTGCAACGAACTACTGTGTCACAAATACCTAGTGGATCTGAAAAGTGAAAACAGAAGGTGATTCATTACATGTCTGCTTACAGATGATTGTTTGAAAGGTCACCTAGAAGAAAAATGTCCTCCAAAACAAAAAGGTATGTCTGGTAAGTAAAATTACTCTTGTAGGACAAAAGCTTACTATACCTATTACTTGCATTAAGGAAATAAGTTTTTCGCTGTTCAGACACTCAGATTTCACAGTTAAAACATAGTTTTACAGTGGAAAAAAAGGCACATATAAATCTCTTGTTTGCTTCCTTTATATACACATACACAGACAATTAGAGTCTTTGTTGTAAATAATTTTTTACGTTAGACAGCAGAATTTTTCCAGGTAAATCTACTCAATCATGCTGCGAACACCGATTATAGGATGAAGGTAAAATCTACAAAACAGTCTTGACCAACCATCTGTCTTTAAAGCTTCCTGTACTCTTGTCTCATATGCTTTGCAATCCATACTCCATTATACACATTCTTTGCTGTAATTGCTGTCCTGCTATGTTTCCAGTGAAAATAATTCCCTTAAAAGGTGCAGCATGCTCTCTCAACTGAGAAAAGCATTTTCTGTAGAGAAAACCAGTGTTGCTACATAAGCTGAGAAGTAGTAAGGTTACATGAATTTAACTGAATCTAACTGGAAAATCTAGATCAAGGTTTTGCTCCTCCATCCTGGAGAAACTGTTTGTGAAATATGTGGAATTTTAAGCTAATGTAAAGTCTATAAATAATAGAAAGAATTCCCTCAATTAGTTGCTCTTGCATGAGAATGTGCTGTAGGGTATGCTCTGAATTCCTAACTGAAAAAGAAAGTCTGCAAAGGATTTATGTGAACAAATTGTACAGTGTCTCAAACCCAGAAATATTCAGCACGCAATTTTTCTTTTAAATACCATATGTATGCTTCTTTTGTCCTAAATATGTCATGTCAACAGTTATGTGTTTATTTTATCCATTGCAACACTGAATATCTCCTCAGCTGAAATCATCAGGTTTGCATACCAGCATACAGAAGCCAACTGGCTGTTTAATGATAACAGAAATGTTTTGCTGAATGATTTGTATAATAAAACAAGGACATACAATTTAGACAATGAGTTCTTTTTAGGATTTCTGTTCTTGGCTGTGATGTTACCGGACTCCTCCTGAAAGCGGAGTTTTAACAAGTAGAGGAATCCCTGTTAAGGAAAACAATAAAAAGACATACTCTGAAGGTAACACTGACTTCAGCGAAGTAATCTAAAAAGCTTTTAATTTAAATTATTACATTTCACAGAAGCCAAAGAAATATACTGAAATTTAATGCAGGAAATAAAATGAATAAAATTATAGGTAATAATCATCTCAGTTATTTTGTGCAAAGTATCTCGAGCTGCTAAATGTCTACTGTCAGTGCCTGGTAATCATCCACCTTTAACTGAAGTCCTGAATTTCAGCAAAGATGAAATTAAAACTAGAATAAAAACTAGAATTAAAATTAATTAGAAAAAGAAAGGCAAAAATATTCCTTCATTATTGAAGACTACATAAAGCCGAGGGACACGTATATATATATAATGACTTTATCATAATTCTACTCACAGGAAACATTCACGCTTGTGCAGGTACACACGTGTATGGATAAGCATGTCTTTCAACAGCTATACTTCCACATAGAAGCAGTGAGCAGAAGAAATTTAAAGATAAACTGAAAACTAAGCAAAAGTATTGACATCTCTTTGTTGAACTCTATCGAGCTTCACAGTCTGTAAGTCCTTTCTACTTCAACTTTAATCTTTCCAGTTTGATAACACTGCTTTATAAGTTGTTTCTAATATTATTGCTTCAGCAACTTTCAATGCTGGAACAGAACTGAATATTTGCACCACACTGTGAGCATGTCTCTACTTATTAAAAGGTAACAGTAAATTCTTCCAATTGAACTATCCATTACAATGTCATAATGACCAAGCACACAGCCTTGATCAATACAAAGGTACATAGTTGCTGTAAAATAGCTCCACTAACCAGGGTAAGTAATCGACAATTTTAAAGACCTGAAGAATCAACCAATTAAACACTGGATAAGGTCAAATATTATTGATTATAGATTCAAATGAAATTCCTTTTGTTGCTTTTCATTCTTTCAATTTTGCTTGTAATCTCAGTATTATTTCCTTAAAAATACACTTTTTTTCCAGTGACTGCACTTACATAGCAATACGATGTAAGTGGTCTCACAAAACAACACAATGATGCATTGACTTGAAGATCAAAACTGCTACAAAATCTTGGATACAGAAAAATTAAAAAAAAAAAAAAACAACCAAAAAATCCCCTAATGGTGTAACTTCCACAGCTTTTAAACAGCAGGGCTTGACAATCCCATGAACTTTTCTAAAAAATACCAGGCAACTATATTTTGCTAATTGGGGAATACTAACAGAAGCTAATTTCAGGTTTTCTCCATGGATAATGGAAAGGGAGTCTAAAACAGCATAAGGAGTGAGAGTAAGGTGTTCTTAATGAATACCTTTCTATGTCTTGAACATGCTAATGCTCTAGGACAGTCTGGTCCTATTCTTCTAATATAGACAAAAATCCAAGGTATCAACTACAGGTTAAGTATGCTATGCATTGCTCTTTTGTTCTTTGTTCTTTTGCTGCCATAAAATCTTCAGCAAGAAGAAGTAGCTTTCACAGTTTGGAAAGCAAAAATATTCAGTATTACAAAAATTACTCAGATGCAAATTGTTTAAAAAACCCCACATTTACAGCTAACTTTTCTAATCCTTTTATTGTTGGACAAATTCACATAAAAGGCAAGTTTTTATAAATGGATTTTCTTCTACATTTTTTCTGGGACATCTTGTCTGCATAGTAGTTAATATCTTTTGTCTTCCCTTTCAGAGACCTTACAACATCACTAACATGTGGGTCTTATTTTAGACCCCTAGAAAACAGAATGAAAACATTCCTTCCCAGTTGGTAAGGTGATCATCTCCAAGCGTTTGTCTTATAAGTGTCTTTGAGCACAAAGTCCCTTCCTTTGATGAAGATTCACAGTGGCCAGATATGCCCTATATCAAGTTCCTGAATCGGAGTCTTCAGCATAGAGAAGGAAAGAGGAAACCTTGATTTATTTGCCTTTTTGCAGTTCTGTGTGGGATACCTACCTTTGAAGCTCCAAACTGATAGGGACTAAATGTATACTACAGAAAAATTTTGTGTTCTTGGATTCAAAATAAGCAGTCATCTAGTGTATTTTTTTTACTTCGAGCAGCTGACGGTAATGCTATAGTTAATCAAAGTTCAGTATAAACTGTTATGAACACTGATTATAAGGGAGGTTAACAGCATTTTTTATTTTACATTTTTATGAAACAGAGATTTTTTTTATTTGGTAATGATCCATCCTTCTGGTTTGCCCATTTTCCTTTTTCAAACAGATTTGACATGATATCTTAGCTTTTCTCTAGCTTTCTAATACCAATTTCATTTACCCTAAAATAATATATACTGCATTTTTGCGTTGATATTAAATTAGTCTCAATCTCAGTCTCATATGCATTCTCATCTATCCACAGGTAGAATATGATATGGTGGTATATTTTTGTCTGTCTGTCTCCAGACAGCTGTGAACAGAGACATGGAAATATCACATATTTGGAGAAATGCCACCTGGCACAAATCAGACACTAGGTAGCTGAATATTGTGAAGGGAAACAACTGACTAAATAGAAAATCCACTTATTAGAATCCAGCAGTGCATCTGACTTTCACATTTAAGATTGAAACAAAATATTTGTCTTAGTTAATAACTTTGATGGTGTTCAAAATTTTTTCCCTAGTTTTGCCTGTCTCACTAGTGCGATCTGTTATAATTTATCCGATGAAGTTCAATTTATTTATTTGTTTGTTTGTTTGTTTGTTTTTCCCCCATCCATAGCAAAAGAAGAATAAGAAAAGTTATGTCCAGTTTTTCTTAAGCAAGGCACTGGTACTTTTTATGGGAGTACATAAACCACCACAGACAATCTCTTTACACAATATCTTTAAAATTGACTTCAAGCTCCATATAAAATAGAAACTATCACAGCTTCTCAAATAGCCTGGCATGTCATCTGTTCCTATGTCATGCACAACCTATCTGCTTATGGATTTGTGCCAGACTTTTCTATAGGTCAAACACAGACAGAAGTGAGAAACCAATAACCTGAGCTAGCATGAACAAATGAAACCACTGAAGATTTTCCACACATATGTGGGCTATTTTCCCACAGAAAATAGAATTTTTTGTGATATAACTGTCTGTCATTTCTAGAGTGGAAGAAAGGTTCCTGCAGATGAAAATCTAGTTAGGAAGGTCAAATTACATAAAGGAGCATAAGGAATCTACATTGAAGATCTTTTGAGGTACTAGCACATGTTTCTGCATTAAAATATTTGATCCTTGGCTAGAAAATATTTGATTTGGAATTTTTGCCCAAAAATATTAGATTTATTCTTCCAAACATCTCTTTTCATGTGATTCTGAGTTATAATTTGAACCCAGTGTAAAACTCAAGTGGCTTTCATTATTTACCACTTTTATACTGCTTGTCCTAACAGGAAGTAATATAAAGGATGAAAATGAAACTAAGATCAACAAACTTTGCATGCCACCAGAACTGTAGTCTTATGTTAGAAGTTTTACAGCAGTTTTACATCAAGTGACACTGAGCAGCATCATACATGAAAAACCATGCCAGCTTCAAGCCCAAGATAATGGCAGTGAGATAGTCCATTTTGACAGCCTTAAAAATTACAATGAAGAATGACTTGCAAGAAACAGGATATCAAGTAGAAAGTCAAATGAGTAGGTACTCCAGCTAAATCAGATATGATGAGACACATGCAATAAACTCCACAGGTGTAAAATTAGATTGTATTTACTGTGCATCATCTGTGTTTGGCCCACAAATTCTGTACTACTGGGACAGCTTTGAATGTTCCAAATCTCAGAACACCTGTCAAACACCTGCTTTTTTTTTTTTTACCTTTAAAGGAAAACCAACCACAAAAATCATGTTCTTTTTCTTCAGCACATTATGTTCGTTCCTGTATGGACACCTGAGATTATACTGTAGTACTTGCAGTTAGAAGCTGGCTCTAAAAAGACTTGCATATAGAATGAAATACACTTTTTTTAACTCAGTGAAACTACTTACCATGTGCAAAATAAAATTTAACACACGTGAAAATCCTTGCTACTTATTTATAATTTTAATTAATACGTAAGTGAATGTGCTCTAGTCTATGTAACTATCTCTTGGGTCTTCTGAATGTATGGTATTAGTTGCCCAAACCTAGCGGATACCTTTTACTTTTTAAGAAGACATCTCCCTACAAAATGTTTCCTGATTGCCATACAAATTCTAGTGAGTTCATATGATTTTTTTTTTTTTTAAAAAAGTCTCAATTTTCTTCTGCAGGTTTCCCCAAAGAAAAATACTCCTAGCATGTGTTCTGAGTATATTACGTATTGCCTCTCTTCTAAATGATTGTAGGCTTTAAGAAACTGACTCTTATGTGGGGCATGAAGGACAAAAGAAAGGGAAAAGTATGACCTTGATAATTATTATTGCTTAAACTACCACAGTCATTTAATTAAGTTGTTCAAAAAATACCTTCTAACCTGTAAAGATTTAATTAGCATGAGTTTCCACAACAGATAGAGTCCTAAGAAAAAAAAAAATCTAATAATTACAATTTTAATACTCTTTTTACATACTTATCATTACTATTATAACACCTACTGTGGATTGTTATTGTTTATGGGGATTAGCAATATCATCATTTACAAGACATAATTATTCCTGGTAGAGACATCTCTTAATATCAGTTAATTCTTCAGAAAGACTGTTCATATCTTTCTGCCAAAGACAACAACTTAGCTTTTCCATCACATATTTAATTCGATCCCAGAACAATTCCAAACACTTTGTTCCCCAACCCCCTTAATTGTTTCCTTTTGAGAAGTGCATGCAAATGAAATTTTCTTCCTTAGCTGCACTACATAGTCCAACACCATTTTTGAACTCCTCAGTGATCTAAAATTGGCTTTCTCAAGAGAATCATATATATCGGTGATAAACTTAATTCTGAGAGAATCCTGGCTGGAATTATAGGACAGTGAACAAAGGAATGTAAATGGAAGATGCACAGACTGCATGCTACCAATCCTTTATCAAAACTGCAATCTGATAGCAGCAAAGAATTTGGTTCATTGATTCAATTCAAGAGACAAAAAAAACCCCCGTATCTCTGCAGAAGTGTTTCTCCTTGACTTAGCTCATCAGACGCATTGTTTTATCTACTGCTGTAAACAAAGAAAAACTGCCTGTGCTCTATGTACAATCCTGAAACTCCATTTGATTTCAGCAATTTCATGGTTCATGTAATAGCTGAAAGAAAATTTTTCTCAAGAAGACTAGGCACTTGAAGCACTGCCAATCTCAAACATTTAAAATCTTGAGTCAAGGAACAAAATTCATGCTAGCTCACTAAAAAAAAAAATCATATTTGGTTGGTTAGCTATGCCTTCTGCTTTCTTTCAGTTCTTAAGATAACTTCAGGTTTCCGGGTTTCTTCCTCAAATCACAAGTACTAGACAGTTATTTATTTTTGTAATAAAAATATTCCCATCATTCTGGACTTTTAAGAAAAAAAAACACTTTCAGACATATGAACATGTAACCTGAAAGAACTGGTACTACCATTCTACTCTGAAAAATGCCCAGAAATAGAGTGCTTACAGGCAAATTTTCAACAGACTAAGGATTTTTTTTAAATATAAAACTCTGCAACATTTTACGGATTTACACACTGTGGCCTGAATTCAGTTAGCAAAATATATCCACAGAACAAAACAAAGAGAAATGCTGAGCAGAACAACAGTGAATGTGGCCTGCAGTTTCTTCACACAATGCTATAGAAGTCTATGCTCTCCTGTACATACTATTGCTGATTTATGTCCCCTGTGCTGTTGGGCATTATGCAAATTGCTTATGTTTTGCATGACAATAATTTACCATTCTCATTTGCTGGGTCCCCAACTACTATTAAGCAAATATAAGGTTTTCTAGTAAATGGTTTCACCACATAATTATCCAAGTCTTTTTTTCAGGTTTGTTGTGGTTTGATTTTTTTTTTTTTTTTTGAGGGTGTTTCATGTTTGGTTTTGTTTTATGTTTGGTTTGGTTTTCTTTGTTTGTCTGTTTGTTTTTCAGGAACTATATGAAGTATAACTGATGTGCACTTCCAATGGCAGACGAACACCTCAGCTAAGATGGGGGATGTGCAGGCTCTTTAAATTGTACCTTTTGTAATTATGGGGTGGGGGGGCATGGAAATTAACTGCTCTTCATAGTTTATAGAAAGAAAATAAATAAAATAAAAAGGAATAGGGAGTCATGCTGCTTAACACATATACAATTTTGCCAAGTATGATTTAAAATATGATGAAACAAGATCGAGATGACCTTGGACTACTATTGTAGGAAGCTAACATAATCTAAAATACTTACAGTTTGATTCACATTTGTATACTTTTAGTGAGTTCATGAGCTTTCCTTTAAATGCAATATTAATAATTTGAGTATGTGATTGTAGAGTCATATCAGCAGAGAGCAAGTATGTAACCATTTTAATATTTTCCTATTTAATACTGCGTTAGTTCAACAAGCCTGGTGATGCTTATAATCTTTTTTGTTTGTTTGGTTTTTTTTAACCAGATAAACTTTGGTAAAATACTTATATTAAAATGCCTGGGAGAGTTGAAGAAATGTAATTTTAAATGGACAAAAGGTAGTGTTTGACAGAAAACTATTGGGTTTGTACCTACTGAGAAAGTGTTATTCAGCAATACGCTTGGTGGCATCATGATTAAAAGTCTAATTAAACCAAAAATTCAGTCTTATGTATACATTATAATTAAATTACTTGCAAAAATTACAGGTTTAATTTGAACATTAAGAAATTACAAAGTAAGATCTCAATTCTAAATATTTTTGTATTTCAAGATGGAGGAAAAATACTGAATAAATTAATTTCAAAAATTTGCAGATTGAAGAAAATCATGCTATTCATATAAATTAAAAATGTGAAAATAGTCACATACCATTTAATTTGATTTTTTTTCATATTTATTATAGTTTGCACCTAAATGGTGAACATACTAACATATCCTCTTGAACTATAACCACTTAACCCATAGTTCAGAACACTTCATTAGTAAACTCGATTATCATCGTAAAAAGAGAATCACCATGGAATCACACCTCTCAGGAGAAGAGAGCTATAGTAATACTGAAGGTAATAACATCAAATGCTTTAATATGTATGTGTATTGTAAGAAGATTATATAGTGTCAAGTGTATTATGTATGAAGTGCTACTCATAGGCAAGAATTTAAGCACAGAATCCATGGACTGATGATTTCTTATGGGCAGGAACACAAACACAGCATCTTGAAAAATTTCTCATGGATATTCCTGCATGCTAAAAGAAAAATTGGTTACAAATGTTGATTTTCGTTTAAAGAAACAAATCTCGCTAACCCATCCCATAAAGTAGGCCACTCTTGAGAAAGCCCTCAAATCATAGGACTTTAAGAAACCTCCAGAAGTCTACTCTTTTCTGGAGGTAGAATCTGTTATATTTATGGTATTCCTGACAGATGTCTGTCTCACCTGCTCTTAAAGCCTACCAGTGACAGAGACTTTGCAATCTATTCAGAGGAATTCTTTCCATGTGCTTTCTTACCTGTATTTCTGGAAGATTTTTCCTACTGTCTAATATAAATCTTCCTTGCTGCATTATTGCTTTGTCTTATTTTCTGTCTACATGAAGAACAGCCTTTGCAGTGGTTTGTTATGTATTTTAAAATGCTCATGCTCCTCTTTCATCTCTTCTTCCTGATGTGTAATTTTGACAATCTTTACAAGCAGATCATTGTTTTGAAATCTCTTCTTATTCTCTTTGGTATTCTTCCCAAATGGTCTACAAGCTTCAAGTTAGAGTTCTGCTCAGAAACAACTGAAAGAGCTTATTTCTTTCCATGGACTATTAAGGGAGTCTAGGGTTATTAGCCTCCCAAGGATAAAGTTAATCTTTGTGAAGCACTGAAGTAAATAAATTGTATTTTGTAGTTTCTTGCTAGATGTCTGCAATGTAAGGACCATTGCTCCTAAAATAGCTCCCTGACTGTTATTGTATGGTAAATGATGTGAATGACTTGTTGCTATATTCACAATACAGATGGTCTCAAAATCCACAATTATGTGGCTTTATTATGTGACTAGGTTCTGAAGTGTAATACTCAGCTATTTTATTAAACTTACCATGTGGAATACTTGAATTCAACAGATGGGAATCTCTAAGTCATGTTATCAATCAGAAGACACTCACTGGGTACAAACTATGTGAAGAAAAACTTGACTGAGAAATAATCAGGCCATGTATCTCAAAACATCTATTTGTCTCATGCTGGTTTTTGCTCATCATTATGTCAGTGAGAACACATTTAATATTTTTTTCATTAATTTATTTTTCTGTGTGTAATTCCATCATGTGACCTAAACTAGGGTCAATTCTGGCTCTTCAGAGTATTATTTTTATATAATCAGGATGCAAATTCTAAAGCTCCCCTACCTTTGGCTCTCAGATAACATGTTGCCTCATATGTTGTTTATTGTCTCAGAAAATTTAAAAAGAAAAATGAAATCTAAAAGTAGAAGAAAATAAGTTGTTGCTCACAGCTTATTATTGCCTTAATGCTGGTGTCTGTAGGTCAGGTAATTTTGGAGGACCATGGCTCGATTATAACTACTCTCAAGATTTTGTGAATACCAGCTAAGAAACACTGGACATACAGAATGGATATCACCTCTGTCCTTTTCCAGGACAGTTTGAAAGGCAGTGCTACAATAAATCAAAATACTTGGGCAATCCATAAAAATATATGACAGTTACAATTTTTCCACTTGTATAGCAAAGTCATCATTCATAACAGTGAAAACACACAGTATGTCGCTAAAAAAATAAAATAGCCATGCCCTTAGGAGTCTTTTCTGAACAACAATAAAAATATTGCTGGCTATAGAATTAGTGTGTAGTTTCTGTTCTCTCAGTACAGAACTGATGAAGATGAATTGCATTCAAAAGGAAACATCCAGAAGATCCAGTGTGGAAGCATACGAACTCAGAAACCCAACACATACGATAATGAGAAGTTATCAGTACACTACCTTTTGCCAGCTGTCTACTGCAATAGGTTACTTGTGGTGACTACCTATCTCATGTTGGTTAAAGGTTAATAAAGGTTAGGCACTCAATGAATTCAGTATTAATCATTCAGCTGACATGGGCAGCTATTGAATTTGGCCCTAGAACAGAAAGAACTGTATGCGGAAATATTTGAGAGCATTATTCTTTATTATCTCAAAAGAAACAGCATTGAGAACAACAGAGGTAAGCATGCTCTTTTGTATATCTCCTGGATGAATAAAGCTATAAAGTAATATTGATAAAGTAAGAAAGCAGAAAACAGTGAAGCATATTATTTCCTTGTAGCTGGTATTAATGGCAAGATATAAATTCAGTAACACACACTTCTATTTCAGTGCTTCAGCCAAGGTCATCCTATGCAAAATGGAACTCGCACTCCAGATGCTGAAAGCAGGAGTGTTTATTAATCTCAAGATGTGATGCTTATAAGAGGTTATAACTTTCATGACTGCCATACAGGAAATCTTGCAGATCTCTTTATGTTGAGCAAATGTTGATCACAAAAACAGGTGCATTGTCATTGTACTTGACAAAGCGTGCTTTTGTCATTATTTTATAAAGTAGTAGTTTTCACACAGAGAACTCGTAAATCCGTACTACAAAAGAATGAAGACAAATCTAATCTTCCATAAATTTAAAACACATTTCAAACTAAAAATCTTGGGTGATTTGAAAATACATTGAACACAGTCTTAACTCTTATATTTGAATAGTACTTCAATTCACAAAGTAAAAGTGATTAATATAAACTGTAGAATCTGTTATCATTCTCTCTAATTACAATCATACAAGCATATTTGTTTTATTTGTATTCTCAGGCAGCTTGACCCTGACATCTCAAATAATTATCCCACCTCTGTCAGAGCTGGTATTTTACTTGTAACACACACACAAAAGGTAGGCAAATTCTTTGATACAGTCTCTGATCAGAGAGAGTCTTTGAGATCAAGCTGAAGACAATTCTTTTAAATGAGACTACTACTCTGCTTTCTCAAATACTCAAGTTAAGATCTTCTACATTCCTATATTGGCTAACCGATGAGATAATCTACATAATAACATCCCCCCGCTGTGTATTGCTACTGAATCAATAGAACTCTCAATCTACACAAAAGCAACACCAGCATGTATCAAGCAGATAGAACCAGCACCCTCATAATGAGTTTCTCAACTGTTGTAAAGAGTTGTGTGATAATCTCGTAATTTCAGTCCTGGAGTCCCCAATTGTTCCAGGTTTTGCATCCTAACAATAAATGTGTATAATTTAAACCAGTCTTTCTTCTACATAAATTGAAATATACTGCACAGGAATACAATGGTTTGAATTTAATGGATGATAATGCAGATGATTTTTCCATAATAGAACATGTACTTTTCATTTTAGTTATTGAAATTACCACTTCACAATGCCAGATTTGAGAAGATATCCAATGAGGACTTGAAAACTGTGCTTTTACACACTTTGTCGCAGTTACTAAACATGCCTCAATGCTCAGATAGGATTCAAAACATTGGAATTTATAACTATAGTTCTGCCCGTGCCCCCCCCCCCCCAAAAAAAAAAAAAACCCAAAAAACTCAACTTATAATTCTTGAAAAAAGTTGTAAATTTGTAGCAGATATTTTAATGCCTTTTACACTGAATTTTCACGCAAGCAAATTTTCGTAGCTAGGTTTATTTTGTCATAATGCCAGCTTCCATAGTCCAGTCTGTTACCAGTGGTTATGCCCACAACGGCAAGTAGTTTGAAGTAAAAGGATTGGTTTAGCAAATCACACCAGTTAGTACTAAGGCCCTTACAAAAGCTGCTGGAGGGGGAAGGATGGTTGTTTAGAATTATATTCTATTTGGCCCACTGGATGGAAAATCCCTACAATGTATGCTGCTTGAAGCCCTGCCAAAGGTCCAGTGTTTCCTTCAGATGCCTTATCCCATTAGAGGTAAGAAATCATTTAGTCTGTACCTGCCAGATCTTAGCTCTCTCTGAAAGAAATTTACCTTAAAGCAGAGTTGGAACACTAAAACTTCTCTACAGATCAAAACAATGCAGAAAAAAACAGGGAAAAACAGAGGATTTGCTTTAAAACAATACAACTGATCCAAACCAAAACACTAATGTAGATATATCCACTGAAGCACCACTGTTATTTTTTTTCTTCATCCGTGCAGAAAGCAATTAATGAATAATGACCTTGACAGAGCAGTAACTGTAAGCCATTGCTAAGCTGAAGGTCCCGTGTAGTAGCATTAAAAATTTCACACCACTTCTGCTCAACTAGTCTGTCCAATATGATTAATCAGGACACACCATCATGAGAAATAATAACATTCTATGTATTCAATGTAAGAGGTATATGCTGTATGATTTTTTTTCCCGTATTTTCTAATGCTGTCAATATCCTTGAAAATATAGATGTCTGTTAGCTATAACCAATGATACAGTTTTCAGGAAAATAGAGGAAGATTTCAGAAACAAACTAATTTTGAGGTGAGCAACTAGTGGAAAACACAAATTAACACATAGTTCTGTAAGACTAATTTGTAAACCTTGGATAGGTTATTCTCATTCCTGTTTCTCTGAAGGCATTTAAAGGTATACAAATGTAGCAATGCAGTGCTAGATTTCATTGAGAAAGTAGATTATTACAGGCTTAATGTCATATCTGGAATCAGAGCAGCTCCTTGTCCCATAATCTTATACTTCACACAGAGTGGGCTGAAATGTCCTCTCTGTCTTAAATATGTGATGTGGTCATATCCTCACGAAATGCTGCAAGTCATTAAATCCAGTGAGAAGAGGGACCCTCTTCTGACTAACGTCATGGCAAGCTGAATGTCAATATTCCTCTTGCACTACTCAAAATCACTCTACTCTTGGCCTTTTTAAAATCATGCAATTAAGAAAAAAGGCTGTTATTAATGAATAGCAATGTTGTTTCTAAAATGCATGTCTCTATGGTCAGTTTTTGAACTTTTCCAGTCTTATTCTCCCTCAGACATATGTTTGTTCTCCTTATCTCAGTAAGTGTGGAGGTGTGGTTTGGGAGGGGCATTTGCTTTGTTGGTGGTTTTTGTTTGTTTGCTTTTTTAAAATCAGATTAGTACAACTATAGTAGGATATGATTTTGTAGGATATCTTGAATTAATAAAGAATGAATATGGTTTAGGCAGAGTGCAATCAAACAACTTAACAGACAGCCATGAACAGGATAAAATAAATTTGCAAAATTTCACCCCAAAATTGTAAATACCTTTGGTACTAGCATATTTAAAACTTATAACATTATAATCCCTGTCACCTTTAAGATAGACAGTAAAACATATCACTGAACTTTGCAATTGTAAACAAATATCCCCTATATAAAACCAGGATTCCCTGGGGAAAAAGATCATTAATTTCAGAAAAAAAATATTTTTTGCCATTGCTATAAATTGTTTAGGATTATTATTTTATTTTTATTTATTTTACTACAAGTTGTGGAGATACTATTGTCGTAAACCTAAGATAGTGAATGATCTTCATCACTGCCAAATAAAATAACAAAATAAAGCTTTTGTAGCAAACCTTAAATATTAGTTGATATGAACTCCAGCTGGAATCTTCGCACCTCCATCCTGGTAAGAACTTTAACCAGATGGTAAAGGGAATATGTTTAACACTTATATGGAAGTAATGATGAGTTCAGTCATACAGCAGACTGAAATAAGATCTTATCTGTAACAGAATATTTCCCCCCATCCCCCAAAGTTCATAACTGAAATAATATATTCAGGTTATATAGAAAAATAATTAAGAATAGCTACTTTGTGCCCAGCACATTAAATTGCTAAATTTTTCAACAGCCAGAGCTGAATTACTAGTGTATGCTGAGACATGAGTCGTATGAGAAAGCAAGCTCAATTGCCAAATAAAGTATTAAAATGAAAGGGGGGGAGGAAATCTGTCAGGGAAAAAAAATTACATGAAGGGAGACCAAATAGCAGTATATTGTTATATCCTTTGAACGTGCAATTTGCAGATTGATTTTCCTGCTCTCTCTTCATACTGGACGTACAGATTATGCTGAAATCTAGTAAAATTTGTTTGTACATGTGCCAAAGTTAATTGAGAACTTGAGTCAAATGCCTGCCCCTGTTCTAACAAGTGAGAAAATAGCTCTGCAGGGCATTTCTTTGTAAACACATCCAACTGATTTTGCAGCTATGCATTTTAAGAATGTAGGCATGCAGGATGAGTCTTCCTCACTGATTCAGTTTGTTCTTGTAACATGACCTAATTTGTGCATCTTTAGCCTTCTGTGATAAGCAGGAATGTCACACATCTCTTATATTTCTCTCATCTCCGTGCTATCAGTGCTGTTTGGTGATGTTTTCTTGGGTGTTTTTGTTGTTGTTGGTTGGATGGTGTTTTTTTTGTTTGGGTTTTTGTTGTTGTTGTTGTTGTTTTTAAATACACACTGTCCCTATTTCCTGCTTATGTTTGGCAAGCCCATGGCCATTTCCGCAGCAGAAGATGGAATTATTGAAAACCCTTTCCACCTCTAACACTCAACAACAAACATTCCTCAAATGCCACCCATAGTCTGCTTGATTGACAGATGTACCACCTCTGGAGCAAAACTCACCACTCCTGTTCCTCAGTTATCTCTCTTTATTTGGAGCAGTTGACTTTCTCCCTCCAGATACTTGTCAACATTTATGGAAGATGTTTTAACTGGCACCCTGTCAGCTGATATATCTAAAACAGGAAGGCTGACTAGTTGTGAAAGATGTGACTCCCAACCCAAGCAAGACTTAAAGCACTGGAAACGGAAACAAATCCCTTAAGAGCATATGTTAGCCTACTTAAAATGAAGTTTTTGTGACATCCTTTTAATTGCAACCATATGACACCTACTTGTAAGCCAGAGGCACTGAATATGAGTGAAAAGTCTCATGTGAAGTACTAAGCTTTGAGTTTTCACAGGTACTTTCTACACAAATGAGTAGTTTCACTTACATCACAAAAATAAACAAAACCTCAAAAGTTTTTTTCCAGCAGTTCTATAGAGTGGACATATATACAAGTCATTCCTGTCATAAACTCAGAAAATATCGGCCAGCAACCAGATTTTTAAAAAGATATCATTAGTAGAATGTTTGTTTTGTGAATAAATTGGATTGGTGGGACCAGGGTTAAGCATACAAGATTCAGACACAAGGAGGCAATGTGATTAACTACTTTTAAGAAGTATAACATGTACGGCATTCCAAAATATTTTGTCTCTAATGCTAGCCTTAGCCGTTCACATGTTAAAGTAGTATTACCCTTAATATTCCCCTGGATACCAGTGAAGTTAGTCCATGTTTAATTCGGAATAAATGAGAACTTATTCACATCTAGACTCTCAAACCTTCTTTCCTGTTTTTCTTCTCTTTAAAACATTTGACACAAGTTTCAACTGAAGAATGTTTTTGTTTTTGTTTTGGTTTGGTTTGGTTTGGTTTGGTTTGTTTTTTTCACCATCTCCATTCCTCTTTCACCTATTTCTATATCCAAACATACTTGAAGGGATGTAGACAATGGTTACCTGACTGATTCAATTTGTAATAAGATATGAAGCTCCAGAATGGTTTACATTTGCACATCTTTCTTACACTGTGTGGGGTAGGAATGAAAGTTAGCTTTATGTGACAGTGTTGTGAGAAATCAGAGACTGAGATGACATGCTGAGATACATAATTTCAGCAAAGTATGATTAATTTCAAAAAAAGATTGTAAATTCATACAGTCTTAATTTTAAAACAGTATAAATAATATCAAAGTATCAAATAGGAAATACTAGAGGGAACAGAGCTAAGATATAAAGAATGAATTAAAATTAAAAGCTGTGTATGCTAGATTAATCTCACTAGAGCTGCCTGAGTTTAGCTGTGGTTATAATTTGGTCCCTGATTCAGGAAAGAACTAAAACGTGTTTAAATCTATCTCTATTTAGAGAAGCACTTTAGCACATGCTCATCTTCAAACATATGCCTTAAGAGCCATTGACTTCTGTGAAACTTAAGCACGAGCTTAAAAATGTAATCATGTAATTAAAAATCTATATTGAATAGAGATGCTTCCCTGAAAGGGGGCCTGTGCCATGTACCTGCAAGCAGTTCAATTAAGAGAAGTCTAGAAATTAGAGAGTAACATTGAAATGGTATTGGTAGCTGGATGCCTAAAAGCAGGATAGAAAAGAAAATAACAGCTACTTAAGCAGAATATATGGCATATTCAGGTGTCATATTCCTGCCTGATTTCATTCATCAGTTAGTATAGAGAGAAATAAAATGATTCTCCCACTTCTGTTGCCATGTTGAAGACCCTGATTACACAATGGTTTCCTAATGCCTCTCAGGAAAGAAGGAACATGGCAAAAGAATTATCTTCCTCCTCTACCAAGCCGGATAAAGTTTTGAAATCTCCCATGTCTCAGGGATCCAAAAAGAGCTGCCAGTTTGAACAGCACAAAGCTGGTGAAGATTATAAAAAAAAAAAAAAAAAGACCAGTGGCTTTGAGAACATTAAAGGTAGGGAAGAAAATTTAGAAAGAGATGGCTAGCCAGTCATGATGAGTATTTTTGTTTTGGGGCTGACACTGAGAACAACAGAAGACCCTGAGACTAACCCTGTCTCATACTGAAGCTGTATATGAGATCCACTGAAGGCTAATGGATTCATCCTCTACGCAGTAGAAGGAAATGAACTGCCAAGACACAAATGATTTGCCTAAAGTGGTACTGAAAATCTATGTGAAGAAGGAAATTGAATGTATACCAACAGAATCCCAGGTTAGTTACAATGACTGAATCATTTTTCATAGGAAAAAATAAAAAGGATTTGTAAAAATAAGACAAAATTATTATTTTTTTTTTAATTAGAGAAAAAACAGACATCAAAGTTTTTACCAAGTGACTGAAATAAACTGAATCGGTAAGTCTATATAGACATGCAAATATTGGAAACCAAAAGCAAAGAAAAATACTAAAAAACATGTAAAGAACTAGAGACATTAAATGCAATATTCAAAGTAAAAATATAAATAAAAATAGACAGTTAAAAATTAGACTTTTACACAGTAATGGCTTCGCAGGGTGAACTGAACAATTTAGAAGATAAATTGTGTGTATACTTTCTAGAGAGCACTTTTGAAATATATGGAAAAGATGATCAGACTGAATGTCAGAAAACATATTTACAACTCTGAATTAAAATTAAAGATAAATGCAGAAAATTGATGTTTGGATAAAATATTTTGTGCAGCTTACACTGCCAAACATTAACATTCTGGTCATGAGCTGCTCTGTGTGGATTAATACACAAAGGTATGACTAACAGCGGAAGAGTACGTTAGTTTTCAATAAGATTCATCTCACCTAACCTTATATGTGTAACAGTAACATCAGGTAGTACATAGGCACTGCAGAGAAACCACTACCTTCAAATGGCAGTTCCTTCCTTTCCAAACTGATTTTCAAAGACAGGAACCCTCAATTTCACCTAAGGTGGTTTTCTTTTGATGTTAGAAGGATCCTGACTAGATTAATCTTAGGTGACAAATATTTACATGACCAGAGTTAGATGAGATGCATCTCACACTGTTGTAGAAAAAGTACCTTAGAAAACCTAAATGTTTTGGATATTTTTGCATTGTAGTCAGTCATTTAGTTGATTAGTTTAGGCCAGATGATAGCTAAATTATAACTAATGCTCAACAAGGAACATGGCATGTTTTTGTAGGAAGGCAGATTAAAACATGTCAGCAAAACCTGCTAGAAAAGCTGTCTAGAAATGCTTTTCAGTATCAAAATAACTTAGAAATATAATTTATTTGCAGAAATAGATATTGTTACTGCAGAAACTTATATTGTTCCCCTGTCCAGGATCTGGTGACTAGACGTATAACAGCAGCACTTCAGGCATTAATGAAATATAACAAGGGAAATTGTAGAGTCTTGCATCTGGGTAGAAACAACCCCAGGTTCCAGTATAAGTTGGGGAATGACCTATTAGAGAGCAGTGTAGGGGACAGGGACCTGGGGGTCCTAGTGGACAGCAGGATGACCATGAGCCAGCACTGTGCCCTTGTGGCCAAGAAGGCCAATGGCATCTTGGGGTTTATTAGAAGGGGGGTGGTTAGTAGGTCGAGAGAGGTTCTCCTTCCCCTCTACTCTGCCCTGGTGAGACCACATCTGGAATATTGTGTCCAGTTCTGGGCCCCTCAGTTCAAGAAGGGCAGGTAACTGCGCGAGAGAGTCTAGTGCAGGGCAACAAAGATGATCAAGGGAGTGGAACATCTCCCTTATGAGGAAAGGCTGAGGAATCTGGGTCTCTGTAGTTTGGAGAGGACTGAGGGGTGACCTCATTAATGTTTATAAATATATAAAAGGTGAGTGTCACGAGGATGGAACCAGGTTCTTCTCAGTGACAACCAGGTAAGATGAGGGGTAATGGGTACGAACTGGAACACAAGAAATTCCACTTAAATTTGAGAAGAAACTTCTCAGTGAGGGTAACAGAACACTGGAACAGGCTGCCCAGGTGAGTTGTGGAGTCTCCTACTCTGAAGACATTCAAAACCCCCCTGGACACATTCCTGTGTAGCCTCATCTCGGTGCTCCTGCTCTGGCAGGGGGATTGGACTAGATGATTTTTGAGGTGCCTTCCAATCCCTAACATTCTCTGATTCTGTGATTCTGTGATCTAAGAGCAAGTACAGTGAGAGGAGAGTGCATCTTTAGGTAGCTCTCCATACCTAAAATCTGACTCACTCTCTGCAGGTACTATCTTCTGTTATGAAACAGCAAGCTAGCAGTTAATAAACTTCCAGTGAGGCACCTGACAAGGTGTGAAGTGATAGTATGAATCTAAGCCTAATTGTATAGACAATCCTATCTGTAAACAACCTCTAATCCACTAAGATGCTTTGCTGAAAATAGGCTGACCACAAACTTAATTTTCCTCTCTAAAAATGTTACTTCTTCAGCACCTCATTTCCTGAATAAATGAGAATGCACTTTCTCAATACTGTCTTGCGAGAATTGCTACTGCAAAACTTACTTTCTGTAAGCGATTTTGCAAGGAAGGAGCAATTTTTCATGAGAATCACATAATTAGCTAACAGTGTCCTTAGACATGGATTGTTTTAAAACTCATATTTTATTTTTCTTTATATGTTAACCAAATTCTAAATTTTACAGTTAGAAACGTTTTCTCACCTCAGGCTTTATCTGCAAATCAAGTCAAATCTGAACTAATCTATGGTGAAAATCAGAAACAGAACAACTTCATTGAATTAGGGCAGAACGCTGAAGTAGATCATCTGGTCCACACCCATTTGCTATGATACTGTAAATTGATTATGCACAAAAGTTTCAGATTAGACGTTTTCCTATTTTAACAGAAGAATTTTGTTAAAGCAGATACAGGGAAAGAAAACCATATAATCCAGAAGTGTTCATTTAAAGTATCTAATCAAAAATAGCCCTTAACTTCAAATATAGTAACATCCTCAATATGAAGCAGGTGAGAAATGAACATCGATATTTAAGGAAAGGCTTATGATATTTTCAGTTGGCTCACAGACATGATTTGAAACCAGTGTAATTAATTGTCAGCATTTACAAATTACTTCCATTGTCTTTTGCTACTATTCACATCATCTTTTCCTTATAATTAAAGGATCAGCAACACCCATTTGGTGTCTTGCACAGAAAGCAAAATTTTCATAATGAAGAGCAAAGTTTTGCAGGTTTTTTTTTTAATTCTTCCTACCCACAATAGAGACATGGCCTAAAGCATCACACAGATTGAAGTAGTCTTAATTAGTTTAGTTTTGAATTAATTTAATTGTTAGCTTTCAGCCTAATAAGCTGTTCAAATAAAAAATTCTTAGCTATCAAATGAAGTAAATATCTCTCTGCAACATATTATTGGCAAATTCTGGTCAGTGAAAGTCTGAAATATGCTATGTGTACAGCTTTTTTGGTAGAAAGGAGAACCTTGGCTACTATCCTGCCTACTCACACCCATGTATTTGCTCAAACACAAAAGTAAATGAGGTATACAAATTGAGAAGTTTATAGACAAAATGAACCATGTCTTGGAGATGGAATTAATCTTAAATTAGTAAGACCTAATGAGATTAACACAGAGAAGACAGAAACTCTTTTTCTATTACCAAATACTTCCACTCTAAAAACGTTCCAGGGAAGTATCAACCATATTCCCTCATTTCACTACATTCCGAAGGTCTCCTCAAAAGAAATTCACACTGATACTAATCCACCTAAAATACTGTAATGTATTCATCATCCCATATATTCCCAACTGTATTGCTTTTTAATCTGCTTCTTCTAATTATTTTCACCCTTTTGCTCTCTCATCTCTCCTCCTAAAATCTCTGGCAATCAATAACGTTTTACATAGAACACTAAAAATATGTGACTTAATGAAGAACCTGTCCTCCAGTAGTTAATCTGCTTTACCATTTGGCTTTCACTTGAAGGTAGAGATCTTCTCTCTGATGCTTAAAACACAATTTTAAAAGAATAAAAAGGAACTTTCATTTTCCCCTGCTGGAAAATGTCACTGAAACTGTACAAAGCACTTACGATACATGAACATTTAGCTATAAATAATCCATACCTGAGTGCAGCAGGCATTTTTTACAAAATTTTGGAAACACTGATTTCCACTGCTTAGGCTCTTTAGTATTTGTAAAATTACTTCTCAACACTTACTGATTCACAAGAACTTAAAATTCAAAGCACTACTAAGTAATAATAAAACATGTCTGAAACTTGTCAGAACTTTTTTTACTAATATAAAAAGAAAAATAAGGTAAAAATCAGTCTGCAACATATTACTGGCAAATTCATACAATATATAACTACCTGCAATGATAGAAAAATTGTAACATGTCTTGTTACCTAAAATCAGGAAGGGCAGGATTTAGTAGCAGATATTTTGAAGAATTGCCCATTGAATTGTTCTTCTAACTTCTTTCTGAATCAGTTATTGCTGCAGCTGTTCTGGGTACATTCTTATATTTTGCTTTTCTTGGTTATATATAAGCACTTCCAGTGAAGTCCTAGTCACTGCAAGTAACATCCATCATGTGTTGTTTGCTTTGGCGTGATGATGCTTCCTCACTATGCCCCTGTTACTCACATTCAATCCTTTTATCTGGTCTTAGATTACACAGTACTTTTGGGCAGAAACTGTGTGAATGCTCATTATAACAAGGCTTCTGAGCACTTCTCTTTCCAATGATGTCTTCTGGAGGCTTATGGAAATAGTTCTTCAAAACATCATAGATAACCACATGTTCTCCACAGCTTACTATTTATTTTTCTATTGAACTGCATTTAAAAATCATATAAAACCAAAAGAAAACAGTATGCATATTACATGGAAAAAAAAAAAAAAAAAAGTAGATGTCTGAAATAAACAGTAGCCATAACGAGGCTTCTGAAGGGCTCTAGGTTTAAAGTGGAAATTTACATGAACATGCTCACTTTTTATGTTACCCTCTTACACATGTCAACAGATACAGTGAAATTAGTATGCAAATAGTTATCACACATGATCACAGACCATACACTATTTAAACAGCAGTTAAAAAAAGCAATCACTTACTGGAAAAAATGGTAGACCCCTCAGAGGTCTGAGAAGTAGTGGTTACTTTGTACTGGTAAGGTGTAACGAGATTACAGAAAAAACCTCAAATAAATCACGTTTTGGAAAAAGACTTAGAAACCAGTGTATGAAAACTGCATTTAGAGTTGTCCTAAAGCCAATGCATGGAACTAGGAGATTATTAGGGATCTACTAATAATGCTTTGTAAATAATAGTTTATTTCTCTCAAAGCCTAGTGAAAAAATCTGGAAAACAGTCTGCATTACTCCAATGTTACATTCTTCAAGGTTTACACAGGGTTAATTTATGGTTAGCTTATATTCAAAAAATAGAGTGTTAGTGAGAGGACCATACAGTTTTACAAAAGAGTTAAATCATATGAAACTCCCTCCTTCTCCAGACATTCACAAGTGCTTCAGAAGTTGTTGCAAAGCAATATTAATAGTTCTATGAGTAATTGCTGCTGGAGGGAGACTGAAAATGGACCTTCCTGGGAACAAAACTGTAAATGATGTTACATTCTTTCTCTCTGTAGAAGCAAAAAATGGTTAGATATTAAAAATATATTTCCCAAGAAAGCTGAATTACACAAAAATAGAAATACTAATTCAAAATGTGATTCTGGGCTACATTTTTAACTCCTCTTTATAGGAATGATTATGGAAATAACTTTGCTGAAAAGCCCCAAGGAGAAAGTAGAGAACAAAATCATGTGTTTAAATGAAAATTGATTTAAAAATGAAATATTGGAATTGTTGTCATTCAACACTTTGGCAATATAATAATATTTTATAAAGGTTTCTCAGAACCTCTTGTAAAGGAATAATCCATCTCTGACTCATACAACAGTTGTTACCCCATAGAGCTCAGATGTAAGTATACTACACTCCTTTCCTTTCTGTTTTCTGTCACCAGGAAACAATTTAATTATACCCAGATTTAAGATCTGATCAGTGTGCAATCTCTGTTTTTCCTTTATATAATAACATGGCTACAACTCAAGTATACATCTTCTGTTGCAATTAATCTAAACATGTTCAAATAAATAAGAGAGCAAACAAAAATAGAACTTGCAGGTAAAGAATGAAACATGGTCTCTGACATTTACCCACTTTATAGTGTGATATTAAAATAAAACATAATCTCCTGATATGCATGTGCTTTACTGACATAGTTTACCACATGGTTATACAACTACTATATATCAATATTTCACTCATGTGCTAGTCTCCTACTACTAGATTAAGGACATGAATTAACATAGTAATAACTAGTTCAAATCCTTTTCAGGTGAAATACTCAGACAGTAATATTCCTAGAACAAAATTGTTCACAAAGTTCAACATGGAACATACATTGGTGAGGAAAAGGTGACTGGTTCGTATTTAGAAAAGACTTGATCCAGAAGAAACTGAGGAAAAACAAAAAAAAATAATAGCATATATTGTTAAAAATACCTAGTTTTGGTAAAGATCCTCATGTAGAAAACTTTGTCATATCAATAGATCCATCTATCTGACCCTGCTAGATACAAGTAGCTCAAAACAGTGAAAATAAATGACCAAAACCCCCAAAGACCTCCAGAATAATGAAAAAAATATATTCTAGACAAACAAAAATGAAGGAATAAAAGATCTTCACTGGAACATTTTTGATACAGAAAAGACAGCAGAACAAGCCTCTAAGGCTATATCTTAAATATCCTGGAACTATTCTCTGGTGACAAGATCACCAACATAGAAAAGCTTGTGCTGCTGCTATTAAATCTTTTGCTCTCTAAAACAATCAGGTTAGGACAAGGCATGTCTGAACTGCCTACTGGGAATGGTCTCTGGTCTGCTCTGACCACTGGACTGTGCCCAGGAGCTACTTGGAAGAATCTCATTTGGCCTGGACCAAATCCATGTGAGGGACAAATCTCACCATTTAACAATGTAGACGATTTTGTTCCAGTGGCTGGAAACATTCATTGGAGCTGGTTTATTTAGTATAAATATAGCCTATGTTTTCACTAGAGAGCTGCTATTGATAGTCAAGTCATGTGGTAGATATTTCAATTTATGAATGACAGTATAGAGCCTTAATCTAAAACACAGATCTCTTAGGGAAGCATTGAACAAATTTAACTTCTTATAGAGCAATAGCTCTTTACAGAATACAATCAGGAAAATGCACTTAAAGCCTATACTAATACAAAACGCAAAAAAAAATTAACCTTTGCAGATTTCTTAAATTATACAGTGAAAAATATATAATATTTAAATACTACATTAAGTAATTTATTATATCAACTTTATCATTAAAATAATCAACTTTTATGTAGGAATATGCATTTAATTCTGAATTAAATTTCCTAAGCTGTACATTTTTAGAAATGAAGAAAAACCGCTCTAACTTCAGAGGCCATCACTTTAAGGTATAAAGTGACACACTGACATCAGCATTATCAAATATAGCAAAGATACCAACTTGTCTGTATTCACAGGCTAGTCGGTAGGCTTGTCAGACATGTCTGAAGTAAAATATATTTAAGTACAAATTTTATGGATTATTAAAAACACTTCTTAGACTTCTATTTATGAAAGAATTTATGATAAAAAAAAAAAAACATTACTAGAACTAGAGTCTGTGAACACTCTTTTTTTCTTATTTATAAGGAAACTTCCAAGCTGATGAAAATTCAGGAACAAGAATCTGATGAGAGTAACATACTCAACTCTGCAACAGGAACCCCTATATAAATAACAAAACCACAAAGCTAAAAAAAAAAAAAAAGGGTCAAAATCTGGAAAATCTCATTCCTCTTCTTCACTTTCCACAAGACAAAACAGGGAAAAAAAAAATAAAAGCAAAACAAAACAAAACCACACACAGTAAAAACAAAACAACAGAAAACCCACCCAAACAAACTCAATCTAAGCTTACTTGCATATAAAAAATAATTCCTTTGTTTGAAAAATAAAATATGCTATTTACATTAAAAACAAAAAAGTGAAAACAACCTTTCTTACTGTTCACAGAATAAAGAAAAGTAACAAGTCCTTGACCAAATTGTCCTCTTGTAGCTGTTCTATAGGACAAGCAGAAATTCTGTTTTGACCTGTTTTGACTTCCAGAAAATAAATGGGACAGCAAATGTTCAATCAAAGTGATTACATTACCTGAGGCTTTCCCCTCAAATCTGCAGCTGCTAGCTGGAAAGCAGTAAAATGAGGTCATGAAGATCAACACAATGGCTGCCAGAGCTATAGAGGCACTCCTGGATGTTCCTCCACTGGCAAAGTACTTGAACTGGCAAATATCTTGATCAGATATTTTAATACCAGCAAATAAAATTTGTTTTTGCTTGTTGCTAACTAGACCTACTCTGGATATTTAAGTCATGGTAGAAAGCAAGTCCTGGGCACAGCACATCTACTGAACAAAAGAATCAAGCAGTCAGAGTGTTCAAGTTGCGAGGGATCTTAGGAAGTCTCTAGTCCATCCTTGTGCTCAAAGCATTATCAAAAATTGCTCAAGGATTAACCCAGTCAGGAGAACCTTTAGGGATGGAAACTGCTGAGAACTCCAGGCAGCCTGTTCCTGCTCTTGATTGTCTTCATGTTGAAAAGTTTCTCCTTCTATCCATACATACTCACTACCAAAAATGAAGAGATAGTTATACACTTTTTTGCTTAGTACATCTAGTGGCACTAGTGTGCATGAAGAGAAACCGTATATCATATGAACTGCGTATATGGTGTGACATCTCTTGCAGCGGGACAGGAGCTGCTCAGGCTCCATGTGCTCATGTCTTGAGATTTTGCACAAGAAAAAATTGTCCCTTGTTGAAAATTAAGAGTATTTTAAAATGCATAAATACGCTTCACTCAGCGATCCAATGTACCATTATCTGCAACTGCTAGTGCTGTTACTTTTAGGATATATCATTGTATTTATAAATCAATATTTTGTTCTGCATAATTGGTCAGCTCTCAAAAAAATACAGCAAACATGACCTCGTGCTAGTCATCATGCTCTCTTTAAGGTTATGTAAAGAAAATAGTAAGCAACTTACTCTAATCTACCAAATTATTAAGAGTTTAAGAACAAGAGGAGATATTTCACTTTGTCAGATGAGAATACACAAGGATGTTGAGGTAAGATCCCAGTTTTATTTGTAGTTGATGCTTAAAATGAAGTTTTCAAATTTTCTAGACATTAAAAGTTATTCTTGGAAAGAGAGGCTGGCTGCTCAGTTGTGCTTTTTAAGTTCTTTGTAGATGACAAAAAGACCTTGTCAGCAACTAAATACTACTTTCAAGTATTTTAGCATGTACTAAAACTTTTTATGATACAGCTTCTAAATTAGAGAAATTTGATCATGTACGTGCTCAGGTTTCTGGCATCACTGAAAGATTACCTGAAAACAGAGAACCAATGACAACTAATTTGGTTATAAACATAACTTTTATCTAAAAACACCCCAGGGCAAAGCAGAAGAAAATGAAAAAGAATTGTAAAGACACAATCATGTTCAATTAACTGACTTCAAGTCTTGCTTTCAGGAGATAAAGTTATTACATCCTGTTTCATTTACTTTTTTCCCTGGAGAAGAAAAAAAAAAAAAGGAAGAAAAAAGAAAAAGAAAATAAATTTTTAAAGATTTGTAGAACCTATAGGAATGGCAAAGTTTGGGGGAAAAAAAAAGTTTAATTGTCTGAGGAATATACTGTAGTTCAAAAATACTAGATTGTGTGTTTGCATGCTTCAGAAATCTTGTTAAGAAATAGTCTAATGTTTTATCTTAAATTCCCCGTTTTTTGAATTTCTTAAAAACTTTTTGAAATTACTTAGTTCATTCCCACATCAAATATATATATATATAAGTTGTTTAAACAGACTTGAATAGATTTTAGAAGTTCATTAAATATTATTTCTGCTAAGGCTGAGATTTAAATCAATTTCAAACATATGCATGAAGAGTTATGAACTTAAGTTCAGAAAGTAAAGATGCAATGAAATACATTAGTAGTTATAATATGCACCACTTAATACTAATTCAAAGCTAAAAATAATTGAGAGCAGTGAGAATTGTGAGAGTGGTATAAATGTATATGTAAGAGAAAAAAATACACTAAATGGTAACTGAACTGTTTTTTTTTCTTCATTATTCCTTAGAATATAACATTTTTTCCGTAGTTAAAATTGTTGCTGAAAGATGGTTGTCAAGTACTTCCATACAAAGGGACCTAAAAAGAAGACTGATTGATTACAATTAAACATTTTAAAGGAACTAAGTGGTATGGTTAGGGTACTATTTTAATTTTCATCACCACATTAGGTGTCAAATTATTACTTAATTATAAAACACATGTGTCAGGTTTCTCTGAGCACTATCACCGGTCAAATATCAAGAGTAGATCACTGAAAACTAAAAAATATACCTTTTTTTAAGGAGCCAGCAACTTTAATTAAACTGTATAATATTCTGACTAGTTATATTTTATGTCACCTTCATGCTAAGCAGGACAGGGTCTGCAACAAGAGACTGAAGAAGGATAAGGAAATTTTGTTCTTTATTCACATGCATCTCCCCAGCTACAGAGTTAGCACATGTTCATAGCACAAAACTCTCTTTCCTCTGAACTGAAGTTAGCCCTTCTACAGTTCCAGCAAGTAGGGTTGTTCAAGACATTGATATGCCAGTTGCAGAAAACTATAGAGAAGATAAAATGCCATGTAAAACCATGAAATGTGCTTTCCTGTCCTTCAGATCTGCACTAGACTCACCACCGACCTGAGGTGAAGCATGAAAATAGGTCCATATTTCCCCACCTCATTTCTAGCCTTGTAAACCAGAGATAGTGCAGTGTCCTGTTATATAAAACACATTAAAAGAAAGAAACAAACTGGAAAACTCCAGTGATCCACATTGTAACATTTCCTTGTGGTCCTCAGATTATGACCTTAGACTTTCCCCAGTGACATGTCAATACACAAGCTTTTAGGCATGGTGAAGGCTGGGAAGGCCATTCCTGTTCTAGCCTGCTACTAGGCGAAACTGGAAACAAAATTTGTACCAGTGCCAAAACTGTCAATACTGTTCACTTATAGAAACCAGCAACTAAATTCAAGGTCAGCTGTAGAAATGTATTTCTTCTAAATAGAACTGTATTTCTTCTATATAGAGAGAAAAGGCTGAATGAGGAAATAATGTGAAATCTGTCAAAATGAAGCACATTTACCAGCCAGATGTTACCTAAAGAAGTCATTCTGTATGCCAGCTAAAAATTAACTCTTCATTTCCAAGCCACAGGGACATTTTTTTTTTTTTTTAATTTCTCTATGCTGAATATTTTAGAGTTGGAAATCACCTGCTTACAGTGACAATGTTCCTAAAACTGCTAAGGATGTGATTATTCACTGTTTTAAAATGAAGAAACACATACTCACCCAATAGCAGTCTGGCAGTCTTACTCTGTATTATGGTACAAGAACCTTATGTTACGTTATGTTGCCTGTTCATGATATATAAAGGGAAATGGAGAATTTGTTTTTCATACAAGTTACTGAACTAGTAATATCTGACTGCCCTTCAGGGTCTGTTTGCACAAAAAAACAACAACATGACAGCAACAACAACAACAAGAAGCTTTAACAATAACCACTCTGAAATAATCCACTTTAATCTGGATAAACGATTGGCATAGGCTAACAGAGGTACCATGGGTTTACCATGTTTTCAGTAGTATGACAGATGATGGATACTTCAAATTCACATGCATGGACTGGCAAAGAGAGCCCAGAATTAAAGACACTAAAGTAATAAGATTAAATTAGATACTGTCAGATATAAAAAACTAAATCTATCAAACCCCTGACAAACATGTATTTTAAATAGAAGCAAATGCTTTATGGTTTATAAGACAACTGAAATGAAATTCATTATAACAAAACTAAACATCCATATCTGATTTAATCACCCTAGGTTCCTCTTATAATGAATGAAAAATAGTTTTATCTAACATATAATTTATTTCTACCTAAAGAAGCCACCTAGATTAGGTCAAACGAATTATGCCTGAAAATGAACACCTTTCTCTTAAATGTAAAGGTCTGATACAGATATGCATACTGTAGATTTCTGAAGGTAGGCAAGATGAATCCCAGTTAACATGACTAGTTAAGACATCAGTTCATCAGTTATTTAAATCCAGTATGTTGAAATGATTTTGTCCTATTTTGTTTAGCTGTATCTAATGGTGCTTAAAAAAACAACAACAAAAAATTAATTTGAGAATTCTTACTCCTCTCACTTCTCCTTGAGAATGAATTTTTGCTACACAAACCTTTGACTAACTGTCTTACGTGTCAGTGTTTTAAAACTGCTGAAGTTCCAAACTACCATCTAGCTTCCACTTTAAAATTGCAGTAAATTAAACAACAGCTCTTAAGTTGTCTCTAAGTGGCTATAATTAAATCTTCTCTCCTAATGATGTCGTCCGTTCCAAGGACAAATTCAGTATGGTAAGAGGTAAAGGAAAGGAGAATTATAACAAAATCCTATGGCTTGGCATACAGCCATGTGTAAAGGACATACATTAGCACTTTAACAGTTTCTGCAGGAGTTGTAGGAAAAGAGTCAGTTGGGAGAGGGTACAGATGAAACACAGTTAAAGACACAGCCATCTTTTCTTATTCTGGCCTTCCATACCCCTTCAATTATTTTTTATCTTGTAAATAAATTCTTGCTTTTTCAGACAAAGCTTAACCAAATTGTATTTTATATACTTTATTCTCAAGTAGTGTATAGCCATGATAACAGACCAGAGGTACTCAACATTAGTTTGTATGTCCAAATCCAGGTATTAAAAGATTCCCTGAGATTCCTCTACTTTTCTTGGAAGCTTTTGTCCTTTACCCTTGTTAAATTAGTTGTTGTCAAGGAATTTACAAAGCCTTCTTTTATTAACATGCCTAGGTTAGCAATAGATTATAACAGATAGGAAAGTGAGTTTTAACAGTGTGTGCGAATGGAATATCATATTCTGAGATGATTTTGCCCCAAACCAGAGACCCCTAAAGAGGAAATTATCAACGAAAAGCTTTACATGAAATTACCATCAATCAGATTAAACAATAATAAGACAATTGCAAAGGGACATTTGAGAAATGGAGTTAGTTTTACTAGAAGAACAAAGAATCGTGACTTTTGTGATGGCAGAGACACCTTGGAATGGAAAACTGGTAACAGTGCAGCAGTCGAACCCCAATAGGACACTGCCAGAAGTAAATCTACCATCATCCTGACCTTCTTGTGGGCCTAATTTGGTCTCCTCCCCATGTGACAGCACAAGCACCTGCACTTCACCTACAGGGATGTCACTGCAAGGCTGCCACATGCTGGGGCCCAGCCCTCAGAGTACCTATGTGAACCCAATGGACCATTTGCACCAGCAACAGGTAGCACTGAGCAGCATGGGTACAGGTCACATATAAAGCCAGCACACTTGCAATCCGACCAAGAGATGGGTATCGAGAGGGGAACCTGCATCCATAGATGAGATGGGGTGTGCACAAAATCATGTGGTTGTGCATCTGCAGTTAGAGCTTTCTGGGGTTACTGGAGGTTAGTTAGAAATGTGTAGGGGTTTGATCACATTTTGCAGGTGTTCAGTATTACGCTTTACCCATTGCATTGCTGATGTTGATCCCAAATGTATAGTTCACAAATTAGCTCATTAATTAGGTATAATTCAAAAATTGATCACAGAATCAAGAGTGGTTAGGGTTGGAAGTGACTGCTGAAGATCATCTAGTCCAACCCACCTGCTAAAGCAGGTTCACCAGAGCAGATTGCACAGGAATGTGTCCAGGAGGGTCTTGAATGTCTCTAGAGAAGGAGATTCCAAGGCCTCTCTGGGCAGCCTGTTCCAGTGTTCAAAGTAAAGAAGTTTCTGCTCATATTCAGATGGAACCTCCTATGCTTCAGTCTGTGCCTATTGCCCCTCATCCTATCCTTGGGCACCTCTGAAAGGAGTCTGGTCCAACCCCCTTGACATCCACCCTTGAGATATTTATAAGCATTGATGAGATCCCCTCTCAGCCTTCTCTTTACCAGGCTGACCTTGCTCTCTCAGTTTTTCCTAGGTGCTCTAGGCCCCTAATCACCTTTGGAGCTCACAGCTGGACTGCCTCCTGTAATTCCTTGTCCTTCTGAAACTGGGAAGCCCAGTTAAATCACTTTGATCTCAATTTGAGTAAACCCAAGTGATCTGAGTAATTCCTCCTTGCCACATTTGTTGCACTTGCAGCTAAGAATAATTACAGTTCTGATAAAAACCTCTAATTAATTCCCATCTACCTAACTTTTGCCCAATGAGGTCACACAAGATGGCAGATTTGAAAACTAGATCATCAACAACATGCAGCTTTTTGAAAATTTTGTTTAGAAAATGACTCAAAAGTCTGACAAGAAATGGAGAGAACTTCTACTGGACAGCAGTACTGAGCAAGTACTAAACCAATTCAGTTTTCACAGTATTGAAATATGCAGATAATTTTTGTTTATATGTGCACTTTAAGATAAATAATTTTGTTTATATTGCAGTGAATAATTGTTCTCTCTCAAAGATCATCAATACAAAGAACAAACACAACATCAAAAGTCATTGCTGCATTGCTGTGGAAGCCGATTGAGTGGTCTAACAATAAGGATTCTCAGCATTATTTTGAGTTGATTAACTGAGGTATTTTGAGGCAATATTTTTTTTTTTTTTTCTTCCCCATATGATACTCACATTTATGCAAAAGTACTTATGAATTGTAACTGTGATGATGATTTTTACAATGTCTTCTCATCTAACCTAACCTCTGTTTGATGTTATGAGACATGATTTTAAAGATAAAAAGTGATATCAAATATAAAAGTAATAGAATATGCGACTATTCTAGTATGTCAAAGTCTAAGAATAGTAGTGATATTGTTGTCACCTGAGATGTGTGTAAAAAAAGTTTGCCTTTTTCTTCCATCAATCTCAAAACCAAAATTCTCCCTCTAAACTTTGTCTTACCTAATATCTAGTGAAAATGCAATAATGTTGCTTCACAGACAATTTTATGCCATAATGAGTTGGTTCAATTTATAATGGATTATATAGAAAAATAAACAAAAATAACAATAATAATAATATTATGTATGTTTAAATATTTCAAAACTTCAAAAATTTTCTTTAAGAAGTTTTGTTAATTTTCTAAACTTTTTTCCCCCCTTGAAGAGCTTGTCAAAATCAGTCTGATGTTGACAAAAATGGTTTAGTTGAAATGTCAGATTTCAAATTTGGCTTCTTTCCTTTCTCGAGTAGAAGGTAGAGAATAATTATTTCTCTTTTTCTCATGTACAGACATTTGCCAGTGCTTAGATGCTATGGGGAATGACGGCAATGTAATTTTGGACAATGTTTTTTTCATAAACCTCTGCCAGTTTATCCCCCTATATCTGACGTTGTAGCCAGGGAGTTTATTCTGAATGCAGAAGTTAGTCTACAGACTTGGCCATCACATATTTCAGGCAAAATAATCTCTGCTACAGGTAGTACAACTACAATTTACACCTTGAAACATTTTCAAGTATTAAAATGCACCGTTTTTACCCCTAGATTTTACCTCCTAGAATTAGTGTCTGTCTGGCAGGTGGAAGTAAGCTCTCATAAGGTACAAACTGAGCAAGTAGATATACAGCTGCAAATTTGAGGGTTGTTATGTGAAGACAATGTTGGTATTTATTTTATCTAGCTTTAAATGTATACAAGGTATACAGAAACTTTTCTGACTTTTTTTTTTTTCTATTTTTTTAAGAAGTAAATGACTAGAATGACTAGGTAAATACTTTTGGGGAAGGTGAGTGGAGTCACTGCAGTGTAATGATAGAAAGAAATATATCTAAGAACAGAGAAGCTGCTGTGTTATTTTGGTACCTTTACTTCTAGCTATTTTCAAACATGAATTGGACTTTCTAACACTAATTGGAGTATCGACTGACCATATAAATACTTGCCCCCATTGTTCTAGTCTCACAAATTAACTAGTGAGCTCCTCCAGTTATCTAAATAAGGTGCTGATTGATTGTGTGGAAATAATTAATCAAGCCAGAGCTGATATGATCTCCAGCCATGTCAGAACTTTCTTTTCTCATTATGCTTACCTAGAGCAGAATTTAAATTTACAGCCTGTGGCAAGAGACTTCGTTTTTTGAGAGGTTTCTACAAGTCAAATTACAAGGAGGAAGTCAGATTTCATTGTAATAAGACTTTAAATTAGTCCAATTACATTTTAGTTCGTTCAAACAGTCTTGTTTCAAATATTGTTCTGCCTATCTGGCAGCATTTAATAGAAGCCAACATTGAGTTTAGAGCACTGGGGAATAATATGCCGACTTTCCTGTCTTGAATCACTGGAAGCAGGAGTCCTTAGTGGACAGGCACTTAAATGCATGTAATGCAGAAACTGAAATGCTGTTACAACTGTATTTATCCTTAACAACAAGTAGACATAGTAAGCAATACAGTGCCCTTTGATGCAGCAACTCATTTATCATGAACAAGCTTACTCTCCTTCACCCTTCACCCTTCACACACACACACACACACGCTTAAAAAAAGAAAAAGATATTTTTAACCAAAAAAGGAGGAGTATCTTACACTATTATATTGTTCAGCAAGGTACATTACACTCTCAGTGATCATATAAAGTCCCCAGTCTTCTGTGCAGGAAAGCACAGCAGAAGTGATCTTCTAAATCATCAAATCTAGACTACTGCAATAACTACAGAGCTTATCCTCTCAACACACTGGAAATGGGACAAGAGGAGAAAGCTTTTAGCAAAACTGTCATAATCTTATGACAACGCAAGTAGGCTGAGAGCTAACCCAGCCACTCCTGCAGTGTAGAAGCATCTGCTTTCTCTCCTAGTTACATAATACAAGAAGTCTAGAGGCATGAGATTCCAAACTATACTAATATTAACTGTTCACCCAAACAGCTGTGAATTTCTGCTACACCCAGAAACACGAATAGAATAGAATAGAATAGAATAGAATAGAATAGAATAGAATAGAATAGAATAGAATAGAATAGAATAGAATAGAATAGAATAGAATAGAATAGAATAGAACCTCCACTGATGAAAACAAAGCAAAAAGCAAATTTTGATACATAATTATAAATAGTTCCTAAATATGTACACCTAGTTAACATTCCCTCATACAAGTTTGGTAGTGAATCCCAGGCCATAGAGCATTTTCTACTTCAGAGATGGCAGAAACAAAGGCTCTGTTTTAATTGCATATGAATCATCTTTAAGCTGATTTTTACACTGTTAAAAGAACACAATTAACAGCTTTCCTTCAGCACACAACAGAAAATTTATTCTTTTACCCTTTGAATTCAGAAAACATGTATTTGTAGTAAGGAGAAAAAAGCTGGATTCTGTACCTTCAGATATATTCCTATGTGAATATATCTGCAAAGTGTTTGACATTAAAACATAATTACAGCAAGGAACTGTCACACAGAGTATTTGAAAGAAATGCACTTAGTTTATAATGATATATCTTTAACAGCCTTTTAAGATCTTCACCAAAAGGAACAGAACACAAATCTTCAACATTGCCGAACTGGGAAAATAAATGGTCATCTTGTTTCACTCATAAACGAGCACTGTTGTCAGTGAACCATTATGGAGAAATATATTGCCTTATTTCCAGAGGTACACCATTATCAAATGCTACCAGATGCTCATCTCAATTTTCAATGTCATATTTGAATACTCTAATGATGCCAGCTAGTTTCCTACATAACAAAAAAACAGGGGTTCTTCACCTCAAAGCTGCTCATCCCAGAATACATTCCAATTTTGCACGCAGCTCCATTTCCATTCTGAATGCAAAATTTCTTCAAAATAGACCATGACTTACTGAAGGGTTTGTTAGCTGCTGCAGAATCTTGTTCTGGTAGTTCTCCATAGCTTAGTTCCCAAGAAAGAGATAAATATCTGAAATGCAACCTCAATGGTTATACCAGCAGTATTGAGTTTATAATGAATATATTAAATTATGTTTTAGTCATAGTACAGAATTTTAATAAAGTATGTTCAAGAAGAATGAGTAAACAAACAAAAAAACCCAAGCAAACTTAAAGTAGTATAAAAAATACTTATGTATTTATTTAAAACAAGCTTATTTTGAACACATTATAGCAAATTTTATATACATATATAGGCATACTTCCAACTCTACAGTCTTAAGTTATGGTTTATATTTTAAAACAGCTAATCAGCTTCAGCCTCTGCTTGCAGCTTGCATGTATTTTAAACCAGGCTTGAATAAAGTAAAAGTTCCTAACACATTTGAAAGCCATGCAGTGCATAGCTGTGTTTATCTAAGTGGATCAAGCCATGAGTCAGAATTTGAATGACCATTTGGTATCATAAATAATTAAAGGAATGCCATGAAATAATTTATTACAAATGGATTTTTAAAAGGGAGTCACTAAGTGCATATGAGTTCCTTGCTAGGAGATCTCAGTGCTTCAATCACTGAATTCAAATACCATTACTGAGATCCTGCTGAGAGACCAACACAGGTACTTTTTGAACAGCCTGTTTGTTTGCTTCCATCTCTATTGTTACTGTGCAAGTATTCATTGTGCTGTAGAAAATATGTGACTACTCAAAAGGCAGCTAGAAATAATGAGCTGAAAAGGTTTTTTAAAGCCACGTTTGAAATTGCAACTTCACTCCGTATCAGATAATAAAACATTTTATCCACAATATAATATAATGTAGTTTACAATTCATTTATAGAGCGAGCCTAAATCTAAGCCTAGCAATAGAGGCCTTGATAAACATACTTCAAATTGTATCTTGACTTGCTGCACTTACATGGAACATGTCCTTTTCAAATTCACAGATCTCTCTCCTGTCCAGGCACAAGGCAGCCCAGTGTTTCACTGCTCTTAGCAGAACCACAGTCAGACGCAGAGGGACTCCTACTTTACGTAAATCCCTGTATAACAGCCACGATCTTCATCACATTTTAATCAAGGGTTTGTCAACATTTTCATTCTTGCCATGGTGTTATTACTCATAAAGAATCACTCTGGTCTAGAAATAGCACTTAATGTTTTAGAAATGAAAAAGATAACTATATACCACTTAAAAAAAAAATCTTCAAGATTTTTTTAAGATCTAAGTACACTGAAGGTAAGAGATACAATCAGTTCAAAACTTCATCATCTTCCACAAGAAGAAGCTACAGTTTTCGCCGCATGTATGGTTTCTTTAAATTACCACTACGGTTTATTTTAAGAATTTTTCTGGATCCGAAAATGGCTGTCATCTTCCTTTTGTTATCCAAACAAAGTAAATGTTTCAAGCACATCTATGTCAATAAGAATTGTCAGTTTCACTCACATGTTTCACTGTCTTCATAAGAACAAGCAACTTATTTCACAACACCTGGCACAGACATTAATATTCAGGTTCAATGCTTCAAGCCAGTGTTGCATGGCAATAAGTTTATGTGTATTCTTTGATGCCAGAATTTATGTATGTTCTATATTTGAGTGACCATGCTCATGACTTCATGAGTGGCCTGCAGCAACCTATAAAAAACAGAATTAATTTGCAGAATAATTAATCATATACTGTATAGAAATGCATTTTAAGAGTTCAGCCTTGCCAACAAATACCAGCATGCATACAAATATTCTTGCTTCAAGTCCCATGGTATTTGCATAATTGTTTCTGAGAGCTCAGAGCTAGTCTGGACATTCAGAAAACGTATTTGTTATATTAGTGAGGAACTAGAGAGCCTCTTAAGGTTTCTGATAGAAGTCATATTTACATTCAACAGATTCTCTTTTAATCACAGAATTTGACTTTCCTTCATAGCATCCCTATTTTTTCATCTTCATTTCTTCATACTATATGGGTTATTTTGACTTGAGGCATTCAGGGAAGCAAAGAGCACTGGTTGTGCATATGGGGACATACAACCACAAAAGTATGCTCTGGTGCTTCTATTTCTATTAGATTCATGGGATTTCCATTTTTTGCCCCGAGCTCACAGACCAAGATTACGTATGAGTGCTAGAACAAATTCTGTAAGGGTAGCCTGTGGTAATCACTTCGACAGAGTTTCTGTTAAAATAAAAATTTGGAGAATTCATATAAAAAAGTTGCTTACAGATGCCCTAAAGATAATGCCACTGTGACATATGGACAAATAGGAATGGGAATGACAGAAAAATGCCTTATTTTGGACAATCTTATCAGTAGATTCAGACAAACAAAACACAATACTAATAAAAATAAAGCATGTTTTTAGATTTGAAATATTATAAAATTTTAGTCTTGTGCTCAGAAGCAGGTAAAACAACAGCCTATCACTATCGTGATATATGTATAATATTATCTCAGTAAGAGGGAATTTGAACTGTAAATTATAACATTAAATAAATAAAATTAATTTGCTTTACCCACTGAAACCATATGTGCAAAATAAATTAGAGCTAAATGGGGTGATTAGATAATGTGGTGATGAAGGTTAAGCATGAATCTAGAATGAAAAACTATCAGTAATATATAGCTCACTGAATATTTTTAAATGTTTTTAAATTGAATAACCTTACATAAATATGTGTTATTTAAGTATTTAAATAATTAAATCTATATGTCTGTGTGGAAGAGACTTTTTCTATTTGCTTGATCTTTCAAACACTGGAATTGATCAAGTAGTTTTATATTTTTATTGTTTTGATTTAGAGAATGTAGTAAAAAATCAGTAATTCATAATAATGTTGATGAAAAAAAAGTTAATGAAAATGTTAATGGCACCGACACTAACAAAAAATGATAAGTTCTTTCAGCACTAAAGCTAGACACTAGACAAAGCTCATTCAGTTTAGAGGATACAATAGAAGTATTTACAGTGACAAAATAACAGCACATTTGTAATTTGTTGCATAAGTAAAAATGAGAACTTTATTAATGCATTGAGCACACGATATGGATGGAAAGAACTCATTGCAAATAAGCTTTAAATAACTCTTTTGCAAACTACCATGAAACATAGTGTGTTGAGTTAATGCTATTTATGTTAAAAGGTCTCATACTGTATTATTTGAAAAAAAAAAAAAGGAAAAAGCATGTTTTGTGAAAATTTCAATGCTAAGAAAATGAAGCAACAATGTTGAGACAAAATGATAATGTATTTCCAAAATAAGGTTAGAACTCAAGTTACTGTTCTGCCAGATGAGAAACAAGTGCTTAAGAGTTAAAGCTATGGAGGCAAGAATAAATGTTCTTTAGAATAATGATTTGCCATCAGTTTGTCTCAACTATGAACTTCTGTATGTTTTATTTGCAATACCTTCAACATTAATTAAATGGTAAAGGCCCACATATTAGAAAGTGAACATGCAATTTTGTTTCTGTTTTCTGACATGCAAATCCAACCTGTTACTACAGAGGTGGCCCATGATATAACTTCTAGTTCCTTCTCTGCTTCTACTTGGTGTAGCTTTTTGTCCTCTGGCTGTTCAGGTGGGTCCATGTTTCCCTGTAACCTGAAGCAGAGCTGCAGGACAAACCAGTCTGTCCATCCCAGCTGGCACCAGCTGGCTAAATAAAGGCCTGATTAAGACAAGTCATCTTGCATACACAGTTGTTGTCTCGGATCTGCCTTGGATCAGCAGTCCAGCTACTTCATACTAAGTATGCCAAAACTTTCTTTTGAAGTTAAAAAAAATCCAGTATTGCGAATCTTTAAAAATGACTGCAGATTTTTCTGTTGTGCTTTGTATTGATAAACTGTATATGCCAGTGTAATTTGATTTAACCATTAAAATTCATTCTCTTAATTTAAGTATTTGAAAGTTATCATTATTTGTAAAAGTATTGTTGATTGACATGGTTTTTCTATTTATTAAATTTTCGTAATGGATAGTGCCCAGATGTCACTATTCATGTTGTTATAAACGAGTTCCTATGACGGCTGACATGCTGTGAAAAATGTAATATGTTAAACTCATCTACACTAAAATGCTTCATTTCTAGCGCTTTAAATCAATATCATGTTTATATTTAATCATACAAAATGCACTTAAAGCATTAGAAAACCAAATTTAAAGTAAGAGAAAGACAATGCATCTAAGACTTGCCAATATTAATATCCTATCAACAAAACAAATTATAAGAAACTAAGTACAAATTGGTTTTGTAAACTACATTATTTGTGTTCACTTTCAGAACCTTCATGATTTTGTATCCTCAAGATCGTGCTATTTTGATGCAGCCATTGTACAGCAGGTGATTTATAGGCAGACCTTTTATAGATATTCTTTATAACTACTATTACAAAATGTACCTGTATCTATTCAAGACCCCTGTATATCATTGACAGCTAATAGATCAGAATAATAAATGGAAATGCTTGATCTTCTTCAATACCTAACACTCATCAGGTTTTATGCGTGTCTCATGAATTAAAATTCTTTTACAAGGGACACGAGGAACATCAACTGCAAGTGGATAGAAGGTCAAACCAATGACAAAGGAAAATCTGGATATTATTAAGGACTCCTGTTTCTATTTCCCACACTCATTTTTTTCTGTAGAAAAGTGAATTTGCCACTCTCACTGTTTATATACAAGAAAATGAGCAAGATTTATTTTCAAATTCAAACAGCAACAAAGATTCTAATTAGGTTACAAGCACAAAGTATGTATCATCAAAAAAACATGTTAGCTTGGCTGTCCAATTCTAGGCTGATTTGTTGACCTGGCATTTGGAAAATATTATTACTTTTTTTTTAACTTTTTTTTTTTTTTTTCCTGGCTGATAACTGAGCCCATCTGAAAAAGAGTTAAAGCAAAAAAAAATACATAATGCCATACTATCAGTTTTACAGTCAGTTTGTATCTCAGGATTGCACTCATATATTCTCCACTGTTTCAAAATTTCAACAATGCATCTTTCATAACAGCATTCTTACAGAACAGTGCCTGGGCCTCTCATTCAAATAAATTCAAACCAAGGCTTCCAAGGAAAACTTCTGTCCACAATTCACATGACCTACACACTCCAGTTTTAAAATAACCAAAAAAAACCACAAACAAACAAAAAACCCCACAAACAAACACAACCCAAACAAAAAAACAAAAACAAAAACAAACAACCCTGGAACAAAAAGAAACAATGTCCCTTGGAAACTGGCCATCCATTCAAATAAAAAATGAAATACACAGTCCTGCTAAAACTGAAAAGACGATGTGTAAAGCATACTAGAGGGTAAAACCTTTCTGCTAAAGCTGTGTCATACTACCAGCTGACCTTCACACTTTCACTCTCACTGTAAGGCACTATGCACAGCACAGTGTTTGAAGCACTTACAGAACTAACAGGAAAAAGGAAAAGAAGCAATTAGTATGCTCAGGCACAGCACAGGAGAAAAAAAAAAATCACACTAAAAACCACCAAAAAAAGACAACAAACAAAAACACACCCAAGCTGCTATGAAGCTATGTAAGAGCACTATGTTACAGCTCACTCTCTCCCTGCCTTCCCACTCTCAGTCCTCTCCCTTGCATATTAAACACTGGGTTCAGTAAGGGACACAGCTTTTTGGATTCTGTAATAAAGACACATCCTTTTTCCATTCCAAGTACCTTATGTAACTGTGCAAGCAATGGAAGCCAATTCCATTGCCATGCCCTCGAGCAGTGTTCATCTAGTGCACACAGCCATCGAGAAATCTGGTGCCACCTCACATGTGATCCCAGTCTCAGGAAAATATAATTCAGGACTTTGCCAAACATCACAGCCTTAACCACTTGATTATAACTTACTGACTTCATAGGGAAAAAAAAAAAAAAAAAAGTTTATTTTCATTGTGCCTGATTCCTAAGCAAACAAGTAAGCTCCCTATAGTCACACTTGATCTCTTATATGAAAGATTAAGCTTGACTCATTGCAGCCAAACAGTTTTGGTTGAGTCTCTAACAAGATTCATACAGATATTTAAAAATAAAACAGAAGCTTAAAGTGTTTCCATTTACTGGCTATCAGGGCAAAAATTTATGTATCTGGACCTCCTAACCACCTACTGCAGCATATATGCTAGCATTTCCTATTATTATTTTGTTGGAAAGTAAGCATTGTTTCCTTATGCCCTGGAAAAACAAACTAACAAACAAGCAAACTACAAACAAACAAACATTTATCCTCCCATCCACAAAGCCCTGCCCCCATTAAAAAATGTTTTCAAGTGTAGTGTCAGCAAGCAAATACAGAGCCGAAGACAAAGTTGCATTGAATGGCTTCTTAAATAGCAATTTTTCTCCACACAGAAGGGTTGTTCATGCACCAGCTTTTAAGTCTTACAAATTCTATGGTCTCTGATGTCCTCTGATTCGTGGCGTGTAATTCACAGAAGACCCCATGGCTTGGCATGAATAGTCTTTGAATGTATTTATTTTTCCTTTGTGTAATGGAAAGAAACCAATGGATTAAAAGGGCATGGTAAACAACCAAAACCAAAACCAAAACCAACCAACCAACCAAACACACACACACACAAAAAGAGAGACTGTCAAGAAGAAACCAGAAGCTCAGCATTCTCCTTAATGGCAAGACTGGTCTAGTTTGTTCACCTATGGGAAAGATGGTGTATTGCAGTAAAAATAACCAGAGCACAAGAAGCAGGCAATGTCTGCTACTGTAGCTTTTAGGGGGTAAAGCCTCATAAAGGAAAAATTATTTAATGTTTCCTGATATAAGGTGACTGAGATTTCTAGATTTGGTAGTAAGAAACCAATTTTCTCTGAGGTTGATGCAGTAATTGGCAGTAAATATTAATCATGTGTTAGTTACTATCAAATAAGTAAAATACATCCACAGATCTTTAAATTAAGGTTAAAACCGTGACTTATTTTTTGGTACTTTCAGTTACTATGCTGAGATTTTTAATGCTATTTGACTGCTAAATCCACACCAGTGCTGCTGCCCAGATTAAACATCATTTTCACTGATAAATTTGAGGCATTAGCAGACTGAAGGGGTAGGATTTCTGTCAAATAACTTCACATATCTATACTACACAGGTGTCTGAATCTGGAGACAAGTTAGGCTCCTTTATAATCATTTCAGACAAACAGACAATTCCTGGATGTGATTCATCTCATACTGCAGGGGATATCTAAACCGAGTCATGTGAATTGCTCTTTAAAAGTGCCTATTTATCTCCACTGACAATACAGAGTGTGACTGGAGGCGGACACCTACAGTTCGGAAGAAACTCATTCCATATCTTTTGCAGCAGTGCAAGATGTACCACAAATTAAGTCAGCACTGAACATTGAACCTCCCAAACATTTTTACAGCATTAAAAAAGGGGTCTGTTTGAGACTGTTGAGACACTTTAGACAAAGCTGTCATATGGTTCAGACATCTCAATACTAACATCTTTTACAAAGTCGTCTGAAGTGGTAACACCTTGCATAGCAATTTTCCTAAAGCCAGCCAAGTAGAGATATCAAAAAAATGAAGTAATAAAGTAGATAATCAGTAAAGAACAAGACTTTTTACACATATGATTCTTTTCAAGAGAATGGAATCTGAACTCCACAATCAGGTTTAGATTTTAACTTTAGTTCCTGATCAGGGGAAGGATATGAAAGCTGTAATTAAAAAAAAAAAAAAAAAAAAAAAGGCATTTTTCTTTAGTTTTTCGTTACATTGTAATGGATTTGTAAGCCAGTATTTGAAAATCATAGGTCTATTTCTGAATTGTATTAATACAAAAAAAAAAAAAAAAAAGTACAAACATTTCAATGGCAGTGTCAACTTTAAAAATAATTAAAAAAAAATCTTCACGTTGCTTTTTTTCTTTAAGTCAGCTTCGACATGGATAACATTAGACAATCATTTAAGGTATAAATACCTCATTGATGACCTGTTACACAGTACCCCAAATACTGGTCAATATCCTTAAGAGTTCACTAGGTTTTTTTATTTTCAAATTCACTTGCTCATTCTTTTCTTTTTCTTTTAAATTATTATTTCAGTTTTGTGTATAAACTGCTTTGGTTTGAAATAACTGAACCCTGGATTTCCGGAAAACAGTGGTCCAGGCACATTTGGAAAATAACCAAGTGCCACAATTTTCCCCTAAACTGCTTGCTGAGCAGGTCAGCAACTTGAGGACTGTGAGAGTGCTGAGTATGAAACTAGAAACTAGTTACTGAGAAGCTATAAATCACAACTAAAATTTAGAACTTACTGAAAAGAGAAAGAAAAAGAAGCATGTGATTCTTTTGGCACCTGAGGTGCAATAGGGACATGGTTTATAAAGGAAAAATTGTTAAAGCATTAAGACTTCTCTTCCAAGAGAAACCCAGTACTGTCATTTCTTGGTTGGTTTATAAAGTATCTGCTTTATATTTTATAAAATCGGATAAATGAAGTCAGGAAACAGTACAAACAGATATTACAGGCTTAGGTAAATACTTCAAAAGTTTCTGGTGGGAGAAATGTTAAATGAAAGGGAAAAAAAAAAGCAACTACAGCAAAGAAATGCTTATATAGTTCTAAATGTTAAGTATCGAGGTAATTTTTCAAATCACAGAAAGATATCTGAAAGCACTAGAAGTACAGCTTTATCTGGGTTTGTGTGTTTATATATATATAGATATATCTTTGTATAGAATGTAGAAAACAGTCAGTTAAATGCCAAAGACTGAATCAGCCTTAACAACAGTGATGCAATTGTTCAGTGGTGCTATAGGAATACATAGATAAGAAGAAACACAGACTATATCTGTAATGTGAAACAAATGAGTCTAGGGACCAAATTGGAGTGCTAGCCATTGTGCAGAAGTGTTTGCAGCATTCTAACCAGTTCTCACCAAGACTCAATCCCAATACAGCCCACAGGGCCATTCATGCCAGGGACCCTTCCCAAAATTCAGCAAGGATGTAACCATAGCTGTTTTGAATCCCTTTTGACTTTGCTGCTCTGTATCATCACTGTTCCAGCAAGCTAATGCTGGTAGCCTAAAAAATCCTCAGCATTCCTTAGAACCTTGTGTACCCACACTTGAAACACAACATACATGCTATAAAAATGCTGCTTTGATAGTTTGCAACACAGCTTGTGCATCAGTTCAAAATATTCTGAACTGGTAGTAGTGTCTCATATGGGAGTACCAGCCAAAGCTCTAGGGAAACCCACAGCTCAGCACTGTGTGGGGTAGACAGACAGTCTGCTCCAGAGGGACATAGTCCCAAATAATGCAGGTATGACCATGCTGTGGCACTTTCTGTGTGTAAGTAATGTATTTGCTCATATGTGAACATGTGATAGAGAATCCAGTTGTTAACAAACAGTAGTAAAATTAGTACTCTGTTTATGACCTACTACATTTACTGCATGACACAGTGGTAAAGTAAAAAAAAAAAAAAAAAAAAAAAAACCAAACAAAAAAAAAAACAAAAACCAGGCAGTAGAAACACACAAAATTTGGGGCAACTGAACCTGGATCACTAGGAAATTTTAGGTCTTTTTTTCAGACAAATAAATTAGGAGGCCTTCAAGTACTCATCCTAAGCACTGGAAAGGGCCTCGCATAGCCCCATTTTTCCATAGCCAAATTAAGATCTGCATAGTTAAATGCCTAAATTTAAGCAAGATGCTTCTGAATCCTGGAAAACTGTGAGCTTGAGAGAGCAAATGAGTGTGCATGTGTGAGAAGAAATGTAACAGAACAGCAGAGTAAGAAAAAAATTATATTTGAAATGCTGAACAATACAGTGAGGTGTTGATAGTCTGTGGAAAGAAAACAACACCCTTACAAACCTGTTAAGTGAACTACTGTGATCTTTTTTCTCAACAGGTGGTTATGAGAAAAAATATGTGTTTAGATGATAAATTGAAAACAAGAGCACCAGCACAAAGTTCATGAAATGCTGTAGGAAATTTTAAACAGTTTTTGTTCTATACACTTTTCTAATAAACTTGCTCTTCTAACTTTTGCTGGAAACCTATGAGAAATTTCAAGACTAACAGTTTTTATCCTCAGTCCCATGTATTGCCACATTATGTCTTTCCCAGCAACCTAAAAAACCCAAAAACTGAGAAAGCAAAGACCCTCAAGAAAGAGCATATATGTACAGAAGATTTTGATTTTTCAGATAATGCTTAGATTATATATCCTTCTATTTTTTATTTACTTCACGTCTTATTTAATATTAATCTGAATATAGTTCTTTTGATAGTTCTAAGAGCAATTAAACCAAAATTAAACATTATGCACCACAATTTGGCTTGCTTCCATGGGAAAAGAGGTAACAGTATTCCGCCATAGAGCATTTTAAAGGATTATGTTTCTACTTCTTAAAAAAAAATAAATAAATAAAATCTTTATGTAAATGGAGAGCCTAAGGAAATACATAAAACAACACTTCAGATTTTACCTTCACATCACTGCACAAGAAATACCAACCTTCAGAGGAGAAGGAAGGAGGAGAATCCTAGACAACTCATAAATTAAACTTCATGCCTTAAAAGCTTTGTTAAACAATAATTAAACAACAAAGCATTATACAATGAGTGTGTGTTGTGGGTGTGATGGGGAGGTGCAAGTGAAGGACAACTGCAGTAAGCACTTTCGTAGAAAACAAAAGTAAAAATAGCTGTATTCCATCCTTTGTCTCAGACACAGTGATTTGATATCAAATAAAAAATGTACAGTAACTTCTTTCCTGCAATAGTTGCTATGTGCACAAATAGATTTTCATTTTCATGTTTATCCTATTATTGCTAGAAGAAGCAACTGGCTCCCACAAAGCTGTGTTTTAAACTTACAGCTGGCTAACACTTGCACTATGAGGGGCGAGAACCCACTGCTTAAAGTTCTGTTTAACCTTTATAAACATTATCAGATACTAACTACAGGGCTTCTGATGAAGTAATGAGAATTGTAAAGCCTTAGTGGCACATTATCATTGTCATACAATATTGAGGACTTAGGGAGTTGAATGACTTTAACCTTAAATTTCTTTGAGAATTTCAAGGAAGAGCCTTTAGGCTTGATCAGCCCTCAAATGTTTCACACTTAACTTTTCTTGACTTCAAGAGAGATGCTAAGGTATGTCTAATGGAAGATCTTGCCCCTCAAAACTAGGTTTTCAGGCAGATTAAAACAGTGGTAAGCACTTTCAGATAGCTGCATACAAAGAATATACACCTTAAACAGCCAAGAACAGATTAGTGAATACGCCACCGTTAGACACTGAAAATCTATGCAAACATATTTATGAACTTGACACATCATTGAATGTATTTTATAAACTGGCATCCTATTTTGGCATTTTAGTCTATACCACTTTAAAATATACTTTTAACTTCATGGATTTATTGAATGTATTATACGCAAATAGATTTTACATTCTATTTTTATAGCCTCACTGTAACAAATCAATTTTTTTTCCAAGCACTATTTGGTCCCAATTCAATTGCTATGACTGTTGCACTTCTCAAACACTCAAACACAGACAGCAAGATCTGCTCTGAACTTTAAAATTCTAACATTCCTCAAGTAAAATTTCATTAATCACAAAGCACAGTGAAATGTGTCTCAGCTTTCCATAAATAAACAGAAATCTACTGAAAGCAGATTCTTAGAAGTAAACAGTACATGATTTTGGTAAATCTGATTCCCCTCACAGGTGATACTGTGAAGAAGTAGATCCACATGAATAATAACAAATTTAAAAAAAAAATAAAGTCCAGTATTTAGCTTGCAAAACAGTTAATTCCATATGCCAGTGTTAGTAAAAGTTTTAGTTCAGCCTTCCTTCAGAAATGTTTGCTTATAATTAGTATAACATAATTTCTGCTTTATTCAATTCAAATTCTATGTGGCATAACAAATAATATATGACACGATAGTAAGTATCCCCATTTCTACTCAAAATTAATCAACATTAAAAAACAACTAGCTAGAGCAAAAAAATAGCAAACCACATTAACACCCAATAAGAAACCATAAGCTGTTTTAGAAGAATGGCCTTAGAAAGTGGAATTCACTGATAGATTGGTTCAGAACCTTTTGCTTAGAAATCACAAGAATTTTGGTATCAATTTCTTCAGTAAGAGTAGATTTGTATTCTTTTCTATGTTTAAAGTAACAATTTAATTATTTTTGAAATCAAGCTAACTAAAGCATATAAAAATACAGATAAATCTAAATAAACAAATGTAGTGCATCTTCCTTTATCTTGTAAATGTCACCTTTTCTCTTGCAAATGTTTGAAACCTTTTAAAGAATTCCTCCTTCCAGTAAGCTGAGTTGATTGTGAGGGAGCTGAGGAGCCCTGGAAGTGGATATTTTCATGCTGCCTTCGGTCAGCTGAAGGGGAAACAGGCACTTTTGTAATTAGGTCTCTCGATACATTAAAAATTGACTGGAGAAGGTAACCTTGACTTAATATTTGTGACTAAAATACTATGCATATTTACAGTTCTGTAATTATAATTTCCTTTGGTGTTTAAACCTTGTGATGAGGACAAATGTAACTCAATTGAGTTCATGGAATACATAGTCCAGAGAAGACTTTCACCCTGTTTTATCTCAAAATATTGTCTTGTCTGTTGAGTGTACAGCCTCTACAATTCCCTTTAAAGAACATATAAAATTCCAGTTTTACAGGTCGAAAGTATAGATATATCAGTATAGATATGGCAGATTACCTATGCTCACACTTCATGTTTTTTTTTTTTTAAGGAATAAAAAAGGCATCTAGTTAAGCAGCTTAGAATGCACTGATACGAAAAATCCCTCAGAATTCAGTAATGATGTGTTCATCTTTCTGCACATCTGCTCAGATTTCAACTCACAATGAAAGACCCATAAAAATTCCAAGTCAGTGAGAGAGACACTCACACAAATGTTAAAGTGCTGCTGAATCAGTATTTCAACTACAGATTTTTTATGACTGAGGAAGTGTAGAAGCTATAGCTGCAATTTTCCTACTGGGATGCAGGAATGCATGGGAGACAAATACAATCAAGGAGACAGATCTGGCCCGTTTCCTGTAGCTTGTTATCTTGCTCTGTTCAAACCTCACAAAGAAGGAAGGGTGAACCTCACCTTCACTGATGTGAATTGAAAGTTTTGCCATTAACGTAAAAGGTTGTCATCTTTCTACCCTTTCTACCCCGTACTTATCATCTTTCTTCCCTTTTTGGTGTTAACAGTATCTTTCCAGTTAGGAAGCAAAACCTTTCTTTTTGTGTTTGAAGATGGTCTTAAGCAATAAGTCAAAGAGAGGAGATCCATACTACTCATAAATTTATGGGATCTGTTGATCTTGAAGCCAATGTATAAAACTTTAAAATGGGCAATATCTTTTACCTGTGTAGCTGTCAGGAACTAAAAATAAGAAGTTGCTATGAGGAAGAAGAAAAGACAGCTATCAGTTAGAAGAAAAAGAATAGAGGAGTGTAGAAGAAGAAAAATAAAATCCAGTAGTTTAGTTCTCAGGACAGATTTTTTAAACTACTCTGTGTTGAACCAAACAATATTTTCCTTTCCAACCTTTCTAATATTTTCCTAGAATATGGTGCCCCTCTTAAAATATTTTAATTTTTCAGTAATTTACCATGAATATTCGTAATAATTATAAATATTAAAAATAAGGCAATGTATTAAACCCTAGGCCATATTCTTTCTTGGTTGTCTAAGTAAGCCTTCACATGATATCACCAACTCCACCTTTTTCTCTTGAGGAGTGTATCTCTATGTCATCCTAAATTTATACCAAATTCACAGACTATGATTGAACTGACAGTGGCAGGTTTATAAAATGGCTACATGTACTACCAGGCAATGAGGTAGGGAATGAAATTCATAATGGCTAGATGCAAAGCCATTGAAGACATAAAAAAGTCAAGTGATCATTAGATCAAATTTTCAACATCTATTTCAATATACAGCCATAAGAGGTGTAGCACCGCTCTGGTAGTCTCAAGTTGGAAATTAGCCTAATACTGTATTTGTCCATGAAGTTTTCTTATGATCTACAGTACTGCAGTCAGGCTGGATGGAACAACTGGTGAAGGACCTTGTCGCTTTACCTTAGGTATTTTTGATGAAACAGAAGAACCCACAGAGCTTGGAAAATTGGTTCCTGGAATGACTGTGATCATATTTTTCTTTTGTTGTTTTCACCTTTCTTTATCATGCCTGAGAATTTTCATTACAGAGCATTTCTTTATACAGTGGTCAGGAGATATGAGTATTTACTGTGCAAGTAAACACAGAAATATTCTAAGAATATAATATTAACTTTGCCTTTGGTATTATTCTTATAGTGAAACAGAAAATATGTATTTAAGATATCTTTCTCCACAGACAATCTCAAAAAGAACCCAAAATCTCAGCATATATTCATTTTCACAGAATCACAGAATGTTAGGGACTGGAAGGGACCTCAAAAGATCGTCTAGTCCAATCCCCCTGCCAAAGCCGAAACACCTAGATGAAGTGTCACAGGAAGGCATCCGGGTGGGTTTTGAATGTCTCCAGAGAAGGAGACTCCACAACCTCCCTGGGCAGCCTGTTTCAGTGCTCCATCACCCTCACCATGAAGAAGTTTCTCCTCATATTTAAATGGAACCTCCTGTGTTCCAGTTTATACCCATTGTCCCTTGTCTTATCATTGGTTGTTACCGAGAAGAGCCTGGCTCCATCCTCGTGACACTCACCGTTTATATATTTATGAACACTGATGTGGTCACCCCTCAGTCTCCTCTTCTCCAAGCTAAAGAGACCCAGCGCCCTCAGCCTTTCCTCATAAGGGAGATGCTCCACTCCCTTAATCCCTGTCGTTCTTGAACGGAGGGGCCCAGAACTGGACACAACATTCCAGATGTGGTCTCACCAGGGCAGAGTAGAGGGAAAGGAGAACCTCTCTCGACCTACTAATACACCCCAGGACGCCATTGGCCTTCCTGGCCACAAGGGCACAGTGCTGACTCATGGCAGCTAATGAAGGCCAATAAATAAATAATATATAAATATCATTATAACATTTAAACTATCACACTAGAGTTCTACTGTGTTAGGTAGATTACAAGGAGGAAGCAAATGAATGATTCAAGATACACCCTATGTAAATAAACGGCTAAAGATTTGCTGAGGGACAAGGCTGAAATTATCAGCTTAATTAATTCTTCCCAATACCATCCTCCCAAACTTATTTTAAATCTGCACTGGAATGGTAAGTAAAATATATGTATGTGCAAGAACTATGGTGGGATTAATGATACATGCTTTTTCTGTAAAGAAAAGGCATTATTCAGAAAAAACAAGCTGACACAGTGAAGTAGGAAGAAGCATATCTTAAATTGCCGGAGTTGCCATAATGGGTAAAAAATGTTGAGTGAAGAACACCCACAGATAGATAATTTTTTTTTGTTTAAAATATTATTTTTCTCTGGAAATTTGTATCTGCTGATAAAGTAATTGATAATTCTTTTGAACACAGCTGTCTGATCATTAAATACCAGTGCTCAAAGATAACCAGAGCAAAATGCATTGTTGCCTTATCTGCAAGGTAAAACAGTTTGATACATGTGAAACCATATTCTACAACCCAATCTACAAATGAGAAAACTGGAATAAAATTTTTCTGAGATAAGGAGTGAAAAATTAAACCATATTCAGCAAATAGCTTTCTGTAAGCTAAATATCTTTGTTCCCCAGTTTAATCTCATGTCCTCATTCTTAATTTTTATTGCTACAGAAATCTCAGTTCATTCATAACTTTCTAGAGTAAACAAATTAATGGCTTCTAAAATAAAACCTATGTATGGTTCTTAGGACAGTTTGCTACAGGGGTCATTTGTACAAATATGACTATATCAGATTTTCTTCCTTTGCCCTACACAGTCCTCTAACATGCTTCCTACAGTTTGCATACCTGCAAGCATTCCTGCCTGTGTTCGGGCCACATGAGAGGCCACCCTCATCCCCTCTTTTGTGCCTTAAAATTTTCATGCTGAGGACTGTGTTACACCCTTTGTAGTAGACACCCTGAATTGAGAAAGCACACAAGAAGTGATTGCTTTCTCTCAGGGTGACACAGACAGAGAACCAGGGCCATGTGCTATGTAGCATGGATGTGGTGAGTCTGGTTTGAGAGGAGGTAGCCCTGAGTGATGCTCTGCACATGAACCATTCTGCACTACTTGGCATGGGATCAGCACCTTGGGGTGGGTGCAGGTGCAGTCAATTGCTAAAAATGAACTCGAGGTGAAAGTAACACTAGAAAGCACGGCAGCTGGTACCAGCTTTCTGCTACCTGCTCTCTTCCTAGTACTACCATGAAAGTCTTAAATCTCCCTTGAAATTCTGGAGATTATTTCCTGTTTAGGTACTCACGCTTGTACTCAACATCATTGTAATCAACACCTCAGCTTCATGCACTTAGAGAAACAAAACAAAAATAGTACATAAAAAAAAAATAAAAAAAAAAAAGGTTTAACTTATTGCACTGCAGCTGAGATTTATAACACAAGTTGCAGGTAATTTCACCACTGTCTATATTCCAATGGTACGTGAGGAAAGTATGTCTATGAACACACACATACACAGACAAAGACAGTGTAAACTTAATCTATCTCATCCTCAAGGCATCTATAAAGTTATCAGCTGAGAGGGGCATGAAGTGTAACAGGCCTGGTTTCTCCAGGCCCATTCAGTTTTAGGAGCAGCAAATCCCATTGCTGAAGGAATGCTACACACTGTAACACACTGAAAAGAGATCCAAATTTATAATCTCAGAAACAGGTCATATAGAAATTATTACCCTGACTTTCTGTAAGAGTATGTGTAAAATTAGATGTGTAGTTAGCTATATTGGAAGAGTATCATAACAGAATTAAAAAGAAGATGAAAGCTTACACACTTCAAGTCAGACATGAGTCTGACTCCAGCCTGAATCTGCAAACAAAAACTGTCATTTTGTCATATGAGTATCCTGAGTAAATCATTCCCTTGCTCTTCCTCAATACCTCTGTGCCATTTATGGGAAAGCTTTCATCTCTCAGTGTAGACCATGGTAAAGCTCACAAAATAATTCCCAAAGTTTAAATAGAGTCTTAAGCATTATCTGGCTTTGTGCCTCTCTCTTCATCAGGGACTGCACTACGGGATATACCCCAAGGATCAGTCTCTTCTGTTACCAGCATCCCCAGGACAGTGACCACAATCAGCATTAACAGAAACACTTTTTCCTGGTCCACTTTAGGCAGGAAAGCTGTGTGTCCTGACCACAAGTCTGTTGCCCAGTATCTGCAACACTATTTCTCACAGATAATGAGTCACACAGAATAAACTAAAGGAAATGAGGATCAATAGCAAAAAGGAAACACAACAACCAGAAAATAAACCATATGAAGATACAGTAAATGATCCAGTGTTGTTTTCCAAACATGAAACTCTGGGGACATGATCAGTCTCTTCAAATACTTTCAGGATAATGACATAAAAGAACAAGGGATTTATTTAGTCTAGAAAATGGTAAGGACAGGGGGCACTGGCCAAAAGCAAAGAACAGAGAAGTGGTGGCAGTAAATAAGAAAAAGGTCTTAACTCTAAGATCAATTGGTTGCAGAAATAGGCTCCTTAAGGGCATTTGGTCAAGGCACTGTCATTGCAGAAGGTACAATGAAAGCTAGATAAATCATTAGTTGGAATGATGTGACATGGTTCTGCAAGCAGCTGAGTAGCTGACCAGTCTGATGTTTTCTAGCATTATTATTGCACAAACAGTATCATACATACAGCTCTCTTGCCCCTAGGTTTCACATTTTCATAGTAACACAGGTCTAAAAAAGACCAAAGATGGGAGAAACAATATTAATTTCAATATCCAGCTGTTTCTGATTTGAACATCTCAAGAAGTAACTGTTAAATTTTTAGCATCTCATTTAGATACTTCTGAGTCTCTAATTTTACACCAACATTTTATACATAAGACTTTAAATATTTCTCAACATCAGCTAGATTGATGTTTACCACAAATCTCATTGTTTAAAAGTAACTTTTTGGAGCATGCCTTTTTTTTTTTAAATAAGAAAGGGGAAGGAAGTCTGAATCCTTTAAATTCCTGAATACCTTGTGTGAATTCCTTATCTAAAAGAAGACCATCACAAAATTCCTTCAAGACTACCAAGACCAGGATTTCATTAAATTCCATTCCAGCTCCCATGAGCACACAGATTAAAATGATAGAATTAAATAAACAAAAATCCAGATTGTGTAATGCTATGAATTTATGCTCACAGTAATAGCTAAACCTATTATGATTGATAAGCTAAAATAGATCTAAACAACATTTAAGTACTATGCTGTTTTACAGAATGAAAGTGTAATTTCAAATGCACTTTCCTGGTTACAGTGATAGGAAATGACAGAGAATAGGCATTAAATGAACCTGTCCATATGCCATTGTCAGATAACAGGAAAGGTAACACAACTGCCTGCACTGTAGCTGCATTATGTTATTATGAGAGCAAAGCTTTTTTACAGGCTTGAGAAAGTCTGATACCAGCAGCTAATAACTAGCAGTACAATATTGAAATACAACTGGGCTAGCTAAGATCATGGTAGAAGACCATGTTTGGGGATTTTTTGCAAAGATGATAGATGAGTTTTGCTTTCTTTCTGCTAAATATGTGGAGCTACACTGCCTTCAGAGCAACATTTTCTTTTCTACTTTTCTCACTGCAGTGTCCAGAATATAACAAGAACCAATTTTTACTCCTCTCAGATATAATATTATGATGACTTCTCAAGAACAAAGTCACTTAGGAAGACCTGGAAAATAATTACCCCAAAACTTGTGCTCCTATATTCATTATATTAAATACTCTTTACTAAATGAAAACTCATTTTCTTCCTTACGCTCTTTGAGGGGAAGCTGCAAACACGTGTCCTGCTCTTTAATCTTGCATCAGATTTCAATATTTCTGTCTTTATATGATCCAGATACTGCAGGGATAAAACATTAACCTTGTGTCATATGAAGCATTTGTTAAAATCTGTTTTCCTAAATACATTTTAGAAATGTAATAAAAGTAAATGTTAACAAAACCGTATGACACCTAGTTACTGAAAAAGAGTAATGTATTCTGGATATGGTAAACTTGTGACTTCAGAATGATAATTCTGTGAAATTAAAAATGTTATTGAAAAGTAATTTTACTAAGCATTCTTGTTTCTATTTTGTGGTGGGTTTACCTTAAAAAGAATGTGTACTTAGAAAGTGAGTTAGGATTGGTGATTCTAATTAGTGCTTACTATATAGCATGTGGGGGTTTTTTCAGGTACAGTGACCAGGAGAAAAACAGTATTGTATACAGTAGATATTCTAAAGAATGTTTTTTTGTTTCAAGATAAAGAGCCCAAATTAGCTTCTATTATCTGCTCTGTGTTGCCTGACACTTCCTCCAATATGTGTACAGGTCTGACTACCACTGAAGAAAGGCCGTAGTGAAAACGTTATTCACAGTGTTAAGTAATTTGGACAGATGTACACCAGAGAGATTACAGTGCACAAGGTTACCAGCCCACAGGGTCTGTAGTCCACCAGTTTTCCCATGGACTTAATATTTTAAGGAACATGTTGTGGCTACTGCAGTTTTGTTAGGAAGGAAGCATGAAGAGGCTTATTAGAGGAAGGAGAGGTGGAATAATGAAATAAATACAGGCAGAAATGATAACCAGGAGCAAGAAGACAAAAGTTCATGGAGTCTTGGAACTGCCAAGACTTTGGAATATTGCCTAGATGTATGATTTCTTTTGCAAGCTTGGTAAGGAGCTCCACTTGAAGTATTTCATAGTTATTATGAGGAGAGGAGAGGAGAGGAGAGGAGAGGAGAGGAGAGGAGAGGAGAGGAGAGGAGAGGAGAGGAGAGGAGAGGAGAGGAGAGGAGAGGAGAGGAGAGGAGAGGAGAGGAGAGGAGAGGAGAGGAGAGGAGAGGAGAGGAGAGGAGAGGAGAGGAGAGGAGAGGAGAGAGGAGATCTGGTGTAAAAGCAATCACTTGCCACCTCCCAGGTATGGACAGACGCCCAACCAGTTCCCAAGCAAAAGATGGTTACAACTTGCACTCTCCTCTTTTATTACTGAGCAACACATTATATGGTATGGAGTATCTCTGGTTAGTTCAGGTTATCTGCATGGTTGTCAAATCTCAATCCATTGTGCACACCCCAGTCTATTCCACCTGGGAGCAGAGTGAGATGCAAAGTTGGCCTTGATGCATATTCAGCAAAAGCTAGAACACTAGTTTCTTATCAGTATTGTTTTGGTCAGAAATTTAAAACACAGCAACATATGAACCACTATGAAGACAATTAACTCCATTCTAGCCAGACTGAGTACAAATACATAATATTAAAAGTTAATAACAGGTAAATTAATTTAAGGCAGAAAAACATTGTTGGGCGTTTCCCTTCAACATTAACACAGTTTCCATTTAAAACAGGGATTTCAAGTTTATATTTTACAAATTTTCCATCCACATTCAGATTTTAAAACAGCTGAATTCAGACTCAGGTTTAACCTTTTTTGTGGTTCTGAGAGGTGGGGAGGCAAAGAAAAACCCTTTAGACACAGAAGAGCTTTAGCAAGAAAAAGTTTCTAAGTTAAATTTTTATAGATTAATAAATCACTGAAACAACTGCAGTTTAATATATTAATCTTAGCAATCATGCCTGCTAGCCTCCTTTTATGATTGCTTTAAACTGTATACAGAATGATACGCTCATTGTGAAGGTTCTCTGATGTTGTACTGCATAAATTATCAACTTACATTGATAGCTGTCACACTGAAATAAAGATAAAGCTCTCTATATGTTAGTTAATACATTTATTAAATGAAAGTTAGAAGATTATCAACCAAACTAAAATTCTAACCTATAATTTTCATAGTTTTAAATTACATGTTAAATGTATAGTTATCAATTAAAAGCTCAATTAATTAATGTGAGGAGAATTTGAGCATTTTTTCTTTTTTGCATTTGTAGTTCTTTAATTATCAAAGAATAGGGAAAATTATCTTGCTTTTCAATTATTTTCATGTAAAAATTATGTGAAATTAACACACAATTAAAAGAGGATGAAATGAACATCTAGTTTTTCAGGACACTCATGTGGGTCCCAAGAAGATAAATTAGGGAAGTAAAAGCCAAGGTCTTTATGCCAGTGTGGAAGTTGATTATTGCTAAGTAGAACAGTAGTAAGCAATGAATAAATTAACAAAATCTGATTTTTTATTTTTTTTTTTTTTAGTTTAGTGGAATTCATAAAGAAAGTTTCTATCAAAGCTGGCAGGTCTATCTGTCTTACATGAGTGACCAGTATAGATTTATATCATATGTAATATCATGCACATTCATGTGAGTCGATAAATCAAGTCCTAGGTGTTACTTACTGTGTTTAGATCTCTACTGCCTGTCATGCAATATAACATGCTTATAATAATTTAAAGTAGTTAGTGTTTTTCCTGTATGTATACATAGCTTTAGGGGGTTGTATTTCCTAGTAGTTGTAATCTTTGGGTTTGTCCCTCAATATTTTTTCCTCAGTACAGCTGGCAGCAGCAACATGGGATGTAGAATTGTATGGGACATCTTCACTCCTTGCTTCATTTCAGCACTCCTGCTCTTTGTCATGATATGTTCAAGAAAGATAAAATTAAGCTTGTTCTTTCAGAAACACCAATTTACTAGTTTCTATCCAGAATGTTCTTGACTATCACTTTTTACATTAAGACATGACAGAGGGCCATTAACCACAGGTAAAAATAATAATTTTAAAATCTAATATAAACCCCACAAGTTTTATAGAAATCACAAGACCAGTGATAGTTATAGTGTTAGCGATTGAAAATAGTTAAAGAACACTAACTAAGGCATTATCATTTTCTCTTACAGATTTCTCTTATATTAGTTATGTTATTCCCAACTGGAGACATTGTATACATATATATACATATTTGTTGTTGTGTTTTTTTTTTTTCTCTTTTAAATCCACTTTGTGCTTCAAAATTGAGAGCATTATGAAATACAGCAGCTTACATAACTAAATGATATTGAGACAATCCAGGGGAAACATCATTATAGCAATCAGAGCTAGCAATTATGTTCTAGAATAATACTATTAAGCAGCTTGTGAGCTAAATAATGTACCTATTTATCAAGAAAACTTTTTTTAAAAAGAATATAGAAGATAGGAAGCTCAGAAAGATACAGTCATTTGGAAGATCAAGAGGAAGAAGTTCATTTAGATTAGCTTTTCACATTTCACAGATATAATATGACAACAGTTAGATACTTTGACTATTTGAGAGGCCCCACTCATAGTATCTATCAAATTTTCAAAAGTAGTAAATAGCATTATTGAATGTGTTTGTCATTTACACAGAGAAATTAATTCACTCTGTTTACTGTATCCTCCATTTAAAAAAGAGATCAGTTTCTCAGGCTGAACCTTTGTGACCCTGGATAATGAAATAGAACAGCAAAGAACTATATTCATAACCTTTAGATCCCTGAATTTATGCATCAGTGAAACATACTTTGCCAGAGAAGGAATTAAACTAGAAACTGCCTCTTAAGGAAGGGATAGAGAAATCCATTAAGTCTCAGCTGGATTCCTTGGTGTTTCAGGGAATGTCAACAAATTAGCTTTTATTATTTGTGCCTCAAACAATTACAAGCTCAGTGATGTTTAGAACAGAACTGAGAGAACTGAAAATGCAAATCACAAAAGAACAATTTAAAAGAAAATATTTAAGGTAGTGTAATTAAAATAGAATTAAAAAACACATAGCAATGCTTTAATCTAAGGCTCCTTGAGTTCAACATCTATTTCAGAAAGGGCAGCTTCATCACATTTGTGAGGAGAGGGGAAGTAAGGAAAGAAACACATTGGTGGAGGTTTTAATTCTTTCCTTTGAAAAAGCAAATTAGTGTTTAACAACTTCCTTTTGGCAACTAATTCAGAAAATTGTTAACTAAAAATATGATTAGCTTCCTTTAACTGCTGTCACACAGATTTTAAATCTGGAATTCATCTTTTCCACCCAGTTTTAAAATCAAGTCAGAGGTGTCTTCCAAATTCAAGCTGAGAACATATTTGATCATGCCTTAGAAGGCAGCATCTGCTAGTTCTGTCCTCTACCAGCACATGGTGCCAAACTTACGATCAGAAAGAAATTTTAAAAATGCACTTTGTGTATGGAAAGAGTAATTTCCACTTTCATTAGCTTTAGACTTTCCACTGTTAATTAATTTTTAATGTCTTGCCTATCTGTGTTATGAGATAGAACCAAGCATCCTAATTCACCTGTTCTGCACTGCTTGTTTCCTCTTTTTTTTAATTGTTTCCTCTTTTTGATATTCCTCTATTTTCCAAAAATAATGTTTTATTTTTAATACAGCCATTAACAGACTTGTCTTAATAAGAAAAAAAAAAAAAGAAATGGAAATATATATTGTCTAACATACTATAGTTTCAATTGACACAACATCACAACCTTCTGGTGATCCCAGGCAAATTACAATACAAAAAGACAAATGTCTGTCAAAATAGTTTCAAGTAGAATTCATTCAATGTTTTAAAGATATAGGACTCCAATATGATCTAACATATGATGAAACCAATATCTGCGGTAAGGAGAAACTAACCATTATATAATAAAATGTTAAATGCCAGCACATGAAAGAGACTAAAAGATACAGGGAAACTGCCAATTTAACATTTTAAATTTCACCACTGTTGAAGTCTAACAGGACTATTAATACTGCACTTAGAAATCACTGAAACACCATCCTGTAAAGAACAGCATCAAAAAATGTAAATATATATGATTATTTTTCTTCTTATTTATTGCTAAACTATTTGGCAAAATATAGGCTGCTGACTATGAATATAAGAACATCTAGTAGTACATAAAATATTTTAGAATTTCTATTTAAAGTGTGTGTTCAAGCTCATGTGTTTACTAAAGCATACTCAGTGACTATAACTATACATATTATCTGAACCACTTGAGCTCCACATCTCTCAAAATCAAGTTTATCATCAAGTTCATAAGAGAAGTATGCAATCAGACACTCCTTTCACTCCAGGCTAGATTATAAAATATTTGTATTTTAAGGGGAAGACAATTGTGATATTTAAAATGGCCACACAAAAATAATGGAAGGACTAGTATTTTAGCCTAATATTTCAGATACAAGTAAAATGTGTCAGTTACCCATGATTTTTCGCTGTGGACTAGTAATTGAAATGTTCTCAGAGATAGAGGTAATCTGTTTTCTAAATTGTTACTTCATCACTGATAATGCTATAAACTGTGTAAAAAGCAACAAACAAATCCTTCCATTCTTCTACAGTGCACATTAAACAAACAAACAAACAAAAAAAAACACCACAACAAACAACAACAAACAAACAAACAAAACCACTAAAAAACCTACCAAAAAAACACCAAGAAAACACACCAAATTATCACACTTGCAATGAAGAAGCTACAGGATGACTGTGTGGGAGGTTTTATCAAAGCCAGCAATATTGTGAACAAAGGTCTTATCATATACTTGCTTCTGCATCATATTAATTGGTTTCTTATTGCATTGGCCAACTCCCGTCTCCCTAATAGAATACAAAAGTGAATAATATGTAAAAACCTTGATAATACTTTAAGACTTAGTAACAATTTTCATGAGATTAGCTTCTTCATTTTCCACTAGCACAGTAAAGCACCCACATCATATACTGTCAAGTACCTTTCATATCCTATTAGTCCAAATAAAATCATTAAGACAAAAGACATGCCAAATATATGATATAAAAGTCTCACTGTTTAAGTAACTTCCTAAGTGTACAGGCTTATATTTTATTACACGAGATCACAGAAATCATTTCTACTGGCAATATTTCCCTCTTATCATTAATATGGTGATAGATTATTATGTTTCATATAACAGGCAAACAAAAGGCAGTTTTAACATCCTCTCTTCACAGTGCAGCTGCTATAATAATTCAGGTTCCTCTGAAATATCCATTGATGTACAACTATTGCACCAAGGTGTGATGGTGCCCTCAGTCCTTTTCCTCTATTTCCTGTTGGCCTACCACACTGGCATGGTATCTTAATTAACAAATATGTTGGAGCTGATACACCCACTGACAAAGGATATAAACTTTGTAGCTTTACCACTATGGTTTATTAATTTGCATAAGAATAATATTCTGAGTTGAATTAACACAAATTCAAAACGAAACAACATTTTTCTAAAATGATAGAAGCTGCTAATTTTCCTCATATAAGCACATCTCTACTAATTAAGAAAGTTGAGGGGATCTTGCCAAAGGGGGAGTTCTAATAACTGAATATGCAGGATGTATGATGTCATTCTCTAATGCAAATGGCGCAGGATGCAAATGGCCTCCCACTCTCCTGGGAGGAATGTAGTGCTGTTTACCTCAGGATCCAGCAGAGCATTGGAAGGGTGACCATAACATCGGCAAAAGTAGATGGATATGAGAAAGTTTCTACATATCAGGGCTCACTGTTTTATTACTGGAATTAGTAGTATTTTAATAAAACTGTCTATACGTGTTAGCAGCAGTGTAATTTGACTAATAATAACTTTGGTTTTATTTTGACTAGGCAGTTCAAACATTGATTAAACAATCAGTGTATTCCTGGTGCTTCACAAGGTGCATTTTCTTAGACGACACAAATTTCACAGGGGATAGTATGTGTCCACAGAAAAATTAACCGCAGAACTCCTAATGTGCTTATCATGTACACTAAATTTAGTTAGCTAAGCATAAGGACAACACAGGTACTGCTCTACCTATGAGTATATTCATGGAATGATCTCTATTAATCCTCTGACTCTGAAGACAAGACTAATATCTGCTATTATCTGCATTATCATGCAGGCCAGAAAAGGGTAAAATGAACCCAAAGACATTATGAAAAGCTACCTCTGTGGCCTGTAAATTTCCTGAAAATCTGGGAGACGTGGGAATGTGTGGATGGAGACACAGTCAGGGTTTTTACTCAGCTGTCACCCAGAAATGGCTAGCACAGCTGTGTTAGTGCAGAAAGAAGAAATAAGTCAGACATCCACAACTGGCACAGTTTACTTTCCTCTAGAAACAAGGGTAGAAAAAATGACAGCTATGGTTTTCTAAAGCACAATCTGGTCTCAGCTCTCTACTTCCAAATAGTAAGAACTGCACTTTTTTCTAGAGGCAAAATTTCACAGCAGTATTTCTTCAGCAGAAGCTGTACTAGAAGTATAGCATTGCAGATCAAACTACAAGTCTTGAAATCTGTGGCAGTGACCCATTATCTAAAGTTTCTGTTCTAAATTTATCTCTTTTTTTAGTCAGCTGTGTTAATAGTTCTTCTCTGTAGCATTCCACCCTCTGGACTGTAGCTAAAGGAGGACATATAAATCTTAATAAGCCACCTATGATTCCCTCCCTTTTAAATACATAGTATTTGCATATGAATGAAAGCAGAACTGTGCCTCCACACACATTTTAGGCATGACTTTCATTATAGTGCCCCAGATTTCCTATTTAAATAAGTTTATAGTGCCTTTGTTTCCTCCAGTTAGATTGTGTTGTTAATTTTAGGTTTAACATTTATTTTCCTAAGAAAAATGCCTTGAAGTAGAAGGTGCAACAGATACTGTATATTATTCCCTAGCAGTAATCTGGAAATAAGTGGATTATAAAACAGACTAGTACTACAGGTCCAATTCCTAAGAAGGAAATATAACAGATATGCAAACTCATACCTGTGTGTATATAAGTATGCATTTTCCTATGTGTTATGTGGTTGAATATATACATTCATAAATACCTATATGTATGTATTCCACTAATATCAGTGGTTTATTTTGATAGTGTCAAAAGACAGTATTGTATAAGTCTATTATTGCTTACATATTATTTCTGTAATGTAATCATCCTTTAAATGGAAAGCAATAGAGATACAAAAAGAACAAAAAAAAAATCAAATTGATTTTTAATAGGCCTTGTATATACACAAATTTGCCAAGAAAATAAGCAAAATAGTTAATACAGTAAGTAATTAAATGGTATAGTTTTAGCTTTAGAAACTTTTTCAAGAATTACATGTATTTCACTAGGAGAAAATTAAAGGTGCTGTGTTTCCCTAAACATGTAGTCTGAACATTTGCCTTCGGTACCACACCTTGCTCAAGTTAGTACACTTGGATACCCCAGTTATTTTCTACTGCTAATCTAATCTCTCTGTAAAGTATCGGCATCATTTTGTGGTCCCATTACAGTCTTTCCAAGGAGGTTGAGTCTCCCTGTCTGTTTCCAGATGAATAGTCACAACATTAGACCATAGAGACAACACAGATACAATAAATCTTATCTACTTGAAACAAAACTACGATGTAGGCAACAGAGCTAATCAGTCTAGTTCCCTTTATAATCAATGGAGAGAAACAGATGCTGCTGGAATGAAATTTATTTGATCTCTTAGATATCTGCTTTAGGATAAGACGAATTACACCTAGAACTGCTTTTTTCTTCTGTAGCCTGTAATCAGAGTCTAGATAGGTAGCTCAGACATAGATGTTGCCTATAAGATAAATATCATCCCTTTTTACTCTCTAAGTGTATGTACTTCATTTTTTTTGACATATTGATTTACATAAAATGAAGGATTTAGAGTGCTCACACCTGATAAAGAATAAAGGACCTGTTCCAGTGTCTATTTAATAAAAGGTTCAAGGAGGGACACTGCAATGAGACTGAGAGAAACCCAGCTCAAGAGAGTCAATAAATTGATTTGTTTTCCTTGCTCTAGAGAGCCATCTCTGAGTGTCTTCTTGGCATCATTCATGGCAATTTTGAAAAAAAGTATTACCCATTCTCTGAAGGTACAGTAGCCCTTAGAAAAGTAGCTGTTCTGAGGTAAATAGGTCTCACTTTCCTCTTGAAGAGTTTCAGACGTCTTTGTTTTATTAAATTAAAATCACAAAACTTAGAAAATCTTGAAAGACTTCACAGAGCAGAAAATTCATTACCCATTCAAATAGAAGATCAAAAAAGATTTTAAGGTAACAACAAAAAATGTGCCTCATAATGAAGTTCAATAACTGCTATGGGTTCATATTTGCCATTTAGAAAGTGAATTTCTCTCCAATCTGCAGAACTCCTTCAGCCAAACCTGTGGCAATAGAAACATGTCAAGGTATAAGTTTGTTCCTTTGAGCAAGATGGAAGTTGAAACATTGGAGTTAACTATATAACTGAGAAAAGATAAATGTATTCACTTATATTTAAGGTGACTTTGACTGCCAAAGAACAACATCAGAAGATTCTCAGTCTGGCTCTGCCTTGGCTTTGTGCCAAAAGTGAATACAGAGCCAAGCCAGCCACAGGTGCTGAACTCTAATTTGACTTTAACTTTCATGACACTCCTCACCACACTGTGATCAAAACAGTAGACCTGCCAAATCTTCAGCTGGAACCAAAAAGGTTCTTAATTGGCCACCAAGGGTGAAGTCAGTAAGAAAGAAGTCCTGTTTTGTTTCCCATTGGGAGACTGAGAGTCTGATATTATAAAGTATGATGATGAGTTCCAGAGTCCCTCTATGTTTTTGGCTTCCTATATATCAGTACTTTCTCTCATCTTCCAAATCATTAGACTAAGCAAAATATTTTCCCCTTCATTTTTATCTGCACAAAATCTAGGAGAATAACTATATTTACATAGCCAATATTAATCTGGTCAAACACACACAGAGAAAAAAAAAAAGACAAAAAGCAAACCCAGAAACAACACTCCTGGTAGCACAGCTTTAATATATTGCTATGATATATTCCCTAGCATTCTCAACAGGTTTCCATCCCAGCCTGACTTTAATCTTCTAATGTGTTCGACAGAGAAAACTATGAGGATTTGAATACTTCAACCAGAGTGGCCTGTGTTTTTTAAAATGTCACAGGGGCAATATCAGAGAAGGAGAACAATCAGAGAACCACCAAGTCACTTGGTCATTTGCGAAGATCCTCAAGTGCAAGATTCATTCACCTAGGTTAGTGTTCAAAAAGCAAGTTGAACATATGATAGTTCCTTCCAGAACTACATTTTAAACTAGTATTTGACTACCTTGAAACAGACAGGTAATTTTCTTATGTTAGCTTTTCCTCTAGCTCCTTACCATCCAGAAAACTACCTTTATTTATGTCCAGTTCCTGGATTCTGTACAGCTGATATTGTGATCTGCTAATACCTGATTTTTGGACAGCCAGTTGTAGTGGTCTCATAACAAAACACTGTTGCTCTATACCACACTAAGAATTAATGTTTATTCTTATTGAACTTTTCAGCCTCTGCCAGAAACTTTAACATAAGCTGTCCAAATATCCATCCACCTTTGACTGGGAAGATTAATAATAACCCTTTTAATCAGAATGACTCTATTGACCAGCAATGGTTTCCATGGTAATTAGGTGGTAGACAGAGCTGAAGCAGATTCAATCATTTGTAAAACAGCATTGAATTGTCCTACACTTCTAATTATAACTTAATAGAACTGACTTTTACATACTGTAGCTCAGAGGCATAAAAAGAAGACAGTTTTAACTATTGGAAAGCTTTCACAAGGAAAGAAATTGCAGTGTACTAATTGCTGGAGCTTTTGGGGATGTTTTGGGGTGGCTTTTTTTTTTTTTTTCAGGTAAGAGTGCTGCTGTGAATTAGAGGATTTTTATAAAAGGAATGAAATATTATGAAGTACAATTCAGATGCACCTGCTGTATAACACTGAGACTTTTAGTCAGTGTTTCATGTGCTAGTGGGAGTAACTCAAACTGCTGCAGGTCTTAGGATTTTTATGTCAGAATAAATCACATATCTTCCAAAACATTAGGTTTAAATGTGAGGATAGGTGATTCCAGCAGCAAGGACAAAGACAACTTCCTGTTAACATTTGTATTGTTATATTTTTCTGATTATTTCTGTTTGTTTCTTTATAGAAAAAGTCCTTGCAAAAATCCAGTATGAGATTTTTATTTGACAGTCCAGCTGGTTCCCTTGGCATAGTATTAGCCAGCATATTATAAGCATGCCAAAAGAATACTTAATCCTTATTTTAATGGCAAACCCAAGAGTTGGTTGATGCATGTTTGGAATATGAATTAAACTTGAAAAGAAGGGAGCTGAAGATTACTGTATATTCCTACATTTACCACAATTCAATTCAAATGATGATGGTACATCTACAATAAGTATTCTTGGAATCTCTAGGTAGACTTAGGAGTGAGTAAAAGGGGAAGCAGGAGGGAATAACCAACCTCTCATTACATAGAGTTTATTTTTCAGGTGAGAAAGGCATCGGATAAGGCCGAATGGAAAGAATGCATATTTGATGAGAGTCTAGAATGACAAATTCTGTGGCTTTTGTTCGAACTTGATTTTTCAGCCTATAGGTCTTGTGTATACATGTGACTGCAAGCATTCTTATTACATGAACAGCTACAGTCGTACATATCCAAAATTAGAGACTCTTCTTTGAAATTATTACCTGTACAGTAACGCATGTAGTCAATAACAACCAATGACAAAAGGTAATGATAATGCAACTTTTCCTTCTAGTAAAGACTGTAGAAGTTGCCATGAAAAGACAGAGGAAACACATGGAAATATTGAAAATCTATATTTTTTCAAGTTTGGTACCGTATATACTATAAGACTACTGAAATTCATGCCAGAGGTAACGGAGCAGGCCAGACTTTAGTCAGAAGTCAGTTTCCTAAAAATACTATCGGACGTGTAAACATGATTCTAGTTCATGGGGTAAAAAAAGTCAGTGAATGTACACCATGAACATGCTCTGAAGCTAGGAGACACCAGGTGACATGCAGAGGTTTGAGCAGCACAGCTGCAGACAGATGTTGGCAGGTGGAAGACCCCACAGCAGTATTCCTCAAGTCCCAGAGTCGAGGCTGCAGGGCTGCCAGATCCTCACTGCTCTCTGTTCTTGGAATAGGCAGCCCAAAGTCCTTGGCTTCAGTCATACTTTTCAGTACTGCAGTTGCAGTGATGATCCTTGGAGGATCAGGGAGTTCTGACTGCAGAGACAAGAATCCAAATGTGGAAATCTTCCAAATGTGATCTGAACCTCCAAGATGGTGCATCCGGAGGCTATGAGCAATTAAAGAATAATTCTGATGATTGTGGAGAAGCAAGCATTTCTACTTCAATTTTTCTGGCCTAATTTTGCCTGGAGATGAAGTCGCTATTTTCTGTTAGTTTTATTAGTTTAATGCACAAGAGATCCAGTCAAATCTGAGCACCTAAAAGTGCCTGATACTATATAAACATGGAATAAAAAATTATCATGAGAAAAACAAGGCTTTAGGACCAGGCTTATAATACAATTAGAAAGAAAAATATAAAAAAAAAAAAAGTGGAAAAAAATGCAGAAGGAAAATGAAATTAAATATTTCAGAGTACTAAAGGGTGTAAAGACTAGTGAAAGAACTATGATCTTTCACCTTCTGACAGACCATTAGTTCATGTGTGATCCAGTTCATTACTATGTCCAAACAAAACATCATTACTGACTTATGGCTATTCAACTCTTTATGAAAATTGATCTTATGGACTCAGTTCACTTCCTGATGGACAGATGTCTGCATTACAACTGACATTCTTCTTGACAGCATCAAGAAGAATGCCATGAATAGAGTACACAGAGAAAACCTATAAAGAGATTTTGATTTCTTGCAGAAAACAGTTTGTTTGTTTAGATTTTTCAATATATGATATTGAAAAACCTTTCAAAATATATTCTTTGTAGATAATAGCAGATTGACAGTAGTCTCCTTCTCAGTAGAAATGTGGAGCTCAGCAATATTTTGAGAAATACATATTGTGGCAGTTGCACACCCCCTCTCTCTCCCTTTCTCCCCCTCTTTCAGTGTGGAAGGTGCATGCACACCCTCACCCTCTTCCCCAACCCCTCCCACCTCTCCTGCTATGGGGCAATTTAATAGCTCCTTTTGTTTAACCGACTGTCTGTCAGTTAGCTAGAAGAAGGGAAGAGGCGCCAGAGAGTCGGGAAGTTTCTGGGTGCCCACAGCCAAAGTGGGGGGTGCCGAGAAGTTTCTGGGCACCCATAACCAGAGTGGGGGGAACAGAGAAACTTCTAGACTGCCCACAAACAGATCTCACACGACTATAAATGGTGTCCGCTGATGCTGCCTTTTGGAGCACAGGCCAAGTACTGCCACCGAGAGCCCTCCCGGGACTGGGACGCTGTCTAAGGTAACCTGCCGAAAGAAAAATGGAACTGCTTCATCTCTGCGTGTGAGTGAGTGATAACTTAGATATTTCCTTGCAAGATAAGTGAGTGTATTATATAATTCCTTGCTTTAATATAAGCAACCGTTTTCCTTGCAGGACTTGAGGTTGTTTTCCTCACTAGACATGTGAGTGTATTCCATGCTTAAATATAAGCACGTGTATTTTCTTTAATAATTCCTTGCCAGATTCGGGCAAGCATATATCCTTAATATAATTTCTCACTAAACGCGTGGGTTTATTTTTCCTGGAGTCAGGGACGGCTCTGGCATTGTTTTTGGTGAGCCACGTGTATGCACACTGTGGATCTCCATTATTCTTATTTGTTGTACCTCAATAATTTCCTCAAAGTTGGTATCCGAATCTGTATTTTATGTTATTGGAGTAACTGATTGTATAAACCCCGTTTCTAATTGGTTGTTTTCCTGGACTTTCCCGGACAGAATAAACGCCTGTTTTGGACCTAGTTGTCCGCCTGAAACTAACTCCAGGGTTCCTCTGTGACACATATAAAGGATAGAATTCTTCATTTAAATCACTTCCAGTGCTCAAAACTTACTTTTTTTAGATGAGCCATTTTTGCATTAGGTTAATGGTTGTTCCAGTATTTACACTATTTAATAAATGCTTTTATCCTTGTAATAGATTACTCTGAAAGCAACTCCTACTATCAAGTAATAATTACAAACAACCCTGACCTTCATCATGAGTTTTCATTAAATTCAGTATTATTCTGAACACAGCTGTGGATAGTTGTAACCCTAAGTATCTTTCTGAATAAGGGCACAGCTGGAGTAATTTGTCTAAGGTAAACTGACAAAGCTATAAGGGGAACCACTTACAGCAGACTTTAACGAAGGACATAAAGTTCAGCAAAAAAGTAGTCATATCTTTATCACTCCATTTGTTTAAGGAGGAGTACACAGAGCAAACAGCAAAGGAAATAAAATGAGTTCCAGATTTGCCTCATAATTTGCAAATGTTGGGTAATTAGCAAATTAAGTTTAATGTTGCAAGGGAAAGTACAGAAGAAGGACAAGAGTGTGGCATAATTTTAATCACATTACAGTAAGAAGACTGAAGACCTGATTCTGCATTATGGAAGACAATAGCATAACTCCATTATTTTTTACTCAGGTGAGACTGGATCCCTTAAAAACAGACGTTTCCAAAATACCTAAACAATGGCTAATAGCAGCAAAAGGAAACAGATTGTTCAGATATTGCAAATAGACTACAGCTAATAGCACCAGAAGGAAACTCAAATATATATTTATTAGTGTGAGACACAATGTACCATAAGGTATAGAAAATCTTTGAGGACATCTGGATTTGAATATTTTAGAAGTGAAGAAAATCTAGATTTATACTTTCTCCTATCCACTTAATAACAACTGAAAAGTAATATAAATATCCTGGGGAAATTAAAAAAAAAAAAAAAAAGTTGTTATGTGAGATTTCTCTGACTAAATCTACATCTAAGACACAGTTCCTCATACTCAGTAAAAATAGCCAGTAGTTTTAAAGTAAAATCTGATTTCACTACCAGGTACCTGTTTGTAATAAATTAGTTGAATCATATTCTAGAAAAGCCTACTTCTTTTCAGTTACTAAAGAGGTAGTCTAGGTAACAAAGTTAGCTGACATAAATCTTACAAGATGTGTAACTGTAGAGAAAGAAGGCAAATTACACCACCTGGTTTAGAGTAGAAGCAGCATCTTTCACAGAATTGGCTAATATCTACTGAAGATTCTTGAATGGGGATAGGAGATACAAATTAATGTAAGCCTCTATCATGACCTGTAGCATCCCTAACATGGACAGAGACTTGACAAGGGATCCATCTATTTGATGATGTTCACACAGAAAATATCTGGAACCAAAGGTCTTTTCCACCTCTCTGCTCTTTGTGCAGAACAACACTCCTTTCCATGATTTAGCCTACAGCAAGGTCAACCTCACATCAGACATTTGTATCATGACAGGAAACATACTAATCATTGAGTTCCTCTTATGTATAAGCTGTGCCTGAACAATCTGACTTCCTTCTATGGTGACAGAACTGGCTGTGTTCATGAGAGGAGAACAGTGGATATGGCATACTTTGAATTTAGCAAGGCATCTGTCACAATCTCTGCTGTATTTTTATAGCCAGGTTCATGAGCTATGGACTGGATAAATGGACAACAAAGTGGGAGAAATTTGGCTGGACTGCTAACCTCGAAGAGTGGTGATCAGCAGCAAAAAAGCCAACCGGCAATATTACTGGGGCAAATGGAGTTCAATAACTTTATTAACAATCTAGAGGATGGGAGCGAGGACACTCTCAGCATATTTGAAGATGATACAAAATTGTGAGGAACAGATGATATGCTTGAGGGCAGTGCTGCTGTTCAGAGGGACCTGGACAGGTATGAGGAATGGGCTGATAGCAACATCATGGAGTTCAAAAAGTGTAAAATCCTGCATCGGGGAGGGAATAACCCTATGTAATACTATAGACTGGGGGCTGGCTGGGTGGAAAGCAGCTCAACAGAGAAGTATCCAAAGGTTCTGGGGGACAAATTGAACATGATCCAGCAGCACAACCTTGCAGCAAAGACAGACAACTGCATCCTTGGAGGTATTAGCAGAAGCCCAGTCAGCAGGTCCAGGAAAGTAATCCTTCTCTTGTTGGCAGTTGTGAGACGACATCTTGACTGTTGTGTCTGGTTTTGAGTTCTTCAGCACAAGAAAGACACTGGTACACTGAGCAGGTTGAGCAAAGGTCATCAAGCTGGTGAAAGTGATGGAGCACATGGTGTGCAAGGAGAAGCTATAAGAGGCTCTGAGGTCTTTCCAGCCTTCAGAGGGCTCAGGGGAAACCTCATTGCTGTCTTCACACACCTTGTGGAAGGGCTCGGAGAAGATGGAGCCAGGTATCTTGGAATTATATGGTGACTGGTCTGGAGGCAATGGACACTGGTCAGAGAACAGGAGGTTCTGAATGGCTGTGGGGTGTTTTTGTGGGGTCTCCACACAAATATCAAGACATTTAAAACTCAACTAGACATGCCTCTGAGCAGCTCGCTCTAACTGGACCTCCCTTGAGCAGGGGTCAGACAGAAGGCCTCCAGTGGCGCTTTCCAGCCAATAAGGTTCTGCTTCATGTGAGTACAGTTTGCTCTGATTAAGTCCTCTCTTGCTTTTGAAGATAGAGAAAGCCATGAAGGTTTTTGCCATTTACTACATCTAGTAGAAATAATACTGCTACCAAAAAAAATCCAATTTGGGTCTGTTCTGTGTTAAGGGCAAAAAAATATGCAGATAGTTTAAAACCCTTGAATTTAATTAAAAAAGGAAAATTTATATCTGCTGCCTCTCAGCAATGTAGACAAATTCATATTTAGCTCAGATAAGGGCACTTCAAAGAAATTGGTTAAAGAGGCATAAATAGGACTGAAGAAAAATAAACTTGACCAAGACTCAAGGAACCAATGGAGTATGGTAGCCAAAAGGAAATCAGTGTTTGGAAATAGGGTTATGAAATAAAAGATACGGTTATTTAGGAAGTAGCAGATAGATACACAGCAAGGGCTATTTGCAGAGACGGCAATGTCTTAGAAAGGATTAGTTCCTGCATGTTTTTGTTTTAAAGGAGTTGTCCATTGTAAATAAGCTAAAAGATTTCACCTAGAAGAACAGTAAGGTGACACTGCTTAAAGAAAAAATACTTCAAAAATCTTGTCTTGCAGTCTGCCACTGAATGTCACATTTGTTGTTGTTTTTTGGTCTATTATACAAACTTATTTTCAGTTTCTGTCATCTATTCAGCTTCCTGTCAGAGGATAGGAGCCTAATAAAAGAAATTAAACCATGAAGACAATCTCTTTAATGCAGTTTAAAAATAGATGTATGCTTGTATATCTGGGATAAACTGCAAGAGCATCTGTTCGTCTCAGTGAAACCTGCTAAGTTTAGTTTACATATAAAAAGGGGCAGTAGGTATTTGAATAGGAATATGATCTACTTTTCTAAGAGTGTCTTCATGGATAGCCACAGAGCTCAATAATTTCAAAAATGATAACTGCTTTTTGTTGCTGTTAAGTAGTCAAAAGAACCTGAAAATAGTAAGGATTGTAAAAGTTGTTTGATAATTTATTCCTCTACACAATGGAATGGTTAGTTTCAGGATTAATAAAGTTTTGTATAACTCATAGTACAAAGCTATACTTTCTCAAAATCAGACCCTTTTTCTTCATTGAAACTGTAATCTTGAAATACCTGTGAAAAAACAGTGTAATTCACTGCTCTTTTTGATTTTTTCACTCACAATTTGATCAACGTGCTACAAATGAACAACCCATGTATCCTAGCATAATGGGCATAAGAAATCAGTATGAATGTTTTCCTTCCCTTTCCCATTCTTGTGTTGTTGATAAACCCCAGGGGTCAAGTAAGCACCACACAGATGTACATTCACTTCCTCCCCACCCCCAAAGGGATGGGGGAAGAGGAAAAGAAGAATAAAAGCAAGAAAACTTGAGTGTTTAGATTAAAATATTTTTTTTAAAAAGTTTAATAAGTGAAAGATAAATGGAAAAGAGACAAAACCAAAAAAAACAAGTGATGGAAAGGCAATCATTCACCACCTCCCCAGGACAGACAGATGACCAGAAAGTTCCCAAGCAAAAGACGGGTAAACTTCCCAAAACCTCCTCTTTTCCCTTTTCTTGCTAAGCATGAAGTTATATGGTATGGATTATCTCTGGTTAGTTTGAGTCATCTGCAATGTTGTGTCAGCTCCCAACCTATTGTGCAACCTTAGTTCTTCACACTAGGGGATCATGGTGAGAAGCAGAGAAGGCCTTGGTCTTAACAAAGCTAGAAAATTAGTTTCTTATCAGTATTGTTTTGGTCACAAATCAAAAACACAGCAACATATAAGATGCCATAAAGAAAATTAACTCTACCCTAGCCAGGTACAACCTTTCCTTAGCACTTCCCTTCTCTTTCTTCAACTAAAGACATCTCCAGCCTGCTGTGGTTTGTACTATTTTGTTCTTCATAATATCGTATTATATATATAATTATATTTCAATTTTGCATGCTAATACTGAATATAATTTCTCTTTTTCAGATCTCCTGAAGGCTACCTCTTTATGTTCTAAATACAAGCTCATAGGAACATTCATTGCTATGCCCAGCAGACAAGGTCAGTGCAGAAGTACTTGTGCATAGTTTATCACTCTAGTCTTTCCCTAACCTGCTAGCTTACAACTATGAACAAGAGCATTGTTTTTTGCAAAGTGACACCATTAATTGCAACATGCTTCATGGAGAACTGGCCTTCACCCCTCCTAAAATTTCAATAAATAACATTTGTAATACCAGAAAGGGACTCAGTCAATGAAAATGTTGTAATGGTTTCTGTAAAAACTCCAGCTGTCACATAAGTATCTATCCTTCAGTTATGCCACCTGGAGAAAGTATCTGAGGGTCACTTGCAGATGTTTCTATTTCTTTCATGCAGCTAAGACAGATATATCACAGTAAAATACAGACACTTTATTTTAACCAGGTATTACAAGCTAATAAACAACTGAACTCTGTCACCACAGACCCAGATTTCTTTAGACTATTAGCTTTGCAATACCTTTGTTAGTAATGTATTACAATCCACATTTCAAAGATGGAAAATATATGCTGAGATAGACCAAACAAATAGAACACAAAGTCCAGTGGAAATAGAATGTATCTTAAGTAGGAAGAGCACAGAAATCTGATTAATATCCAGGTAGTGACATGTTTTACCAGGAAAGCTTATAGCTGCCTCAAGTTCTGCTATTGCTCAGACCCTGGGGGTACCCCAGAGGCTACTTTAATTCATCTGCACATTTTGGTATCTGTTTCACACCTGAAGCCCATTTGAAAGTCAGAAACAGACCTGAACCTGAGATCCCTAAGAGACCTTATCTGATAAGCATGTCTGATACATCGATACAACTGAGTTCACTGCAGTCACCTTCTGTTTTTCTGTTTTGTTTTTTTTTTTTAAGAAAATATCAGGCAGGGGTGAGAGGAAGAGAAGTGAAAGGAAAAAAAAAAAGAGAAGGGAAAAATCAAGTTGTAACCAAATAACTTTGTATTAATGAGTTACCACCCATCAGCTGAGTGTGTCAAATTTGATGTCAGGGAACTATTAGCATAGCATAAAGAACAGGCAAGTTTGATTGTTTATACTGTGGTTGCTATAACTTTTTATGTGAGAAAAACAAAAGTGAGATGCATCTCCCTTAGCTTGATCCACCTAAAATCTGTGTATCTACTGTTCCTCACTGCCTCAGACTCATTCTATATCCAGTGGGGTATTTCCAGAGGACAATTCTTTCATTTTGACATGGCTGCTCAAAACAAAAGACATGAATTTTTCTTAACACTAATCTCAGAAGTGGAGAAGATATTTGCTAAGAAGGCCTTGATTCACTTCTTACCTACAGTGTTGCAAAATAAGAATGGTATAGCACATCCTCCTTTTACTTTACCAAAGCAAAAAATAACCACACTCAATAAAGTTACAAAACTATTAGGAGGCCATTCTTAGGATCAGTACTTTAAGCATAGTTAAAAACATTTTATTTTCCTACCTAAGCCTTTGCTCTTCAGAAGACAAATGTACTCTGTAACTACAGATAATGTCATGCAATTTTTAAATGTGCTCTTCTAAGGCTTTGTTGATAGCATCTAGAAGATTCCTATATCCAGTAATTAAGCTAAGTTAAGAAATGGTTATACTAAATTATAAAAAATTGGCCCAGAAGGGAAAAGATTTGAGGAATAATTAGAAGTGAATCTGCCCACCCCAGATGCTGAGCACATGGTGATATGATGAACTTACAATATTCATGTAACACTCGAACATATTTGCAGCAAGTAATAGTCAATCATTCAATAAGATATGCTTGAAAGTTTAGCAAGTTGGGAGTATATTTTCTGCAGAATTACTGAGCATAAATAATGTTAAAACTAACTGGAATTAAAAGAAAATTAGGTAGTTAATTATTTCTTTAAAAGAAATCAAGTACTTTATTGAAAGCATTTGTTTTCATTCTTTCAATGGTTTGTTAATTTGTTTGAAGTCATGAAGAAAGCCCTATTTGCATGTTGATCTCATGAAATCTAAATGCAAGGGATACGAAAGCAAATCAAGGAAACAGCAGGGACATTTTTTTCATTCCTTTGTCACTTTGTCGACTTTGATAAGTACGTGAACTCATTGTAAACGCAATTCCAAATCCATGAGGTGTGGGTTCATTGACAGGAAAGCTGTAAGTTCAAAAGATAATGCACATGATTTTTTTTTTTTTTTTGTGTCTATCATCCTTTCTGTCATGACATGGTCTTCTAGCTCTATACAGAGTCTGAGCACAGACACTGCAAGACCGGCTCGTGACATTCTCATTCCAAAAGACACAAAACAGATGTTTCCAGAAGTGCATATAATAAGAGTGCACTTAGCCCTCAATGGCATACTTAGCACTTAGAAAGCAGCAGCTGTCTCACGCATAAAAACTCCAAAATGCATAAACTATGAACCATGAATCATCTTTTGTGCCAAATTTCATCAACTCCAATCACACCGTACATATATTAAAACAATCAAATGCAAAGTCTCATCTAACCTATTCATAAATGCAGTATAGAGGATATTTGCCATGGACAGCCATTTTTACAGTTCCATTGTTCTATGTTTGCAGTATGTAACACCATTACTTCAATTATAATAGCTCTGCCTCTTTGTGACCTGGTTCCCTGAAGCTTAGCAGTCACAGAAGTTTAATCTTGTTTTCTGATTTTTTATTTACTTCAAGTTCCAGTATCTTTACTTTTATGCAAGTTTCCTAGGGGCTGTGCACTGAAGTGGATACATGTACAACCTCTTGTCCTCTTTAGTTTAAGTAAAAACTCAGACCAAAACAAAAGCCTAGTTTTTACAAAGTTCAGTTAGTACAGGAAAATGATGGTAGAATCACAAAGTCACATAAAAAAAAAAATCTGGGAATGGAGAAGAAGGGAGCCCCCCCCCCAAAAAAAAAAAAAAAAAAAAAAAGTGTGACTTGGAAATAAACATAATTTAGTTCCTGTAAGCCTCTGGGATTCTGAGTCCCAGTTCAAACCCATTTCAAAACCTACCACTTTTTTGGGAAGATGGGAGGTGGGGGATAACTTATTCCCTATTAATATTACTATAATCACAGTGAAGAATGATAGAACTCCGGTAACTTGAGAAAAGGCCTCTGGGTAAAAAAGCCTGGAGCTATTTCACTCACTCCTCATGAAAAAAATACTACTATGTGCCATTACTCATGCAAATATTCCCAGGACCTGTCCTGTAACAAATACGTAATAGTTGTTGTTTATTTGTTTGTTTGTTTGTTTTCTGCAAAGACAACAAAAGACTAAAAGATCCTATTAACAGCATGAGACTAAGCTTCAATACACAGAAGGTACATATATATTTACAAGTGTAAATATATATTACCCCTAGTGCCATTTCAAGTCCCAGAAGCCCATTTAAATGACCATATGGATATCACTGGCTGGAGACTTGTTTACTTTACAAAAACTATAATCCATCTGTATTATCTGCATGTATAATTTAGCTGACGATAAAATCAGTAGCAAATAAAGTGGTCTATCTAGTATCTTATTAGGTGATCCCTTTAGCTGTATCCAGGAAAGATTATTTAATTCTTGACTATGATAAATGGAAAAGACAAATTTAAACATAACTGGTAAATCTTCTGCAAATTGGCAAGCATTTTCAAGACAGCAATTACGATGAGGTAAGCTACTTTTAAGTGGATGTCACTTAAGTCAATGTGGATTTTTTTTTCCCCATGTGGTGATCATCTATTCATCTTCCTACACCTTCTTTTAAGACTTTCTCATTACACCTGTGGCTCATTTTGTTTCTCTCCAATTCTGTACAAAATGTAATTTTATGCATCATATACTTAGGTACTTTAATAATGTTCTGCAAAGCCAAGTAAATTATTAGTAGCTTAGACAAATGCATACACTATGCATTGTATTTGTTTCTCCTGCAAGTCCTCTAACCAAATTTTAGACAACCGTCTTTCCTCAATAACAATGAAGTAAGCTAGTCCAATTAGTGTCACAGTACCACTACAATATTAATAGTCATTACCCACTCTTGCATGAGATGATGTGATGACGATACAACACAGTATTACAGAAAAATGTGTCATGTAGCTGAAAATCCTGTTAAATACAATACTACTGCTAGTGAGGAAATGTTTATTGAAAAACACTATGGTTAATTGTTCAAATCAAGGGCAAGATAATTTTAAAATAATATATAAGGATGAATTTATTTTCTATATCCTCCTCTCTCACTGTTCACTTGTGTGCACTTTGCTTAAAGAAAGATAACCATCTACTCCAAAATGAGACTCAGTAATATTAGACACAGAGCAAATTCATTCTGATAGATATGAAAATGAAGACATTCCTTACCACTTACACAGTATCTAAGACTCTTTTCTTAAAAAAAAAAAAAAAATATATATTAAAAAAAATATGAAAGTCACAATTTTTTGAAATAGTTCTAAATTTTATATGGAAGCACTGGGTTAACTTGAGTATCATTAAAGATGCAAAGTGCTAGGAAAATAGATTCAAAATGCATCAATGCAAGCATTTGTAAATAATCATTTGTAAGAAAAAGAACAAACAACTGTTAAGGTATCCAGTCTCCTTTTTCCTTCAGCTCTGTTAACGAGTTTTCATAGGTTGCCACAGCTGACTTAAAAATTAAGAACTTATACTAATGCATCTATTTTTATTCCTTTGGGATTCAGTTGTAATAATTTCCTCTTCCTTGTTAAACAACCTGTTTATTAATTTCCTAGAAATAGACCAAGTCTTCTATCTCTGATTGTTGGCTATTATGAGTAACTTTAGCTGAAGGTCTTATTGTTTTGCAATGCAGTCCCTAATAAATTTAGCTATACTGTTAAGGACTAAGTATGCTAATAAGTCTTTTTTACACAGGCACTTCATAGAAGTATCCTCAAGGTAGCAGGTACTTTGCTTCAAATATTCACTACAAATACTAGTAATGAAATAGGTAATAACAATGTACATTTATTCCTTTATAATAATTCTTCTTCTTTCTTTTCCACCGAGTACTTCATTTTTATGAAAGCAATTGAGAGATAAGTATTTTAACAAGTTAAGCCCAAACTACAATCACGAGGTGTTAGTTTTCCTCAAAATATACTCTGTCCTATTGTACATACCATGACATTACTAGTGAAGTAGTGTTTTATTTTGCTGAAAAAATTGAGGAATGAAAGAACAAATATTGCATGGGTCATCTGGTGTATGAGTCTGATGATCCGTATTTCAAAACCACAAATTTATGTAAAATAATGATATTATTTCCCCTCTGATTAACATCAGAAGTAATTACACTACACCTTAAGACATACCTCGATTGATAGTTGTTCTCCATAGACAAAACAAATAATAAACACTGTTTGTTAGAGACAAGTAACTACTATGTGCAAAAAGCCAATAAAAAACATGGGAGAAAGATATTTTCTGTGTATCTTTCAGTTTGACTGAACCAGAGACCACCTCCTCTCTAAATGTCACACTCCCATCCTCCCACACTGGTAATCTGCTGGCAATGCCCTTGGAAGAATGTGTAGGAGGATTAATTTTTTTTTTTAACTTCTCTGCTTAACCTTCACAGCATTTGCTCATTGTGTTGTCAGTAGACACAAGTTTTAAAGTATATATGCGCTGCTGGAAGCATAGTTAAGTGCAACATGAAGCAACTTTTCCTCAATATCTGGGTAATTTGTAGGTGGAAGTGAGTGGATAAAAACTATATTCCTTAAGCAGAAAAATAAATTAAACAAAAAGATTGAGCAGAAATTAAAGATAATTAGGCAAAAGTTTCTTATTTTGATGCAGATATTGTTAAGTGGACTGAAAGTCTACTTTATTTGACACCCATAAAAATAAACAATTTTCATTTATCAAGTGTCCAGTAGATTTAATTTATTATTTCTTTGTATGATAGTATCTTTACAGACTTCTTGACTGAGATCAGTATCCAAGGTTTTTTTGTGAACTTGTGACGAGACAAGCCATTGGGTAATATTACGTACATACACAAAACAGTCAAAGGATGGAAAGGTAAATGAAAACAGAGGTTAAATTAATTGTTCTAAGACATCTAATAGTCACTTGAAGATTTATGAAGAGAATGCAAGATTCCTTAACCAGAGTTCAGGGGTGTAAATTGTGTGACAAGTCCTTTTCACTGGACAAAATTGTTAGCAAGGACAGAGGGCTCTGTAGCCCTTATTTTAGTGAGAATGACAGTTTTGCTTCAGTAAGGACTGAAGGATCAAGAGGAAACAACAAGTATTAGGGAAATTACAAATTACAAAAATTACAAATTAATTCACAAATTACATTGTCCTGCTGATAAGGAAGTTATAAACCCAATTTCAATAGCCAGGTATATAAAAACAAACTGGTAATTCTGAAATTTCTGATTATTTTATAGATTGGTGAAGCAATTGGTTTATTTAAGGAAAACATGGACTTGAGTCAGAAAACCAAATGCCTTTGCAGCACCTCCTCACACATGGATTCACTTAAACATGGAGACCAATAATATATTTTTCCTTCTGCTTACAGAATATTTACCATTTTGATTTACATTGGGTAATATTGTAAAAGAGTTCTGTTTAGTTGCACAGCTATGGAAGCATGAAACTACTTTGATAGCAGTTATTTGCCCTTGGTAAAATTCATTGAAGGATTCAGAAGCTTGCATGTTTGCAACAAAAAATAATTTATGCTCATCTACCAGAGACACACAGGAAGCTTAAAATACACTTTCATGGCAGTCACCCATTTTAAAACACCATTTTGTTAGGAGACAACAGAATTCTTAGCATAAACTTATTGGAGCTTTTCCATTTTATCTCAGTAAATGCAAATGATCTACATTTTCTAACAAATTTCCTAGCAGTTTGTGATGTTTGTGCCATGTTTCCTTATAACATGGAGGAAGATAGAAGAATTTCAGAATATCCACCATTCTCAATGGAAGTATGTTGTTTAAGTAACTATTAAGAGAGGGTCTTTTTTACCCCAGTCCTGGCAGTGGGCAGGAAGTATGGAATGAGCACTTCAGCTCTGACATCTCTGTACCATTCTGATGAGACTTTACAAAAAAACAGTTGTTGCAGGCACATAATCAGGTTTTAACTTGTTCTTGCAACTTTGCTAGCTCTCTTCCTATAGATTACCACATGGAAACTGAAACAGATTCAATGATAATCAATTCAAAATCAATTCAAAATGTTACTAAGCAGCAACTAAGATAATCACTGCATCACTAAGCAGCAACAAGATAATTAATCTGTAATATCATAAGGAGCATTATTACTTATTACCCTTCTTTCATGCCTTTGAAGGAGAGATGCAAGCATAAAAATAAGATTTTTCAGTTTAGATAGACTGATTTCTTGGTTTATGTATTGCAACAGAAAATATACTCTCAATTTCTGTGGTTTGGCTACCATTTAACTTTGTTTCTTTCCATCCTCCTGCTGAACAGGAGGTGAGAGGCAAGTGAATAAGTACTTCTCTCATTTGAAATGAAAAGCCAGTTGAACACAATAAAACTGCATCAACAGAAAAACATTGTAAAACTTAGATTCACCCTGGAACATTAACTGAAGACTGTTTGCACTGAATAGACTATCACTTGCCAGAACTATGCCTAAATTTTTTACAGCAGATGAATACAGCCAATGTGAATCCCCTCAAAACAGTGAGAGGTCTTATATGTATCAGGACTGCATTTCTTTGATCAATTTAATAAAGAACTCACCTAGTAAATACTGTTATGTTAATTATGCTCCGTGTAGTATATTAATTGTCAAAAGAAATCTCCAAACTACCAACAATATCTGAGCAGTCTGCTCATCAGATGACGACCTGTAACATCTACTGTCAAACCCCTGACATTTTATTGAGACTAATGTTGTAAAAGAATGTGAAACTAAAGCAATATTCTTCAATTACTGTAGCTAATAATAAGTAAGGAGTAGCAGGAGAGCATCCTGAATGTCACATTTATTTTTTTTTTTTTTTTACTGGAAAGTTTTCTCTGCTTTGTACTGACAATGTTGCCAGCACAAATTTAGGGTCCTGCTATATTGTGGGTAGGAGTGACTTAGTCCCTTTTAAGTGGCTGCCTACATAGATGGGCTGACCTAGAGCAATTGATTCCATCCAGCTGAGCAACACAATAATGTACATGCTCAAAGGGCTCTGCTCCAGGGAAGGCTGTGTGTCACACCACTAAGTACAGCTGTCAGCAAGTACATAAGTGCAGAGAGGAACGGATGAAAAGGCAAATAAAATAATTAATGGTGTTCTGTATGACTTGAAGACAAAATACATGACTTTTCAGTGATACCTACATAGCTGTTCATACTGATAGATTCTGACATGATCAAAAGCTCTGTATTTTTAACATGGCAAGAAAAATCTAGGGTGTCTTTATTCAGCCATTGTTGCAGTTCTGACAGCTACTCCCCTCAGTATGAAACTCAGGAATTAGCTCAGTGAAACTATAAAAAAGACTACCACTTAAAATAATATTATTACACATGGATGCATAGATGTGTATTTAAACATTTTAAATTAATTTACTGTGTAACCATCCAGCAGTTCCAGTACAAGTTCATGTCTCTCTTTTTCACCATAATATTATCGTCTAGCATAAAATTTTTTCAGACATTGAAGTATTTAGTGTTGTGTCAGTTAGTAAATATCTTCCTGTTGCATTTGAAACTAAGCTCAGTATAACACACTTAGTGCCAAATTGTGGTATCTGCAGATATTAAAACTGCACAAACACAGTGAAGACTGAAAAAAAGGCATAAAGAAGGGATGTGTATCTTTTCTTGTTCTAATTTTTTCATCATGTAATGCAGCTGCATCCTGAATTTGACCTTGTTCTGAAGGCTTCTTGGCTACAATGACATATATGTTACATTTTTAAGTCTGAAAAATATTTTTTTTTTGTTAAATTATATATTCTAGCATTTTTAAATCTAAATCACTTAACTTTTTCTGTTGTTTTGTTTCTACTATGCATGACATTGTAATTTTTTTCGAGACAGTGAAATAGATACTGTACACACTACACAAAAGTTTACAGTTTATTTTAAAAATATTTGTAATGGAGATCTATATCTTAAAAAAATAATAACAATAATAATAATTAAAACAAAACAAAACAAAACAAGAATGGTACCAAAAGTAGATTAAATAATGAGCATGAAAAATCTAGGTTATCCATGAGCCTATATGAGGAAACCATATGCAATATGGAGAAAGAGACAAGGAAAGGTAAATCACGACATAGTTACAAAAAATAATAGTAGGAGCCAGTTATAGACCTGCATTTTTTTTTCTGTTAGGAACACCAGAAAGGCTTTATGTGGCTGAAGGAATTCTAACCCAAGGAAGCCATACAGAAAACTAAATTATAGTTTTCCAATACAGACTGATTGATAAGAGTACCCTTTTAAAGCAGTGATTATAAGAGCTGATGGCAAGCAGATTTAGGAAAACTTGATCAGGAAAGAGAATTTCAATGCTGATAGTTAAAATGGGATTCAGAATGAGGAATTCTCAAGACTACACATGTTATCTGAAGTGCTGCTGACTTGGAAAGACAGCATCATATGACTCTTTCCTTCTGTACTCTAACCACAACATACCCATTCAGGAAGCTCCTATTCTCATGTCATCATTTTAATCCCATTTAAAACTTGTTCTATTGTCAATGTTACGAACCTCAATATTCTGTTTGCTTGAATGGTAGCCCTCAAGGCATGTGAGAGCAACCTGTAAATGCACTGTTCTTGCATTAGGATCTCCTTTACTAATCAAGTTCAGTCTAAAGTAACACAGTAGCTACAGAGGTACAGCCGTCACTTTCATTCAATTACACTCACAGTTAGAAGGCAATTATTATTGCAGTCATTTAATAAGAAGTAATTAATGTCAGGGCCCGTATTTTTTCCATAAACCATAGTGTGTTAAATACACACTGTACTTTGGTGAACATTTATTGTGAAAGCACGCAATGGTCCAAACTAAGTTCATAGTTAGAGCAAATCTTTAGCTGGTGTAATTGAGAAAAATTCCATCAGCTATAAAAGAATAATAAGCTAGATCCAAAATAAGTCCCAGCCAGTGAAGAGATGCTAATCTCCTACTTTGGTGCTGAAGACAGGATTTCAAACACAACTTCTGTTGTCAAATCCTGGAATCACCTACCTTACATCAACACCTCTATTTTGGACCTTGTAACTGCGTTTATGTCTAAGTTATTTCACATGCAGAAGTAGGAGGCCCTGCCAGGCAATATCCCCTGTTGATTCCTCTCTTCCACTTGGAAATCATGGAAGTCTGTGCTCAAAGCCTGTCTAAGAATGTCAGCAATGGCAATAAGGTTTGTGTAGGGCCCTCCAATGCTACTGCTGAGGCCAAACCCATCAGAACATTAAACTGCAAATGTAACTCTAAGCATTGCCAATGCATGTCCCACAGGACACGCAGAATCCCAGCCAACGTGTGCATTAATTCACCACCACAGAAAAAATTGTTTCTTCAAATCTGAAAACAGATCAAAGATCATAGTGGACTCATGGCCTCTTGCATGGCTTGTCTTTCAGTAGATTGAGAGATATCTATCATATTCAGCACAAATTCCAATTAATTTCCACAAAGAATGCTAACAATTTTTTTTTTTGTGAATTGCAGAAGAAAGTCATTAAAAAGGGGGTGAAGCCTGCTTTAAGTGCCGCTGTTGTGTGACTAGGCCTGAAGGGATGATGAAAGGTCCAAAAGGGAGGGAAGAAGGTGGCCATGGCCCCTGCAGGGAAGACAAAATTCTGTTTTCAAATGGCTGCCTGTCATCACAGGCAGAATAAATGGACTGACAGAATCTGCAGGTCTGTTCAGGATGTTTATTTTAACATTCTTGTCACAGACTCCAGGAATATTTATATGTTTTATACAAAAATAATTCACTTCAGAAAACAAGTCCTGGAGTTTGTGACTGGAATCACATGTTTTGCCATCTTTCCAGTTCTTCAGGATTTCTATCTGTGCAGTGATTCATTTTCAAGAGTAAAAGAGAAAAAGATTGTAAACCATAGATCTCATCTGTGTGGAGAAGTCTTTTACTTTTCCAGTTTATGAAATAAAATCCTGCCTCTTTTTTTTTTTTTTTCCCACAAATATTTAAATAGATCATACAAGTACAGCAGAGAAAGAAGAGATTGAGAAAGCCTTTATTTACAATATATATATAGCCTAGTACTTGATGCAATCTTGTAGGGAACATGCATTCAATTTTATTGAGCAGCAAAAGGATCTAAAGGAAAATTTATCACATGGTGAATGGTTCTTTGATCAGTGAACTCTTAGAAAAAATGTGCAGAACCTTGTTATTCTGTATTTTGTGTGAAGAGATTGTCTTGGATCCCTGTTTTCAGGACATGTTCATCTGTCAATCCAGTGAGAGGGACAATATTCTTGCAAAGGTAAGGCTTAGAGGACAATCCTCTCAGTGCTCAATGCAACCCAAGCTAAATAGGAGTCTGTAAATTACCTAGGTTTGTTGCTTCTCTTTCCTCTTTCCCCCAAGTAAATCTGTGCACTCAAGCTATTCAGTAGAAAATGCCAAGTGCACAATAAGTTACTAAATAAATAAATAAAAAATTATATTTAAAGTTATTGTGAATCTCTTTAAAAACTATTCCTTCTTCCTTTTGCAGCATAGGTAACACACCAAACATATGAAGAATATCTAGATACTTAGGGAATATGTATTCTTTTAAATGAATCATTGTCTCTGCAGAGCTAGCCTTATAACTTAATATTTCCCACAGTATATTTCCATGTTTCAGTGTGGCGCTGGCATGTGCAAGTATCTGCATATTTTCGATATGTATTAAAATTTATAAAAGTTACTAAACATTAAAAATAAAAGTACTAGTTGCACATTTGTAATGTAATGAAGGCACTCATGTTTCTCTGATTAACTAGAAAGGCTATAAAACCTACAAAATGGAAAAGAAGAAAAGGAAGGATTTTTTCCTCCTTCCATTGGTAATAATTATTAATTCTGAGCAGAACCAAGAAATATACAAAATTAAACATAATTTCAAATTTATTTTATTGTCCTGCCATCTTGCAATATATTAAATGCATTCTGTAAACAAAACCACTAATATATATTTGGGAGACAGAATTCAGTGCAATCACTTTACAGCTGCACAGTGATAAGTCAGTCCTTAAGTCAGCTAATTATAGAGCTTACACTAAAACCAAAACAAAACAGAAACCAAAACACAAAAAAAAAGCAAAAAAAAAAACCAAATCAGAAGCTGCCACTACTAGGAAAATATTTTATTGTCCACTTCACTGGTTTTGTGGTTTACTGCAATGAATGAAATCCATGTAATGTCATTTAACAGTGATGTTCATAAAAAAGTCATACGCCAAAGATGACATATTTGAAAGACTGAGGTCAGCTTCCAAGTGTTATAAAGAGCAACAACCTTATGCCATGTTTAGATGAAAAAGAATATAATTAATCGCTGGGAAGAGTGGCTGACAAACCAGAAGGCTGTGCTGCCATCCAGCAAGACCTGGACAGGCTGGAGAGTTGAACAGGGAAAAATTTAATGAAATATAACAAGGGAAAGTGTAGAGCATTGCATCTGAGTAGGAACAACCCCAGGTTCCAGTATAAGTTGGGGAATGACTTATTAGAGAGCAGCATAAGGGAAAGGGACCTGGGGGTCCTGGTGGACAACAGGATGACTGTGAGCCAGCACTGTGCCCTTGTGGGCAGGAAGGCCAATGGCAGCCTGGGGTATATTTAGAAGGGGTGTGGTTAGTAGGTCCAGAGAGGTTCTCCTTTGCCTCCACTCTGCTCTGGTGAGACCACATCTGGAATATTGTGTCCACTTCTGAACC